>NC_143138.1:75283305-75592352 GCF_059928025.1 Delphinapterus leucas | reverse complement strand
TCAGTCAGGAAATGTGAGACGTGGCGGCTCCAGAAAAAACCTTGACCTCGAGCTCTTCAGTTGCTTCCCTCTCTGTCCTCCTCCTGCCTGGCACTGTTGGAGATGTGCTGATGTAACAACACAAGTAGCAGCAAGAGGTGACGTTTGTTGGACTCCTGCTGTTTGCCAGGCAAACCACCAACGAAGAAAATATATATCCCACCTTGACTTGTGCCAGATAGCGGAGGCTCAGTGATGAGCAAATCTAGAGCAATCTCTGTCCTTGACCTCGTGGAGTCTGAGCTTAGTAGAGGAAAAGGACAATGAACCAGACCAATAAATATATATTACTATGAATGATGAAAAGTTTTGTGAGAAGAGTACAGGACGCTACGAGAGCAGAGTGTTGGGTGGGGCTGGAGGCCAGCTTGGATGGATTTAGATTTTTGAGCCACTCTATCAATAATAAGAAAATGCAGGAAACAGATACTGCTTTGCTCCCAAATCCTTCCCCTGGAAAACTCTAAAGAGTTCCAACATTAGCAAGTGAGAAAATGAACAACTTAACTTCAGAGAAGTCACCGTGGCCAAGGTGTTGGTATCTCTGCCACGTCTTTTGGGGCTGTGTAGGCTCCTGCCTTGGAGACCCCTGCCCACTGCCAACACCCAAGGTAGGAAGCTCTGGCAGGTGTGGGGTGGTCGGTTTTCCTTTCCCAGTACCAAGAAATCCAAGTTGGGTTACTTCATATAAAACCTTGCCTCCTCTTCGCAAATGTTGAAATGTCTGTGCTCTTCTTTCTGTCATGAGGGAAGAGGTTTGGAAAGGATGAAGTTTGTAGCTATTCAAGTAAAGGTTTCTGATTAAAACCCCATTGTAAATGTTTCACACATATTTGAATTGAATTGATTTGTTAGCTCCAGGCTGTGGGGACAGAATCTGGGCTTACCTGTTTGATCTGCATGGTTTTCCCCCTTTAAATAGGTGCTTTGCTTGATGTTCAAGCATCCTCTCACCTATGATCTTATACTTATGCTATTTGCCTGGTCCCCGGAGGCATTTGGAGGATGCAGCCCTTTATCGACACAGCCCCAGGTGCTGAATTCATTCCTTTGCCTGTGTTCCTGGCAAGGAAAAGACATCACCAGTAGCTGTCATCTTTGGAAGCTACCCATCTCTTCTGAACGTATTTTACCTTTTGGCTCCTGTGGCACTGTTTTCTCTCCCCTTTCGTCTTTCTGACAATGCCTCTGACTACTTCCTTATTTTTCCTGGTTCCCATTCTTCTGTTCTCAGCTGGGTATTTCCTTCCTCAGTAGCCTCCTGTTTCCTTCTGTCCTGTGCTACCTCCTTGCCTCCCTCTTTCCTTCCTGTCCATCATCCCCTTCCCTTTTCTTCTCCTTTACTCCACTCCACCCCAGTCTACTTCATTTCATGTTCATTGAGTGTGTACTTGATGAATACCCTAGGGTTGGTGGAGTGCATGTCCATCTCTCTTCTCTCCCTGGCAAGAGAGGTTGAGCAGGAACATACTCCTGCAGAAGCAGGACCTTGTGGGCCCTATAAATCTAGGTCGGGCTTGGCTGCATGTATGTGTGTGTACCTGAACACAGTTATTGGATTGCAGTAGGGTTTATTGGTGTCCTTGGAAGAGGAAATAACTTTTCAACAATTTGGGCGTTATTTCCGTGTATGATTTTGTCATTTACAAAAAATCACATGTTGAATGTTTTCATTTTTTAAACTGTATAAAAATGTAGGAGATCAATTGATAGGAGAATGTGATACAGAAAAAATATGTAACCTGAGACTCAGGCTGCCTGAGTTCCAGCCTCAGACTCATGGTTTTTCATTTGCAAAGCTAGTTTACTCTCTGAGTCTCATTTTCCTTAGTGATAGAATGGAGATAACACTGGTGCCCATTTTGTGAAGTTGTTGTGAGCATTAGGTGATAATCCCATACAACACTTAGCTTGATGCCTGACACACGTCAGGTACAGTTAGACGTGGTCTTGTTTTGCCCTCCAGTTTTACAAATGGGAAAGCCAAAGACAGCAGTATCACATGGCAGCTGGTTAGAGACAGTCCCAGACTTGGATTTTTTTAAAGCTTCAGTGGTCGCTCTGCAGGGTTCCGTTTCACCTTTTCCCTTAGAATTGATTCCATGGGGAAGAAAAGAACTAACAAATGTAGCAGAGGAATGGCATATCACAAAAATACATAGACTGAATTTGGATATTGAATATGTGTGTGTGAGAGAGAGCAAAGTATGGAGAGACAGAGAATCCCAGAGAGAAATAGCAGAGCCCCAGAAGACACAGAAAAACAGAGAGAGAAAGAAAGTGTGGACTGGATAAAAAGAGGTATGTCTTTTGAATGGATATCTAAGCATCATTAAGAAGATAAACCAGATAAACATTTTGAGTTCAGTACATTTTATAAAAGACATAGTAGATGTTTCTAAGATCCAAAATTCAAGAATGGGCTGGATAGTAATCTGAGAGGGTCTTATAGATATCCTTAATTTAAATTTGATACCAAAAGAAACGTTGAAAAGTTTGGGGTGGGAAAAATAGGCACCAAGGATGAATAAGACATAATAAAAAATAATTACATTACTTTAGATTACACATTTGAAGTGTCTTAAACATCAAGAAACAAGGATGAGAAAAATGGTATGGATTTAGACTGACTAGGAAAATAGAGTTGACTCTTGAACAACAGGGATTTGAACTGCACGGGTCCACTTATATGCAGAGTTTTCCAGTAAATATACAGTCAGCTCTCCATATCCGAGGATTTCACATCTGGGAAATTTCCATCTGCGGTCAGTTGAATCCTCAGATGTGGAACTTGCAGATTCGGACGGCCAGCTGCATTCATTGTCCACACCATTTTATACAGGGACTTGAACATCTGCAGATTTTGGTGTATGGTGGGCTCCTGGAGCCAGTGCTCCATGGAGATACTGAAGGAGGACTGTAATGTGATTGTTCACACCAGTATAAAAGTAAATTTACTACTTACAGTAGAATTAGGGCATCTCCCAGTCCTTTATATACATATTATATTAGTTGAAAGAAAAAGAATTAGATGGTGCTTTATTAAGAGACTGGGAATGTGAACAGGAATATGTAGTCTGGGAAAGTTTACAAGTTGGCTTAAAAAAGCCTTCCACATGTGGGTAGCAGAGGGTCATAAATACACATATGTATGTAATACATTTGTTGAATCCGTTCAAAGGAGACTCTCTCTCCTTGTCAGAAGCTGAGGATCTAGAAACAAATTTGTTTTGTATTTAGAAAGAAGGAGGAGAGGAAAAGAGGATAGAGTAACTGGAAAGGGAAGGTTTAAAATCTTTGAGTGTTCAAGATGGCAGCAGAATTATATTGTGCGGAGCTAACTAAAGCAATCCATCCAGGGACCCAGCAAAATGAATGTCTACTGTGTACAAAGAACTGTGTTAGAGGTTTTGAGGGATATGGAGGTCGAATAACCATGAAACTTGCCCCAAAGGAGCTTTTAGTCCAATCAGAAAGATGGCATTCATGCATCTGTTTATTTGTGTAGTGTTCATTAAGCATACATGAATGGACTGTGTTATTCCTGTCAACCCTAATGGCAGACATTGCTAATCAAGCCCAGCACTCTTTCCACCTGATCCTCGATTAGTATGGTAACCACTTGGCTGTAGAATAATTATTATTCCCCTCCTTGCACTAGGTCCTGCTCTGCCTTAAAGGTAGACATGGTGGTTTTTTTTTTATTATAATATCCTGAACTCCTACCAGAGTAACCAGTACCCAACAGATGCTCAATAAATATTCATTTTATTCATTGAAGTAAAACTTACCTTCTTATAGCCATTTATTCTTACTGTATATTAAATGCTCAATATTATATCAACAGTGACCCTTAGTTTACTTTGAACCTGTGTGTGTGTGTGTGTGTGTGTGTTTTGGCAGATCTAGACATATAGCTACATCTGTAAAATTGAACAATTTGAATAGAAAAGTCAAAGTTGTTTTTACTGCATTTGTGTAGCTCCTCAAGGCTATTAGGGCATACTTATTTAAGCATAAAGAGTAAAGCATGTATGATTTCTAGAGAGTGACTTAGTATATATGTGATCTTGCTGAATAGGAATGAGGGTCATATCATGATGTCACAGAGAGTTTATTAGCAACTCATAGCTTTGTGAAGTTGGAGAACATCTCCAGGGCTGGGTGGGAAGAGGGAGGAAGTTACTTTAATCACTTGCATAAGCCATTTATAGTCCTGTCATCTTCTCTGTCATAAAGATTATCACTTAATTATAAGATAACATGATTTGCTATTTAGCTATCAGAGACAGAAATGCACAGGCTGGGATCAAAGTAGAAATCAATTTTCAAAAGGTCTGGGTACTAATTAATAAAGTTCATTCATCTGTGCATCTGTCAGACCAGCTTGGGTTAGGGTGTCTATTTTAAAAACATTAGATGAGCTGAGTTCTCTGACTTCTAGGTCAGAGAGGATGACCATCTTTAAATCCAGAGGGATAGCTCAGGCAAGGGGGAGAAAGTGCCTGATCGCACCATTGACAGTCTCATCGTTCTCAATAAAAATTTATTGAATGAATAACATCTCATAGGTAGTTGGATTAAATTGTGTTTCTTAAAACCATTGTTTTCTTAGCATCTCCCATGCGCTAAGTGCTATAAAGCCCGGAACAATGAATAAGGCTCAACTGTAGTCCTCCCAGGTATCCACAATGCTTCCATTTTGAAAGTACTTTATATGTATATATTTTCATTAACTTGTACCATCTCCCTCTAAAGTAGGATTTATTATTCCCATTTTATGGAGAAGGAGCCCTAAATTTTGAGAGATTAACAGACATGTCCAAAGTCATACAGAGTGGGCAACGGGAATCCAAACCCTGGCTGCTAGGATCCTCACGTGCATCGTTCTGTCCAGGTTCTATGACTTTTTGAGGTCAGAGTCTTAGAGGGGCTACTGGATATCCCCACAGAATGGAATATTGATCTGATTCAGCATGCTTTTTCTTTTTTCACCTCATGGTTGAATGAATTCAGTATATACTATTGTAGGGGTTTTTTAGCTGTATTTAGCCCATTATTCCCATAGGGGATACCCATGCGAATCATATGGGAACTTACTAAAATGCAGAATTTTGGGAGTCTCCACCAGGTCTACTCTGTTGGGTTGGACCCCTCGCAGAGTCCTCATGGGATAGGGTAGCCAGCCCGACAGTGAACTCTGCTTTCATGAATCCCTGTTGTAACTCAAACGCCTCACTTTACAGGTGAAAGAAATGAAGCCCAGAGAGTCAGAGTGACTAGTTCAGTGGCACAAGTCTAGTTGGTGTCAAACACAGGTCTTGGTTTTGTCAATATATAAAATCAACACCAAATAAGAGTTAATACTCTCTAAAGTATATAACCTAAGAATGGGTGCATAAAGCTTATTTGGCTTAAGTGCTCTTTTGTAGATGTGCTTCTGATAGCTAAGTGTGAATCAGATGACCCTTTGAACAGGGAAGATGCACCCTAACAAGAGATGGGGATGTAATGCATTTAACAAAGTGAAATGCTGCTCCCCACATCTAGATCACTTGCAAAGGCACGATAATGGAGCTGCCTAGCAGTCTGTTCTCGCAGATGAGTGTAGGTTGGGTTATAAGAATAGGTACCCAAAGATGTAGAAAGGCGCGGTCATCAGTGAAGACAGAAGATTCTATTTTTGTTTTAAGGTAGACATTTTATTAATGAACCTAATTTTAGAGCCGATACTTGCTAGCTCAAAAATAAGCCTTCAACGACGGGATGAACACCGGGACTACTAAAGACCTCTAGTCTCCACACTGGTGTCATATCTCTAGGGGGTAGATAAATTGTTCAGAAATTTTTGATGAATTTCTCTTGATAGAACTGAGAACCATTGAGTGGCTGATAGGAGCATACTCATGTAACAAATGTGTCTGAGTGTCTCTCATTCCAGGTCAGATCACTCCTGAAGTATGACGATAGATTATAAATTGTTTTAACAGCACTTGCGATGACCTGCTTAATCCATGGAACTTAAAGTGGGAACTGACGTTGTTTCATGGTTAGGGAGATGAAGTTGACAAAAGAAGATTTCTTAGGGAGCTGCTGGAGCAGTTACAAGAGTGACAGGTGTTTCTCTACTGATCATTTGAACATCTATTTTAACAGACTCTGTATTGGTATTAAAATATATTAATTCTTTATTCTTTTAGTGTAGGCAATAATATTTTCTGTGATTTATTCCATGAGTCTGCGTATATGGCCCATTTGATTTTTTTTTGTTTTGTTGTTTTGCCAAAGAGCTTTTGCACATCCTCTCGCCAAGCTTGTGTTTACTGAGTTTATTCAGTCTCTTATGGAGAAATAATTCAAAGCCTGTTATTAAGACAATGGCTTTGACTTTAGCATGAGTTTATAGTTTTCAGCAAATGAGCCAACCATATGTTAAATCAAATTTAACATCCATTATGAAACACTGAATCATACTTTATATCTCAGTAATGATAACAAATGATCGCTTATCTCATGTTCTTCTCGTTTGTACTACTTCTCATCCATCTTGCTAATATTGCAAAGATTTATTAAATGAACAAGTATCCAACTATAACTGTTAATATTAATTGCATCTTCTTCTGTTTTCTCTTGCGGACTTCCGTTTCCATGCTTGCTTAAGCCCACTTTAATGTAGGTTTCAAAAGTAATAGTTTTTCTTATTCTCAAATGATAATTAACAGAAAACTAGTAAGTTAGCAATAAAATTATTTCCAGGAAACTCTGCAATTAGCAGCCCATTACAAGGCGGAGGATTTGCTATGTGCTTGGCACTAGAAGGGAAGATCTCTTTTCACTAGAATGAAACAGTCGATTTTAAAACTCTGGAAACATTTTGGTTCCCTTATGACTTAAAATTGCTACTTGTACAGTAAAAATTTAAACCACTTGAGTAAATTTGTAATTTAATCTTTAAAGTTTAACTAACATTTATTCTTCCTAAGTGCTTTCAGTTGGTGTAGATTATGAGGAGTTGCCTCTCTCTTTTCATAAGACTTCACTGTGGGTCTTTAACTCAACAGCCTCCAAACCAGTAGCTTCTTCCAGGGCCCCATTTCTGGGGAAAGTTCCACCATATCGTCACTTCTCTCAGGCTCTGAATACAGGTCCCTGCCTCTATTTTATGTCCTAAATTGAATGTTTTCAGGTACAACTGCTTTTTCCTGTGAAATGGTCTCTTAGATGTTTAAATTTCTCCTGTGATCTTGTTACCAGACTCTTTTTACCTATAATCCCTAGATTTCTACCCCAACCTCTTGGTTGAGTTCCAAGACATTTGTTTTTCTTGAATCCATCCTGCATTCCTGGTGAAACAAATCTTGCTCAGCATTCGTGTTTCCTAGCTTTAGTTCATGAACTCAGATGTGCCTTGAGGGCAGGGATTCAACACAAACTTATTTCATATTACCCCAAATTCCTGCTTTGCATGAGATAACACCTATCACAGAATTTTATCTAATGAGGTGGTTGTGAGCAAAATTTCTTTGTAAATGGTAAACATCACTCTAATATAATGTATTATCTTTATTGGGATCATCATAAGAAAAGTGACCATTTACTAAATTGCTTCTGTGTGTTCAGTGTTTTATATCTATTTACCTCTAATTCTTGTACCAACCCCACGAGGAAGGAATTATTCCTGCTTGGAGTGAATGCTTCTTTGTAGAGGAATTAGGAGTACAATACAGTTGACAGTCATCTGCTCCCCTGTAACATCTCTTTTACCATCTCTCTGTGTTAAATTATTTTTTTTTTAGCTGCAGGTTATTTTTTTTTTAACTTTTTTTGGTGCATTTCTGTCACTTCCCCTCTCAGAACTTAAGGTCCTTTAGGTACCCTGGTTTCTATTTATAATAATACCTAGGAAGGCAACTTACACTTAGGCATGATAAATGATTCTTGGTTTGAGTAAATAGTAAAATGAAACTAAATCTTTATATATATAATTTTTTAGCTGACCAAAGGTACCAAAATCTGACCAGACTTTTGAGAAGAGCTAGGAAAAGAGGCTTGGGGTTTGGGAGGAAATTTCAATTTAAAGGGGGAGTTTTTTGTGAGATACTTCATAGACTTAGAACCATAAAGTATCAATTGCAGAGGGATGGAACAGGGTCACATGTATTTCATGTTGCAGGACTGGGACTCAGAAACAGAACTATGGCTTCAAATGGGAGGGTGCAGGGGGTAATGTGTTCTTTTCTCAGTAACCCAGGTGACATGAAGCCATGAAATGAACTTATTCACACTACTTAATTAATCCCTTGGCAGGGGTGGGGATGTATTATTACGGAGGGTGAAAGAGCAGGCTGATGAGTTAGTGCCTCATGGATGTTTTTGCCCTCTTCCCTACGTCACCTCGGTCTCAGTGTCCTGATCTGTAAGGTGGTTATAAAACTTACCCACAGGAATGTTGTGGGCATATAATAAAAATGCATGTAAAGTACTTAGAGTAGTGGTAGGTGGAGATCAAGGGCTCAAACCGCTATTATTTTTATAATTATAACATTAATATATTATTAGTGAGTATGTGTATTTCACACTGACTTATTTAGTAGCATTAATACATAACATATAATTACTACTCCTAATAATGTTGGACCCAGGCCTCTGCCTTCTGGCTGAGCCTAGTGAGCCATCACAGGGGTAGCTTAAATTGCCAGTTTTAATTGGTTTAGTGAAGATCTGATCAATGGTTTAAAACAAATACTGCACATCACACACAAAAAATTTCAAGATTCTTTTATATCCTTTGAGGATTTCTGGAGGTGAGGTAGATGAAGAATCCTTAAGAATCTCCTAGGACTTGAGAAAGAAAGATTTTGAAAATTGCTATGACAAGGAGAAGGCAACTTCATTTAAACCCTATCATTAAACCTAAACGAAAATCTCAAGGCAAAATCTGGGAACTGCTGTGTGAAGATTGATATATGGTAAAGCTTATTTGGTGCTCTGTAAACAAATGGTAAAAATCATCTAGTTGAGTTATAATTAAGGCAAGAATTGATAAGCTGAGACATTGAGCACCCACCACCCCCTTTCTAGATCCTACAGAAGGAGAATAGGTACCTGTCTTGAAATTAGATAGTTACCAAAGTTCGGCGCAACGCTAAAGATGATACTGTATTTTCTTAAATAGGCTGTCCGCATACTTCCTTACAAAAATTTAGAAGGTTCCCCATCTGATCCACAATTAGGCTTACATTCTCAACCCTACTGTAAATTTTTATAATCCAGTCCATGCTTCTGCCATATTCTTAATCAAATAGGAAATTGCTTCCCTGGGTTTGGCAAGATTGAGAGAGGAGGTTGTGTATCATCAGCTTAATATTATCTAAAATTATGGCATTCACGGTGGAACCCAGTGAAAATCTGCAGGCGCCCAGCACGGGACTAAGAATTCCAGCTCAATGAAGTTGTCCTTATAATATCCTTAACGTGTGGTCACCTGGCTTTAGCATGTGTTACGGCTTCGTTAAACATAGTGTGTTCACTCAGTACCCACTACGGGCAGCTCACTGTGCTGAGCTCTGTGGAGGAAACTAAATCCGTTCAGACCAGGTTTCTGCTGTCAAGAAGCTTATCGTCTGTTTGGATAGACAGATGGCACACACGTGGCGCGGCTTTGGGCTGGTACAGGCTGGTGGTCTTCCATGCTATGAGAATGCTGAGGTGGCAGACATTGTTTTTGATGGGAGGGCTGGAAACGTTTGATGGACAGTGTGACTTTCGAGCCAGACCTTGAAAGTTTCCACTAGTAGAAATGTATCAAAAAGGCTGTAAAATTCTGGAAATAATAATTGGACTGATTACCCAGGGAAGAGATAAGTGACAGCTTTGAGACTGGAAAGGAAGAGCAGGGACAGATTTCAAAGGATCTTAAATGCCATCTGGGGGGCTTTGGACTTGATTTCGAAAGCCCAGGGAAGCCACCAGATGTTTTAGAAGAGGAAGTAACAGGATCAACTATGTGTTTCATGAGGATAAACGTGGCCACCCTGTGGTGGGTCGGATTGGTGCTGCAGTAGAGGGAAAAGTTGAAGTATGAACATTGAAAAGACTGAAAAGATAGAAATGGAGTCACCAGTACTCAATGAGAGATGCTGATGGTAGGAGGCGGGTCTACACCAAAAGGTCATTTCTGGGTTTCTAGCCCAGGTGAGTCTTGATTTCCTTAACTAAGACACTGACAATAAGCCATACAGAGGTAGAAAATTAATACAAAGCCTTGTTTCAGAGAGATGATACATGTGTATAGCACATACATGTATATACACACATCACACTTCCTTGATTTTGTGATGTTGTTGGTTGTAAAAACACCATTGATTGCATAATATTTTGGAAAAAAGAAATGCTACCATATTAAACACCTAAGTCAATTATAAGATGCATCTCCCTTTACTTACGTTAAAAATGTAAAACTAAGCATCTTAAAATTTAGGAAATAGGGCAGTGACCTTTCAGTTATTAGTAGTTACTAAATTCTAGTTTATTGGACAATCAAATAATTGTAGCTGATACAAAGTTACTAATATTAGAATTCTTACCATTTTTTGTATGCTAACTCTCTGTGACCTTGGGAAAGTCCTTTCACCTCTGAGGGGTGGGGAGAGCACCAAAGATTCTGAAGTGCATTGAAAAAACAACACTATAGGAAGCCCTTGATGTTATCGTACCTATATTAAGTCATTCACCCCTTAACACATCCCATCATTAAAATTAAAATGAAAGATCATCAAATGTTACCTGTATGTGGATTTTTTTTTAACTTTTGAATTTTATTTTATTTATTTTTTTATACAACAGGTTCTTATCAGTCATCAGTTTTATACACATCAGTGTATACATGTCAATCCCAATCACCCAATTCATCCCACCACCATCCCCACCCCACTGCGGGTTTCCCCGCTTGGTGTCCATACGTTTGTTCTCTACATCTGTGTGTCAACTTCTGCCCTGCAAACCGGTTCATCTGTACCATTTTCCTAGGTTCCACATACATGGGTTAATATACGATATTTGTTTTTCTCTTTCTGACTTACTTCACTCTGTATGACAGTCTCTAGATCCATCCATGTGTCAACAAATGACCCAATTTTGTTCCTTTTTGTGGCTGAGTGTAACATTCCACTGTATATATGTACCACATCTTCTTTATCCATTCATCTGTTGATGGGCATTTAGGTTGCTTCCATGACCTGGCTATTGTAAATAGTGCCGCAATGAACATTGGGGTGCATGTGTCTTTTTGAATTATGGTTTTCTCTGGGTATATGCCCGGTAGTGGGATTGCTGGATCGTATGGTAATTCTATTTTTATTTTTTTAAGGAACCTCCATACTGTTTTCCATAGTGGCTGTATCAATTTACATTCCTACCAACAGTGCAAGAGGGTTCCCTTTTCTCCACACCCTCTCCAGCATTTGTTGTTTGTACATTTTCTGATGATGCCCATTCTAACTGGTGTGAGGTGATACCTGTAGTTTTGATTTGCATTTCTCTAATAATTAGTGATGTTGAGCAGCTTTTCATGTGCTTCTTGGCCATCTGTATGTCTTCTTTGGAGAAATGTCTATTTAGGTCTTTTGCCCATTTTTGGATTGGGTTGTTTGTTTCTTTAATATTGAGCTGCATGAGCTGTTTATATATTTTGGAGATTAATCCTTTGTCTGTTGATTCATCTGCAAATATTTTCTCCCATTCTCAGGGTTGTCTTTTCGTCTTGTTTATGGTTTCCTTTGCTGTGCAAAAGCTTTGAAGTTTCATTAGGTCCCATTTGTTTATTTTTGGTTTTATTTCCATTACTCTAGGAGGTGGATCTAAAACGATCTTGCTGTGACTTATGTCAAAGAGTGTTCTTCCTATGTTTTCCTCGAAGAGTTTTATAGTGTCTGGTCTCACATTTAGGTCTCTAATCCATTTTGAGTTTCTTTTTGTGTATGGTGTTAGGGAGTGTTCTAATTTCATTCTTTTACATGTAACTGTCCAGTTTTGCCAGCACCACTTATTGAAGAGGCTGTCTTTTCTCCATTGTATATACTTGCCTCCTTGTCATAGATTAGTCGACCATAGGTGCGTGGGTTTATCTCTGGGCTTTCTATCTTTTTCCATTGACCTATGTTTTTGTTTTTGTGCCAGTACCATATTTTCTTGATTACTGTAGCTTTGTAGTATAGTCTGAATTCAGGGAGTCTGATTCCTCCAGCTCCGTTTTTTCCCTCAAGATTGTTTTGGCTATTCGGGGCCTTTTGTCTTTCCATACAAGTTTTAAGATTTTTTGTTCTAGTTCTGTAAAAAAAAAAAATGCCATTGGTAATTTGATAGGGATTGCATTGAATCTGTAGATTGCTTTGGGTAGTATAGTCATTTTCACAATATTGATTCTTCCAATCCAAGAACATGGTATATCTCTCCATCTATTTGTGTCACCTTTGATTTCTTTCATCAGTGTCTTATAGTTTCCTGTGTACAGGTCTTTTGTCTCCCTAGGTAGGTTTATTCCTAGGTATTTTATTCTTTTTGTGGCAGTGGTAAATGGGAGTGTTTCCTTAATTCCTCTTTCAGATTTTTCATCATTAGTGTATAGGAATGCAAGAGATTTCTGTGCATTAATTTTGTATCCTGCAACTTTCAAATTCATTGATTAGCTCTAGTAGTTTTCTGGTGGCATCTTTAGGATTCTCTGTGTATAGTATCATGTCATCTGCAAACAGTGACAGTTTTACTTTTCCTTTTCCAATTTGTATTCCTCTTATTTCTTTTTCTTCTCTGATTGCTGTGGCTAGGACTTCCAAAGCTATGCTGAATATTAGTGGTGAGAGTGGACATCCTTGTCTTGTTCCTGATCTTAGAGGAAGTGCTTTCAGTTTTTTACCATTGAGAATAATGTTTGCTGTGGGTTTGTCATATATGGCCTTTATTATGTTGAGGTAGGTTCCTTCTATGCCCACTTTCTGGAGAGTCTTTATCATCAATGGGTGTTGAATTTTGTCAAAAGCTTTTTCTGCATCTATTGAGATGATCATATGGTTTTTATTCTTCAGTTTGTTAATATGGTGTATCACATTGATTGATTTGTGTGTATTGAAGAATCCTTGCATCCCTGGGATGAATCCCACTTGATCATGGTGTATGATCCTTTAAATGTGTTGTTGGATTCTGTTTGCTAGTATTTTGTTGAGGATTTTTGCATCTCTGTTCATCAGTGATATTGGTCTGTAATTTTCTTTTTTTTTAGTATCTTTGTCTGGTTTTGGTATCAGGGTGATGGTGGCCTCATAGAATGAGTTTGGGAGTGTTCCTTCCTCTGCAATTCTTTTGTATTTGAATTTTTAAAAGTTGAAAAAATCTGAAGAAATGATCAAACCTAGCTGTACATCCACATTCACTGGCAAGTTTGTTGAACATATAAAAGAGTGCTGTCTTGGGTCTTACCTTCACCTCTTGAATCAGGATTTTTTGGGAATGTATTCCACAATCCCATCTTCTTAATAAGCTCCACAGATGATTCTGGTGTGTAAACAGAGATGATATCCGAGGTGCCTGTGCAGCCTTACGTGGATTCTAAGGGCTCAGCATGGTGACCCTACAGTTAGTGGTCTTACTTCCTGTTTGAACAGCCTGAATGTGGTGTAAGGGGTAGGGGACTTTTTCCAGGTCACTGGTGGTCTCTACAATGCTGCCTCTTCCCAACTTTTATCATCCACCTTTGTAGCCAACTTTTTAATGGAATCTGCTTCTGTGAATTCTCTGAGCATTGTCTGGATACTCAGCTTTGGCAAATTTTTGGTTCTTCATCATTTACTTTGTTACAAGTTTAATAAAAAAGAAAGGGGGCCACAACTTAGACTTAATTCACAATTTTCCCAATTAACCATAGCATGCTCCTGAATTCTTCAGAACATAAAAAAATCTAGTTATCTAGGTGATAAACAGTGTCTTTTTTTTTTTTTTCCCCAGATAGGAAGTAATGGGCTTTGGATCTGTCTGGATTTAATGTTGACATTATAGGACAGGAATGCTAATCATTGAAGCAGCAATAAAAATTTTTAAATGTTAAAAGCTTTTTTCTCATACACAATTATTTTCTAAGTTTCAAATGGGAAAAGACAATTTGAACTTGAACTTCTGTACTCTCTTTCTGGAAATTTACCCCATTCCCTAACCTCTTCTATTTGCCCAACTTCTTACTAAATACAGACATTTTAAATGTCTTTGGCCCTTAGGATTCCCAGACCTGTAAAGAAATAATCTTTCCCTTCTGGACCTCAAAACCAACTACTGGAAATCTTATCATCCCTTTAGTCCAAGGCATATTAAAATTGAGCAGTTAATCATCTCTAGTTCTAATCGAGTAAGCCTGTGCAATTAACATCTGGGATTCAGTTCATCTTTTTGCTGACTTTCTAATTTAAGGATTGGGACACAGTGGATCCCCCTAGAAGACATATTTAACAAAGATTATTTCTTGTATTTAAATCTTCGTTTTTTTAACTCATGGTGTCTTTTGTGTAATATTTTCATAATGCTTTTCAATTGTAACTTTTTCCCTAGAAAGAGATTGTTAGTGGTAACTTAGAAAAAGGTAAATTTAGTGGTATCCCTTAATTTTTTGATTTCCAAATAACAGGTGGTATGTCAAAATTACCTATAACAGCAAATGATCTAGCAAATAAATAGAGACACAGTCATTAGCCGCATGGTGTGATTCTGGTTGCTCTGCCCTCGTCTTGGCTAAACTTCCCTACGTGCTTGCCTGATACTTGAAATTACTCTAAGAATGGGTATACCTTTTATTTCACCACTACAGAATAGGTAGACTAAGTATGTAATCACAAATACCAAGGAAAAGTTAATTTGGGGGCCCTAATTCACATTAAGTTGTAATGAATGAAAGGAGTCTTTCCTCTAATAGCGGGAATAATCAGAGATGGACTCTAAAAAGCAGATTATCTCAGTCCTAGGTAAACAGTGGCTGAAGGAGGCTGAGAAAGAAGGGAACTACAAAATTGGTAGAGAAGCAAGGAAAAGGAGGCACCAAAGCTTGACTTTATTACTTTTACTGGAGGCTGGGGTTCTAGTCTAAATGGTGATGCCCACTGTTGAGAAAAACCTTCTCGCACTGTTCTGCCAGATGGGGCTCCAGCCTTTTTCATATAAAGCTGATATGTCACCTCCTCTGAGAAGCCTTCCTGGCTTTCAAGCACAATACCACTTCCCAGGCCTTTATGCTTCTATTTCCACTTTACTTACATGGAAAACTTTATACCACCATGTGCCTCTTTTCCCAGAATATTTCATAATTTCAGGAGTTATTTCTGTGTCTACTGCTGCTTTTTCTCTGTTACAGTCTCTAAGCACAATGATCTACGATAAATGTTAGCAGATTTAATATACCTAGAGAGTATTTACGATATCATTGAAACTATAATTTTCTAAATATATTTCCAATTTATTAAAGAATATTTGAAAAATACAGGAAAAAAAAAGAAAAAGCAAGTCCACATTAATTCTGCTTCTCAGACATAACCATTATTAACATTCAGGTGAATTTCCTTCCAGTGTTCTTTTCTATTCATAGCTAAATGCAAATATGCATTTTAGGGGTCTTTTGTATATTTATAACATTTGCATATGTGTACATACGTACATATATATTTGCATACTTCATTTTACTTTTTTCTTATACTTAGCTATGTCAACTTTTTTTCCACATTATTAAGTATTCTTTGAAAACCTTATTTTGTAATGTTTTTAAAATATTAGCCATTGCATATCAGAATTTAATTGTCTTTTTTTTTTTTAGTAGTTTTGTTATCGTTATACATAAAACTGTGACATATGTCTTACAAGTAATCTTTGGATCTCTGATAATTACATTGGCATAAATTTTTGGAGGCTATGGATAAATATTTTGATATATATGCCAATTTGCCCTTATGGTAGCGTATACTTGTGTCTTCTTCCTTATAGCTTCTGCAGATCTGAATATTTTTATTGAAAAAAATTTTTTGCCTTTTTTCCTAATAAAAATGCTATTTCATTGTTTAAAACTATGGTTAATTGAATATAGTGAAGTTGAATATGTTTTTCATATTGCACTTATCCATTTATATTTCTTATTTCTTCCTGGTTTTAATCTGGTTTTCTAATGAGGTGTTTGCATCTTATCGATTTGTAATAGCTCTTTATCTAAAGATATTAGCTGTTAGTATCTAATACGTTTTTCAAGTACATTTTTCTCATACTTTTTTCACTTCATTTTGTTTGTAATGGTTTTGGGGAACTGAAGGTTTTAATTTTCTGTAGTGATATGTATCAGTTTTCTCATTGTCATTTTATTTTAATGTCTTTATACTTAAAAAGTCTATTCTGCTCCAGATATAGAAGTCGTATTTTTTTCTAATGACCTAATGGCTCCATTTTATGCTTTTATTTCATTAGTAAATGTGTAATTTGTTTTAGCGCTTGACAGGAGGGAGAAATGTAACTTATTTCCTGTAAATGGTCAACCAATATTTCTGCCATTGTTTGTTGCAGTGTTTTCTTCCCTAGGATTTGTACTGCCACCTTTATGACAGTGACTTTTATATACACTATGGTCTCTTTCTGGCCTTTCTCTTCTGTCCATTGATGTAAATATCCTTAGATCAATATGCTTCCAACTCTTACAGTTTCGTTATTTATTTTAAAGAATTTTTTTTCAAAAAGTAAGTTTAGCCCACGAGTGTAAGACTTCTAAAGTTCTCACTTTAGGAGCAACACAGGTATGTATTAGTGTGTGCACTTAATGGCCTGTCTACAGAGACAGAGGGAAACATCTGTCAAATAAATAGGGGGGTAATAGACCATTTGAGGACGTGGTTGTGTTGCTTATTTGTGTGTCTCTATGCTACTTAAGAGCATGATCTTTGAAGTGAAGATTTTAAATTCTGGTCCCAGCTCTGCCCCTAACTAGACGTAACCTTGATCAAGTTAATTTACCTTTCTGTGTCCGAATTTTAAAAATAAGTGTTTTCATAATGCTTACCATGTATAATTATGAAGATTATGTAAGTAATTTACATAGAATGTTGTGCTTGGCTCATTATGTGTTCTTTTTTTTATTCTTAAAAAATTTTCTTTGTGGTTAAAATATACATAACATAGGATTTACCATTTTAACCCTTCTTTAAGTGTGCCGTTCAGTGGTGTTAAATACATTCACATTGTTGTGCAAACAATCTCCAGAACTCTTTTCTTATTGCAAAGCTGAAACTCTATACCCGTTAAACAACAACTTCCAATGCCCCCTTCCCCTACCCTTTGACAACTACCCTTCTTTTTTGTCTTTATGAATTGGACTACGCAAGGTACTTTCTATAAGTGGAATCATGCAGTCTTTTGGTGACTGGTTTATGTTACTTAATGTAATATCCTCAAGGTTCATGCTGCATGTGCCAGAATTTCCTTTCTCTACAAGACTAGATAATAGTCCATTGTATAATATGTGTATACTACGTTTTGTTTCTTCATTCATCTGTCAATGGACACTTGGGTTGCTTCCACCTTTTGGCTGTTGTGAATAATGCTGCAACTAAAACATGTCTACAAATAGCTCTCCAACACCCTGTTTTTGGTTCTTTTGGGTACGTACCCAGAAATGGAATTGGATCGTATGGTAATCCTATTTTAAATTTTGGGGCGAACCATCATACTGTTTTCCATAGCAGCTGTCATAGTGTATTCCTAATCGTCATATATCATTAGAGCTCATTAGGGTCAAGGATCCTGATTTGTGCATTGCTAAGAGCAGTATACAGTGACTGGCATGTAGTAGGACAAAACACCGAATCCCAAAAGACTAAGCCACTTACTAGATTAGTTAAATAGTGCACACACCAATTTAACAGCTCTTACTTTTTCATCCTTTTATAACTTCGCTGCCAAACTGATCTAACTAGGAAGAATATAAGAGTTGTAGGAATGATATTTATATAATACATGGGTGATAGCCTATTTATATATTCACCAGTTTATTGAATACCTAGTATGTATCTCACATATTTATAGGTAATGGGGTTACAGAAGTGAAAAAAAGAGACAAGATCTTCATGGAGCTACCTCCTGGTAGGGAAAGAAGATAATATTCAAGCAAAGAATTAAATGGGAAAGATAATTGCAGAGCATGGTAAGTGGACATGAAAATTTGTCCATGGGGTGTGGAGGCACAGCATTCATGGGGCAGAAGGAGAGGCTACCTTAGACAGACTGATCAGGAAAGGTCTTCTTTGTTATATGATATGTAAGCAGAGACCCTATAGGGGACACTGTGGTAGACTCTCCACCAATGTCCCATCTAAGCCAGCCAGCCCATAGCCTTGTCTGGTCACTGGTATGGGACCATGAGTCAGCAAGTGACCCAAGTTGGCCCGATAAGATTAGAAGGAAAGCCCGTGTACTGTGACTGGGGAGGAGATTGTTTTCTCTCTGCTCTTGGACCACATCACACGCTCAGGCAGGCTTGATTGCGGCTGACTTCCATTATGCTTCCACGTGGGACTCACTCCAGGAAGCTGATTTTTCTGTCTAGTCTAGATGAGTTTACCCAGTTTCCATTCTGTTCTCATTCAAGTAAGTTGCTTGGGTCGCTAAAAGCAACATCTCTCAGATTCTCCTGTAGCTAGGTTCTAGGTACAGAAAATGTTCCTCCAATTCAACATATTCATGTGGTATTTGACAGGTGAAAGTGAGGTGGAGGCCATCTTTCAGCCCTCCTTTTGCTATTTCTGCTGGCATGCATGGCTGAAAAATGTGGGGATTTCCTGCAGTCATGTTCCTTTGTCCATCCGCCAGCTTTCTGTGATTTAAGGAATGATTGGATGGCAGAAGCAGTTGGCAGCGCTCTGGTCTGGCTTCCTGAGCTCTGAACCGTAGCTACAAATACGGCTTTTTCACTTCACTGCGTGTCCAGAGGCAGCTATGATGGTGGCAGGTTCTTGGTCTGATTATGGCTCTGAGGTGGCCTCAGAGGAAGTGGTTCCTTGTAACTTCTCGGTGGTCAGTGGGATACTGTTGTGGGAATGTTTGCTGCAGGCCCAGCCTACATCCTGTTCTTTCAGCTCTTTCAGTGATTTTTCAAGATCCTTTTTCCCCATATGAAATCCCTCCTGCTTAAAATATCTAGAGTGGGTTCTTGTTCTTGTAAATCCTTGAACCCAGCTCATACCACTGATGCTTCTGTAGAGCAAAGAAAAATAACTGACCCATGCTGGTGACTTCATCGTAGATGAGCCACTTATATCATATTATTATTGAGACAATAATTTCCTTTGTTGTTCAAGCCAGTTTTAGTTGGATTTTTCTTGCAGCTGAAAGCAATTTAAAAA
Source organism: Delphinapterus leucas (assembly GCF_059928025.1). Classification (NCBI taxonomy): domain Eukaryota; kingdom Metazoa; phylum Chordata; class Mammalia; order Artiodactyla; family Monodontidae; genus Delphinapterus; species Delphinapterus leucas. The sequence continues at coordinate 75,572,907 of NC_143138.1, read as the reverse complement.
TATGTAGATATTAGAGATAAGAGGATACAAACCTGGGAAGATCTTGGGGAATGCTGTTTAAGGCTCAGAATTGGGTGGTGTTTAATTTGGATCTCTCTTAGATGTCCGGGTAGAGGTACCTGTAAGGCTTCTGGCTGTACAAGTCTAAACCTGGACAGAAAGGTAAGATCTGTAGACACAAAGCTGCAGTAGGTCAAGAGCTAGCCTGGAGGCAGAGCTAAGATAAGGGCCACTTTTTTATTTCTCTAATGGGTAATTTGACAGCATTTCAGCCTGTTTGTGAGTCAGTGTTCTTTTTTTTTTTTTTAAGATAAAAGCACTGAATTTAAAAGTATTTAATTAAAGACAACTACTTACAGTACTTCAAATGTTTTATTTGTGCAAAATGTAATATAAGTGAAAGATATTTCCCAAATGCCCATTAAAACAGGGGTTCCCAACCCCTGGGCTGCAGACCGGTACCAGTCCATGGCCTGTTAGGAACTGGGCAGAACAGCAGGAGGTGAGTGACAGGCAAGTGAGCGAAGCTTCATCTGTATTTACAGCCGCTCCCCATCGCTTGCGCTACCACCTGAGCTCCGCCTACTGTCAGCATTATGGCAAGTTGTATAATTATTTCATTATATATTACACTGTAATAGAAATAAAGTGCACAGTAAATGTAATGCGCTTGAGTCATCCCGAAACCATCCCCCCTGCTGCACCCCCCATCTGTGGAAAAATTGTCTTCCATGAAACCGGTCCCTGGTGCCAAAAAGGTTGGGGCCCACTGCATTAAAGGAAAGATAGCCCAGTTAACCCCATTGCTGGAAGTAATCTCTTCTGCTTGGGGTAGAATCATCTCTCCAAAGTCTCAGAAGGGGTCTGTTATACATTCTCAGTTTTAGAAGGATGTCACTACCACCTTTGATTACTACACTCTAACTGCACCCTTGGTTCATCTTATCAGAGGGCCATTTTTAACGTTACTCTGTTTGCTTCTTCTTATTCTAGATTTAAGCTAGGCCTTTAACCGTATTAACATGCATTTGTAAGTGAATTGTTCTAACCCTGATCTAAATTCTAAACACAGACTATTTAGGACTGGAAAAATCAATATTCGGTGGTATTCTTCAGTAGAGAAACAATTTATACTTGTTTTCTTGTTTGTTTTTTTTTGTATGTGTGTGGGGTTTTTTTGGGGGTTTTTTTGACGTAGCAGTCTGCTCTTTAGTGTAATTGATACGTAGCATAGCTTACCTCTGACAACGTGGATGTGCTAGTTACTTCAGACTCACATCATCTTGAGAGCTGCATTATGGAGGACTTTCCGAGGCTTTGGTGACTGTCCCATGGGGCAGGCAGAGTAGAGAAAAGCTTAGCGTGGATTAGGTAGGGTATATTATGATGTATATGGAACACAAGATGTTGACTAAATAAATTTATGCATGCAATATTCAGCAAATTTTAAAACTAATCATTAAATCGTAAAGTGGGAAGACATTGTGAGTGACTTTTATGTTAAGCTCCCTTTCTTAAACACGTGATGATGAATAGGTCTCAACCTCAATGATTATTGAAATAAATAAAATGATTATCGAATAACTGAAATAACATAACTATAATATATATAAGACACGGTGCTTGCTATCTTAGAACTTTTCTTTAAAACACGTTATGAAAATAGAGATATGAATTATGTATCTCTATTATGATATGAATTAGTATCTCTATTTTACAGATCAGGAAACTGAGAATCAGAAAGGTTAAGTGATTTATCTTAAGAACACAGCTAGCAAAAGGCAGAAACAGGATTTGAGTTTGTATGCTTGACTCTGAAGTGCACGTTCTTTACATCACTAAACCACTAACAATAATGTCTGTCTAGTAATCTTTGGATTCTTTTAAGGAGACCCTTTTACCTCCCTTAATCATTTCCTTGGGTCCTTTTGTACTAGTGAGAGAGTAGCATAAATGTTATACAAAGCTAGAAAGGGTTGTGGTGATTATTTAGTTCACCTTTGTATTCCAGGGAGGAACTTTGCAAGACGATGAAATGAGTTGGAAAGCTGTAACTCTACTCTGCCTCTCTGCCCGTGTGAGAGCTTCACCCTCTGCATGTTTGTATATTATATGCTCAGAAAAGCCCTGATGTTTAACCTGGCGTTTTCCAAATCTTTCTGACCACAAACTTGTATCATCATTCTCGGGAGGTGGCCCAACCCTCTCAATTCACAAGAGAGGACCCCAGGGAAGAGAAAGGTCAAGAAGATTGTCCTTGGGATACAGGTTTTCTGTTTCCTATATAGTCCTAACATTGGACAAATGTTGGCCTCTTTGAGTTGCATGAATCATTGAGTATATGATCAAAACCTCTAAAACAGGAGTCCTTTAACATTCCCAGTAGTTTTTCAAGAAGCATCTGCCAAAGCAGTCAGCTTAAAATGCCACTTTGGGCAATTATTATCTTATTTAGAGAAAGGGAGGGGACTACAGTAATCATGTCATTGGTTTCCTTCTGACCGTTCCTAGGGGTTAGCAGCCAACCGAGAGCTTCACCTTCAGCTACAGGCTGTGAAAAAGAGCTTCACCTACAGAAAGGTCAGATTTATGCAAACACAAGCAGACTAGCTGAGAACTCTGGGTCCCTTGAGTTCCATTTTCACCTTTTCTTCTTGCTAAGTCTCAATACTGTAGGGTGCTTATTTACACACAAGCCATTTTCGGCAGCATTTAAGAAAACCGTTAAGCACTTGCTCATGTTATTCTTGTAATGTATATCCAGCCCCTTTTCTCTTCTGCTTTGCCAGACCTGCTGGGATTTGGAGATCTTTGGAACAGGAACCCTAAGGGTTGTAATCTTTCCAGTTATTTGGTCCAAGAAGTATATCTTATTTATTCTCTCTTTAGGAATAAGCCAGAGATAGGTTCTTTTTTTGTTTGTTTGTTTTGTTTTGATTCCCTAAGACACTTGTAGAGTTAAAATGGAGAATTATTTCACTTTTAGAATTGTGTTTTATGGAGCGTAATACTCTTTGAGAAGCATGAGGTGACTTGACAAGTTCAAGTCCAGATTTTGCTGGCGGATTCCTTGTGTGAATGATGTTAATTGAAGAACTAATATTTCTTCCTGGGCTCTTCTGCTGAACTTAGAAAATCAGCCCTATTTTAATACCCGAGGTGGAGGGGAAGAAACATCCCAGCTGAAACAGCATTTCCGTGTTGTCATTTTAGTCTCTCTCTTCCTCCCTTCCGTCTCTTTCACTGCATCTAGAGCAGAATTAACAGTGTGTGAGGCTCTTCTAGTTCCCAAGCTGTCCACTGGCACTGTGGGGACCAGCTCTGGTTGTCTTTAGGAAAAGGAGAATTACTAGGTTGACAGTGAGAGCTCACGGATCTATGAGTGGCTAAAAGACACAACTTGGAAAAAGAAGGAACTAAGGCGGGTTTGAGGGCCAGGAAATGAGAAGCACAACAAATTTTAGCAAAATCAGTCAGGCCAGAAGGCCTCTGTGCTCTAGGCCCTGGCAGGGAAGAGGGAAGGTTCTGGCTAGTAGTGGGAAATAGGCACTTTGTATCCAAGCAAGAGTCCACACGATAAGAATTGCAGCAAAATGGGGTGGGGGTGAGTACTGGATAGGCATAAAATAAAAACAAAGCAAATACACAGAAATGATTGACCTGTGTTTTTGGCTTAACTGGCTGAGAACCAACTTTTGAGCAACTTCTGAACTAGTTTTAGGAGCCCTCAAACAGTTGCTCCTACAAGTACAGAATCTGAAATCGTGTCTAAACCTCTGGTCTTCTTCCTCAATTCAGAGGGACTCCCTCAAAAATCTCAAATAAAAACGTAATGCTCTGTTATGGAGATAGCTGCAACGTGTACTCACTGAATTAGCTTTTAACTAATTTTACTGAAATGACGCATATGGTAAAAATCAAGCAAAGCCAGTCTCTAAATCCGTAAAACTGAATTAAGATTAAATTGACCAATGTCCAAGTAATCAGACTAGTGTATACATGAAGATGAAACCTTGGAGAGGTTTTTAAAGACTTTTTGGCTACTCTAAGTGCCCTTTCAAAACTTTCCCAGAATAGTGTGTGTGTGTGTGTGTGTGTGCGTGCGTGCGCGTGCGCGCGCACGTGTATGTGTGCGTGCGTGCGCGCGTGTGTGTGTTTTAATTAAATGATTAAAATTGATGTGTCTCAGCAAATAGGTCATGCCTTTTCAAAGCAAACTGAGAGTTTCCACGTAGAGGAAAACCTTTCTGGTATTTATAAAAGATTATATTGAAAAATTATGTGCATTTATAAAGTCTATTTTAATCTCCTTCTTGGTAGGTTATTCTGATAAGAGTATGAATTGTATATCTGCATTTTTATCTATAAGAAAACCTATCTGTAACAAGATAGTTTACTGTGAAGTTCTATCTATGTTATATGCTCTGAATGTATAGATTGATTCAGCCATCACAACAGAATCCTTTGTGGGGGAAAGAAAAAGTATTAAGACTTCTAAAGGTCAAAATTTGTTTAACCAAATAAGCCTTTTCCTAGGAAAACATTGGCCTGATTTATTTTCAAATGCATGTAAAATAGGTTTTAAAAAGGATTTATTAGTTTTATAAATAAAAGGATTTATTTATTTTTAAAAGCATTTATTCACCTATTATAGAACCAGTGTGAATTATCACTCATCTTTCTTAGTTATATTTAGAAATAAATATAGGAGAGTCCTGTATTCCAAAACTGTTTCATTTCCTTATCGAGAGAGAAATTTTCACTAAGAAGTTTTACATTTCTAAAGGCCTCCAAATTAAAAAGGATAAAATAAAATTTTATTTAAATTAGCCATATAGAGGCACTGTATAGGTGGGGCTGGATTCTGCCTTCCAGGTTCTTAATTGCCCAAGTGCTAGATGTTCCCTGCCTTGCATCAACATTGTGGCTTTCAGACTCACTCCTAAAAGTGGGAGACCAGTGAGCAGGGCAGGTACCACATGCACCCTTTGGGAGAAGAGACAGGATTGGGGATTCTCATCTCTTCTGAGTTGTATCAGTGTCCTTGGCTGGGCATCTGAGATTCTTCTGGTTTGATTTAGAATTCTTTTCTCTGAAAATTCATCCCTTGCCACTAATATTACTACCCTTTTTCCTCTTTTCCTCTTGTAACGTGATGTTGGAAGTTTTTAGAGTGAAAATAAAATCCTTCAAAATGGGCTTTCAGCTAAAAAAAAAAAAGAAATTCACATTTATCTTTTTATACATTTGGAGTTGAAATTTGGGGTGTGAAAGCTGCTGCATCTCACATTTCTGTCTTGCTAACATATTTAATTATACATGGCAGATCAGAGGAAGTTAGCTCAGGGTTAAGCTAATTAAGAGATGGTTCTTTATCAGTACCATTAGCTGAGTAGAAAGCACAGCTTTGGAGTCTCACATTCTATGTTTCTACTCTGATCACTAAAGCAGGCGTAAAAGGTCAGGTGAGGTCTGGTCCTTTACATTTTAAATATAAGTCCCAGAAAACTAGAGATATCACAACTATCTCGATCCCCAAAACTAAGAGTATTTTCTCTGTTTGTGCTTTCCCAGGTATTCTGTTCCGCATTGAGATAGAGCACAAAAGCTATTTTACTGTAGCAAGATTATTGAGAGATTGTGTATATGTGTGTGGGGTGCCTGTGTGCATTTATTTCTATGCAGTAGCAAAGAAATCCTAGCATCTATAAAAGAGAGTTGAGATCAGCTTTAAGGTAGGTCAGGCAGCCTAGACTCTGAACCAATGTTTGCTTGGCACTTTGTTACCTTAAGCCTTTTCCTGGAGAGTTTTGCACCCAAACAACAACTTCATTGTTGGTTGGGGAAACAGAGTGAGTGGTTTTAATTAAGAAGTGCGGTGCTTTACTGTACCTATGTGAAGTGCGGGAAGCCGTCACCCAGCCAGATGTTGAGGCACAAATTAGGCTTAATTGTGCTCTTTTACTGTTAGATTTTTATTTTATTTTAAAATACTCTAAGACAGTAAGAGCTGCAAGAGGGGAATTAAACAACCCTCTTTGATCTTGGATTTAAGTGACTAAAGCTGGTGGAGACTGAAAGAAATGAAAGAAATATCAGTCTCCTTTCTGAAAAGGAGGTTCTGTTCCTCTGGTAACTAAGTTTAATAGATTCTCAGTGACTTAAGTGACTAAATTTGAACTCAACTTTGGTGAGGTAGCTGGTTTCTCAGGTTTTCACTGTGGATAGCAAAATGTGATCGGGCATAGAGGGGAGTCTAAAAAGGTCTCAGTTTCTCTTTCTGATCTCACATTCTTAGAGGTCATTAATATAATGTTGCTTGATTTCAGTGTTACTTTTAGCAGGAATTCTCACCCTCCATCTGTGAGTGATTGTTCTTTTCATGTCCTTGTGGATTACATTGTACTTCTCAATGATAAAGATGCATCCCCCTCCTCTCTCTCTTCCTCTGTCTCTTTTCTAGAAACCAAGTGATTGTACAAAATGGAGGGAGCATGAGTTAAGCCCTAAGACTTTCACATTGTGTGTTCAAGTCAATCTCATGCTACTCTTGATATAAAGTCGTTTATAGTGATTTGAAGCGATTAAGGTCATGTCAGAGATAGTTACCACCAAGTCACTGAATAAGGGCACTGAACACCAAGTAGATTTCTTTATGTCAAGTAAGTTCTAGCACAGAATTGGCATTTCATGAACACTGGTTGGCTGTTGATGAGTTGGCAAGGTGACTTTCTCAGGGATCCAAGGGCCATTCGGTGATGAAAACTAAATGAAAAGTTATCTTTGGTCACATTGTTTAGTCTGTAGCATACTGGTTTGGTGACAGTCTTTTTTTGGGGGGGGGGTGTTCAAAATGAGTTATGAATTTTTTTGTGTGGCAGGGTTGTAAAAGAGTCTACTTTTCTCAGTCCCAAAAAACCATTTAGGAATCAAGGAATGCAAATTTGAAACAGAAATGTAAGCACATATCTGATAAAAGGCCCATATGCATAGGCATAGCTTTCCCTCTGCCTCGAAAGTATCTGCAAGGATATGCCTTCTAACTCAGAAAATGATCTGCTTTTTAGAAGTGATACGATTGTGCCTTCAAGATATCCTTAAAATTGGTTTAACTTAATATTCATTTGAAGTGCAAATGAAAACATATTACTGGGTGGGGGCAAATATATGCAATGTATTTATCAAGCAAAAAATAAATCTATCACTATAGGAACACAACCATCTCCTTCCATAGGATGACAGGAGGGAGAGCTACCTAGAATGGAGGATGTGGAAAAAAGGATGGTCCAGATAAAGCTGACTGGTGTGCTATATATTTTTTTTTTTAAGAAGAAGCAATGGGACCATAAGCTTCATAATTTTCGTACTGCAACGATGAATAATATTAACTGTTACATGCGCTCAGGAAGAAAGAGTTTGGGAATTGTTTGACTTTTGACAGTTCCCCATAGAGTGCCTTCTCAAATGTATGAGCAGTTAAATGTATCCTTGACTATAATTATGATTTTATCTAACACAAGACTCAAGTACTTTGGTATGTAGGTGTGTTGTTTCTCTTCAGTTAAAAAAAAGATTATCCTGTACATTCTTTTCATTTTATTCTCCCTTGAATTTTATAATGATCTTAGTGACAATGGTCTTTATGAATCTAAGAATGGGAGTGAAAGGAAGCTCTACAGAGGGAGTGTTATTGACATCAGTGACCTTTATTGCTAAGAGATGCTTCATTACACATTAAAGATGAAGGTGGTTTTTAACATCTTACTCATGTAGCATTAATTTTCCAAAATAGCTTAATGGGCACGGCAGGAACTTTGGATTTGAAGACTCTTACTTTGTGTCTTCATAAGGAGTTTTGGATTGTGACTATATATGCCCAGGGTCCTGGAGGCTCTCCTAGAAACACAAGTAAGAAATGTCAGATCACTTTGGATTAAGTGTCTCTGAGCACTAGAAGTGAAAGTAGAAAGTCCCAGATCATTTACTCAGCGTTGCCTTCCCCTTTGCCCCTGTGTGTATCATCTGGAATCCATCCCTCTTTCACACATCCACAACACTTTATACTTATCACTAAATGGTCTACTGTGTGATGTAGTTATTGAAGCCAGCTTTGCTGCTCCCAACACTGGAACGCCTTCTCCATGTCAGTTTTTGTGTTGAAAATAAAGGTATGATTTAGCCTTCTTTCATACACTTTTAGTACTCGCCCACTGAAAGGCATTTATTTTAACAAATTCGTGCTGCATTTAACTTTACCTTGAGACACTCAAAGTTTCCTTTGAAATCTTAGAGGAAGTAATAGTTAAGCTGGGCCTTGAGCAGATGCGGACTTGAGTTGGGTAGGGGAGAAGGATGTCCTAGAAAGAGGCAAGAGCTGGTATAAAATTACAGAGCCAAGAAAAAAGAATGACTTGTTCACGTGATAGCAAAGGACTCAGTGTGCCATTCATAATTGGATGTTGAGGTTGGAAGGAGTGGCAAAGGCCCAGGTAATGGCAGATCTTGTAATGTGATGGAACTTAGGTTCATTGGTTTATTTGTTCCATGGACATTATTTGCATGTATATGATGTTTTTCAGGTCAATAGGTGATACATTGTCAAACAAGACCAACAAAGTCATGTCCTCGTGGAACTTACGTTTCAATGGGGAAAACTGAAAATACATAAGTGTGTGTGTGTGTGTGTGTGTGTGTAGAAGATAATTGAAAACTGGGCAATAAATTCCAGGAGGAAAAAATACATACAATGTGATAGAAAATAGCAGAAGTGGAGTGAGGGAAGGCGGAGGTACTTATGGACTGGGTAGTCAGAGTGGACGTTCTGAGGAGATGACACTTATCTTGGGTCTAAAGGAGGGGTAGGAGCCAGCCAGGGAAAGGTGAGAGAAGGGAGCTCCAGGCCTATGGAACAGCGAGTGCTCAGCTGTGGGAGGAGGCCGGCAGCCTGGAGCCCAGGGGTGTGAGGGAGAGTGGCCCAGGGTGGACACAGCCGTTTGGACATGTGCCACATCAGATCGCCCAAGGCCTTGCAGGCCAGCTTGGTTATTGTCAGTGCAGTGCAAAGCCATGGAGGCAGAGGTGGCAATGACCCGATTGACATTTGTCTCTGGTTGCTGTGGGGAGAAGGGATGAGTGGGGCAAGAGGGAACACTGGGAAGCCCTTCAGGAGAGGATATCGCACTTTCCAGGTCAGAGGCGATGGTGGTTTGCACTGGGGTGGTAGAATTGGGGATGGAAACAAATGAACAATATATAGTTTGGAAATAGAACCAAAAGGAATGTGAACTAGTGAATATCCTTTGCCTGCAGAATCAGGACCTTAGCTGTAAATGGCTTAATATGTACCTGTTCTTTGGTAGAAAGGGAAAGTGGGTCTTTAATGTCACACATGCAGTAATTGGAGAATAAAATTAAGTGAAAGGGGGACATATTGGTCTTTATTTTAATTTTGTCTGATTGCTCTAACATGGCTTTATCTTTCAGTTTCAGGGGTAAGGAGTCATGACTTTACTGTTAGTAAGAGGGGAATGAATTCATTCTAGTGTCCAGGTAACCATGGTCCTCACAGTCCCCTTAACTCCAAGACAGAACAGTCCTAGTAATTTGTGATGTTTCTGATGCAAGACCATAAGGGAGACTCCGTGGAAAGAGGGAACTTGACCAACTCAAGGTCATGTGGTGAGGCAAAGAAGGGTCCCCTAAATATGCCTGCAGGTGGAAACATCTTAGGATTTTTAAAAAGCAGCTTCTATAAGTAACGCAATTCTGGACTTGTCCAAGTGCCAAAAGCAAATGATTTTGTTCGCACTTTGGCACCAATGAAGAATTTTATGGTTTCAGATAATCAAAAAGAATTTTGTAACAGCACTTCTTGGCTGGAGAAGAAGGCTTTTTGGACTGCCCTGAGCCTGGTGAGAATAGACCATCCAGTTGGCCAGCTTGTCAAAGTAAGGGCAGTGCTCTCAGCAAACAAAGGGGACTCTGGGCTGCTATTGTTAGAAACCTTGATTCTTTTTTTTTTCAATTAAAAAAAATTTTTTTTTAATTTATTTTGGCTGCGCCAGGTCTTAGTTGTGGCACTCGGGATCTTCGTTGCGGCATGCGGGATCTCTTAGTTGCAGCATGTGGGATCTCTTAGTTGCCACATGCAGACTTCTTAGCTGTGGCATACGAACTCTTAGTTGCGGCCTGAATGCGGGATCTAGTTCCCTGACCAGGGATCGAACCTGGGCCCCCTACATTGGGAGCGTGGAGTCTTACCCATTGGACCACCAGGGAAGTCCCAGAAACCTTGATTCTTAACAGTAGTTTGAGCGGTGATCATCAACAAATACAAGGACCATTAATAAAGTGCTGGGTGTGTGAAGCATTGTGGGAGGTGTTCATTCACGAAAGAGAACTTGAGTATCGGCTGTGTTTCAGGCAGGGTGAGTGCTCTGTGAGTAGATGCACCCGAGTTCCTGCTTCCTAGGAGTTTACACTCTAGTAGGTGAGATGAAGTAAGTACATGTACAAATATGTCAGCTGAGGCTGGTGAAAACGTTAACAGAGAAGAGCTAAGAGCGCACGGAGGAAGGAGCGATGGCACCCCACTGAGGCATTCAGAGAGGGCCCCAAGCAGTGGGAACAGTGATGTTATAAGATGCCAGGAATACCGCGTTGGAAGGACCATTAGAGGCATATAGAGGTGTGAGCTAACAGCCGGCTCTCAAGTCCTACTGCTTTGGTCTGAATCCAAGGGGGTGATGGTGGGAACTTTACCTTCCTGGGCTTCACCTATAAAATGAGGATCATTGTACCTCCCTCCTGGGGCGGTTGTGAGAATACTGTACAGTCCATGCCTGGCACAGTATCTGGCACCTAAAAGCTATTGTATTTTCATTTTTTTAGCCCAACCTCTCTCTGGTATAACCTTAACATGTTGTTTGTCTTACCCTTCTCCTTGAACACCTGATAGACTCTCCTCCTCCTAGGCCGTCTCGTTCCATTTGTGAGTCATCTTAAACGTCAGAAGTTCTTAACTGGTGGACGGAGAAATGATTAAGAGGTGCGGAAGGGAAGGGAGGGCCTTTCAGGTGGGAAGATACGAATGAGCAAACACTGGTAGAAGCACATGTGGGACATGTTCTGGCAACTGCATGTGATCCCATTTGGCTAGAGGATTTGGTTTTGGGGCACAGAGAGGAGGTGAGAAGGGCAGGTGCAGTGGTCCTGGAGAGGCCTTGAGTGCCAGGGTCACCAGACAGATCGAAACAATCAACCACCATCCTGCGACTCATTAGCGTTTCCATATTAGAAGTCAGGTCAAGTGTCAGATAAGATAACAAGTGGTGAGCCCATAGAATGTTTACTTGAAGCTATCCTAGAAAACTGGAGCAAGACACCAAGTGAACACAATATACATCAGAGGGAAGGTGTGCCCTCTATGCGCTGCCACCCTGGGCTCCTAGGGGAATTCCTCTCATTCTGTTCAAACCCATCCTGAAGGTCAGGGAGTCAAGCTTCCCCTTCTTACCATTCTATATAAGTTTGTGTTGCTGGTGGGTCTCCCAGACCATAGGATGTTGGGTTATCTATAGGGGAATAGCCAATCCAGGTTGAGGCTGGTACCTAGACTAAGGTTTGGGGGCACTGGCCAAAGTCCTCACTTGAGATTGAAGTAAGCTTGCCCGTGGCTACCTGGTCTTCTAGATTGGGACCCTAACTCTTTAAAGACTCACGCTTTTCCATTCCTTCTACACGCTAGAGTTACGCCCTCTTGTGTCATCTTGCTCCTTCCCCAGCCTGAGCTTTTCCTGGTCTCTGGGTCCTCAAACAATTTGTTCTGTAAACATGCTGTGAAACTTTGGGCTCCCTATTTAGCCAGCACTTCATTCCTTTGAGTTTGTGTATCTGCTTCAGTAGGAACTGGGGAAAAGGGAGGGAAACATGCAAAAAACAAGACAGAAATCTGCCACTGGAATGTCTGGGAGAAAGAAAATATGCAGAAAACAAGCTGACAGATGACCCCTTCCAGGTGTATATGTACACCTGGTCTCTCTAGGACTCCCTTCCTCTTGAAGGCAGCTGCCCTGGAGGCTGTGCAGAGGGATGCGAAGAGGCCAGCATGAAGAACAGGAGCCCTGGGACTTAACCCTGTTAGTGACTCAGTGATACTCAGGACTTGTCAGTAAGCTTTTGTGGGATTCGATTTCTCCTTTAAAATGAGGTGGCTGCAACAGATTAGACTAGTTTGGATGGTCCTTTGCAGAGCTAACAGGCTATGGTTTTGCCTTTCTCAGCCCCTGAAAGATTTGATTAATCTGATTCTTCAACAAGTGTAGTGGCTGACTATCTAGAAAAACATCTGTACTGAAATAGCTGAGAATTGGATTTAGTCCTTTCAGCCCAAACTTTCCCTCTTGTGTGCTTGGCTGCCTGGTAAACAAATAGCCTTTCTCCTGAGCAAGGCTCATTTGGGATATTGCAGTTTCCTAATCAGAAGAGGAGGAACGTGCATCTAAAAGAATTTCTTAAGGCTTTATTCACTGTTTGCTTATTGCGGTGTTATTTAGCCACATTTTAAGCTCTCCAATTTCCTTTGAAATACACATGGGGAGAAATGAGAAAAGCAACTGGAAAACAATAGAAAAGGCATTTAGAACACATAGAGAAAGGCTTCGTGAAACCTACAAATGTTTGGGAACTACTTCAAGACTTCCTGCAAAGCCTTAAACACACTACCTGTTTCTCTCATTTGGGTCTTAAATGGGATGTACGCTCTGCTTTCAAAGCTATGGAGAGCTATAGATGTTTTGCCTCCAAGTGAATAAATGTACAAAATGCATTCTCACCACCTCTTACTTTTAGCGCATCCTGCTTCAGACCTTTTTGAAGATAAGGCTTTATCTCAGCTTTTTACTTCCTGCTTTATAATTGCCCAGCTAAGCTAATGAAGCCCATTTGGTGTTGTGAACATTCAAAGCACTCATCTGCATAAAAGCCACTGCCCCTTCATTATGTAAAACAGATATTAAAAAAATAGTAATTCCCTGCCTCTAACCCGGATCAAGACTTTGGCTGAATCCAGAAATTTAAGCTTGTTCAGAGCTGTCCTTTTATGCTCGTAATCGTTTGCTAAACTTAAAACACTGTGGCACTTCCTTCCGAGGTGTCATCTTTCTTTCTTTTTCTCTTCCTCGTCTGCAAATGATGGTACAGCCCCAGTGGCACCCAGCTACCACCCTGTTTGCTTGGTGACATGAACCCTCTAAGTCAGGAATCGTAGGGAAATACGATGTGGCTTGGGCATCTGTTTCCCTTTCACAAGTGTCTTACTGCATTTTGACAGGTGTCTGACACGAGAGATGCTGTCAGAACTGGGATTTAACTTTGGAATGCCAACTTCCATTAGGGCGTCTCTGGATGGGAAACGATGGAATGGATCTGAGTGCTTGATGCCTCAATATTATTGTATTTAATTTTATTTCTGAACCAGATGTACTGCCTGTATGGGCTTTTTTTTTTTTTTTTTTCAGGTGCTATAGAAATAGGTGCTGGTTGTGTTCTGTCACTAGAACTGTGACTTTGATGAGCTGTTCTTGTTGAGGGGGTCGGATGAAGCAGAACTGTCATCCTAAAATATATTCAGTGGAAGGCAGATCTGCTATTGTTTTGATACCTTCACACTTAATGGGGTTTTAATTTACCATAAGTGTCTAGACTGCTCATAGCAATGAAACTCATTAGAAATCATTCTCCAAATATACTAGACATAACAAAATAAATGATTAAGAACTGGAGATAGGGGAAACGTTGTGAGTGGGTAGGCCTCCTTAGTAACCGTGTACTGGGTAAAGTCGGATGTTTGCAGACACTGTATCCTGTTCCCCCTCCTCCCAGTGTTCTTTTGGTTTTCTGAATTTTTTTTTTTTTTGGTAACAAACACACATATTCAGTTCTGCCTAGCCAGAAAGTATGATTCTCATAACATATATACACAGTTTATACAAATGAGAAGACCTCGTTTGTCCTCGTAGTAGTTGGAGCTGGAAGGATTTCTTTTTTTTTAAAAAAGAAGTAAATTTGAAAGATTGATTCCTTTTGTAGGCAGAATACAGAAGATCCCCCCTCTCCCCAAAGGTGCCCAGGTCCTAATCCCTGGAAACTGTGGATAAATGTCCTTACATGGCAATGGGGAATTAAGGTTGCAGACGAAACTGAGGTTGCTAAGTAGCTGACCTGAAAGTAGGGAGATTATCCTGGACTATCTCTGTGGGCCTGATGTCATCACAGGAGCCCTAGAAGTAGAAGAGGGAGGCAGAAAATGAGGTCAAACTGATGCCATGTGAAAAGAACTTGAACTACTATGGCTGACTTTGAAGACGGAGGAAAGGGGCCGTGAGTTAAGGAATGTAGACAGCCTCTAGAACCTAGGAAGGAGCCTCCAGAAAGGACTTCAGTTCTGCCCACACCTTAATTTTAACCCAGTGAGGCCTGTGTCAGACTTCCAACCTACATAACAGATAATAAACTTGTGTTGTTTAAAGGCAATAAGTTTGTGGTCATTTGATGCAACAGTCATAGGAAACTGATACAGTGCCATGTAAGTGAGGCAGTGGTTTCTTCATTTGCTTTCCTGAATTCATGATGTTTGGGCATAAAGTAGAATTTTCTTTTTCCATTTGGAATTTTTCCTTCTCTGTGGCAGAGATGTTGCTGACACTAAGCTGGCTCTAGCATTCAATATGTTTAGTTTTCTCCTTCCTGCCCCCTGAGATTACGTGAAGAACTTAGTTATAAGCAGCTATTAAGACCCTTAAGGCTGATCTTTTCTTATTTACTGACAGGGTTCTTTGCTCACGGTGAATGTCGTTGTTATTGTTGTCATTTGTGTTACTGTTTTGCTCTGCCATCTAGCTCAGACAGCTTAGCGCCTCTTGTTAGACTTGAGTTTGCCCTTGTTTCATTCTTCTTTCCTTTTCCTCCACTTCTTAGTCCTCTCTTGATGGTTTCTTGTAGACTTTGTTCTTACTATACTCATCCTTTGTCTGAGATAAACGCAACCCTAGAGTGACTAATCAAGAAATGCTACCATGTTGTACATGGTTTTTAATTTAAAGAGGTGCCTTAATTTAGAAATTGTGTATAGTAAAACAATTACCTTGAAAAAATTTTCCATCATCCCTAAACTACTACATATAGACCCAACACTGCTTTCTCCATCTTCCATAACTGATCTGCCTTCTGTCTTTGGAATAGATCACTGTTTCTTGAGTTGAGAACTAGAAGAAGTTGGCTGTGTACTGAGGCCACGTCATAACAAAGACTAAAGATCTTTACACAGATCTCACATGGTACCAAGCAGACAGTTTAATCAGTGTAAAATAATTGTATTTATGAAACAACTGTGCTATATAATCATTCATTCTATCTATCTATCTATCTATCTATATATATATATATCTATAAAATGAATATATATATGTGTCTGCTACCTGCCAGGCAGAGCTTCTGAGAAAGGTGGTTGTCATTTGTTTGCAGGTATATCTAGAGAAGACTGTTAAAATATCTTTATCTTTCTTATATGAGTCAGGAGTAATAGGGCCTGTGAGTAACAGGTACCATAGGCAGCTACCTGAGGCTGATTATCAGCTTGGGGGCATCATGGTATATCCCAAACCAACCTAATTCTCTTCTATACAGGGAAGGCCCCAGAGAGGATTTTTCTATGCCAGATGACATGGAGCCGTCCAATCCCTCCCCAGCCCCTGATCACCCCAGGCTGCCAACAAGTGTCAGCCATCTATGCTACAGCCAGTAGGATCTAGGACCGGGTCAGGGGTATTTTAGGTGACATTTTGGCTATCACACCAGGAAGTTTCTTACTTTCTTGTCAAGAAACCAAAGACTCTTCCTTCCTATAAATCTATCCTCAAAGCATTATTTTTTTACTGCAGTTCAGCCTGCCTAGCCAAGCTTCAGCAGAGTTTAGAAAGAGAAAGCTTATGAGAATAAAATTTCTCACTGGCCTGATCATTCCTGCTTCTTAAGGTTTGTGAAAGTCAACGCTGTTTCAGCTGAATTATTTGCATTTGTGAAGATACATTTACTAAATAAGCTGCTGTAGAGCAGTGCTTTTTCCAAGGGGAGAACTGCCTACCTCTCTGTCAATGAGCTGAGATCAAGAGGTTAATGGTCTTCTATGGTCAGTCTGAACATTGTGGCTGGTTGATAACAGTGGATGAGCATGTTGAAATATTATTTCGAAATAGCATGGAGCGTTTCTTACCTGTTCCGTCTTGCTTTGCTCATTGATTTAATTCACTTGTACCTTGAGGACTTTACTTCACCCTCAAGCTCACACAGCAGATCATCTCACAATAGGTCCACAGGCCATTGGCATCTAAGAAGCAGTAACTCTTGTCTCCTCAGATCTGATTTTTACCCAAAGCCTATGTGGTCTGTTTGGCAGCAGGTACACACTGAGCCAAGCATCAGAGGAGCCCATCAGAGACACTTTACATCATGTCAGCTCTCCGCTATCTAAGACCTCAGTGTGTCACTCTCTTGGTAGACAACAGAGAGAGGGTTGTCATCTTCATTCACTTCATTGGTCATTCTAAGAGGCTCCCTTCCCTTCAATTACTCGTGGGTGTCAGAAGAAGAAAGAGAACACTGCAGAGGTATTATACGTTGTGACACTTCAAAGGTGATTACTTTTTCTTCCTATCAGTCATGTGGAGACAATTCTTCTAGCTCACTTGATAATCTTGTTTTTCCTTTGAAGAAGGGAGACTGACTTGCTCCCAAACAAACCACCAGATTAGCAGTGTCATTACCGACTTCTGAACCCATTAGGGCTTACTTAGTATTCCCAAGCTGTAGAAGGGTCTGAAAAGTAACTTCTCCAGTGATGGGTATGAAGGAGGCAGTGATAATTTTGCAGGAAACAAATTGCACATCGATTCTTCAGATTTCCAGGCTGGGAAACCACGTAGTCTTGTTGGCTGGACACTTAGTGAGGGGTTAAATTTACTTTCAGAATTGAATGCTGCCAGGTGATCATGGACCATTGTTGTGTGTGTGTTGTGGGGGGGTGGTAGCCATGGTCACATTCCCCTGAGAGAGAGAGAGTTTCGCCTCTGGACCAAGAAGGAGTACTCACTTTTTTTCCACATTAAGAATTAAGAGTTTACATATGTAACACATTTAGAACAGTGCCTGGCACACAATACTTGCTATATAAATGCTGGCTGCTATTGGTATTGTTTTTGTTGTTGTTACTGCACCTATTTTAATTCACGTATTTTTGTTGTTGTCCTGTCATCTGTAGGTGGGTGAGTCTTTATTTCTCCTATAATGTCATGAGACTGATTTTTTTGTTGCTGTTGCGACTTGCTTTTATTATTTGGATTTGTGACCCAGAAGGCCATCTGGCTGGCTCACTGGCTTCCTTCCTTTCATCCTTCCACTCAGCCACCCATCCAGGCTGCCATCTGCACATTTATTCATTCAACATTTATTGAGCCTCATCTACTCTCTGTCAGACAGTGGACATACAAAATTGGACCAGAGAGTTACAGTTTCTTCCCACACAGAGCTCATTGTCTGTTGGGGACACAATTCAAAAAAAAAAAAAAAGTACTAAGTGGATTAATAAAATTCGTATAAACTTTGGTAATAGCTCTAAATAAAATAAGTGTATTGTAAAGTCAACAAAGATTAATTACTTGTGTTTGTTTGGACCACTGATGATAGCTCTTTAGAAGAAGGGAGGACTTCTCTGGTGATGCAGTGGTTAAGAATCCGCCTGCTAATGCAGGGGACACGGGCTCAAGCCATGGTCCGGGAAGATCCCACATTCCGCGGAGCAACAAAGCCCGTGCGCCACAACTACTGAGTCTGCGCTCTAGAGCCCACAAGCCACAACTACTGAAGTCCGCGCACCTAGAGCCTGTGCTCCGCAACAAGGGAAGCCACCGCAAAGAGAAGCCCGCGCACCGCAACGAAGAGTAGCCCCCGCTCACCACAACTAGAGAAAGCCTGTGAACAGCAACAAAGACCCAAAGCAGCGAAAAATATAAATTAAAAAATAATAATAAATTTTTAAAAAATGAAGGCAACTTGAACTAAGCCCCCAATATCCAAAATTACCTTTTGTGGAAACATTTGGAATTAAGTAGCCAGCTGTCATCTGTCCCTCACCAAATTATGGACTCCATCTTGTAAATGATAGTTGATGGTAGCTTTTCCATCACACGTGGGGCCATTTGTTCTTACAAGTCCCCAACTTCTTTTCAACCTCAAAGCCCACATTTGGGCAAACTAAATTAGCCTGAAAACACGTTCCCTTGAAAATGTTACCTTACGTACCCCTTCCTGATCAAGTCTGAGTATTTATGTACTCATTTAACAAATATTTATTGACTATCTATGATGTGCCAGGCATTTTTCTGGTGTGGGCATATAATAGGGAATCATATGCCTAGTACTAATGATGATCAAGTTCGTTATCCAATTAAATATATTTGATGGACATCTATAGTGGAGGATAAGCTTTCAGTTCTTACATAACTTTGGAGGATGCATTGTCTTTAAACAGAGTAAATAGAAGGGAAGGGAGCCGTGTTGCATCTCTAAATTAGGGCAGAGTCTCATAATTCCTCTAAGAGAGGCTCATACACAGTGTTCATTTATATAAAGGAAGGAGAGTCCGCCTCTGATTGTGGAAGCCAGGAAGGCATTTCTGAAGAAGTCAGGACTGAGATGCCTTGTAAATTACAGTTAGGGTTTCTGTGACGTGATACGTGGGATGGCATTTCAGATGGAGGGAACAGCACTTTATGTACACAATTGTACACTTTGGGGGAAGAAGTAACCAGCATGGCCATGCAACTAGTTAATGACAGCCAGACCGCTGATTAGCATTGAAGTGTCTTTCCCACTCTACCATGAGATCTTTCTAAGATTGTATCTCTAATTGTAAAACTTCATATCAAGAGCCAACTTTAATTGACAGCTTACCATGTATAAGGCACTTTTCTGATGGTTTTTCACTTACCCTCGCAGTACCTCTGTAGATCTGGTAGTATTGCCTATCTAAATGAGGCAATTGAAATTCAGAGAGGGTAAGCAACTTATTCAAGGTCACACAGCCCCGTAACTGCCAGGATTGATAAGAGAACCGTATTTGCCTGAAGGGCACAGGAGAGGCCCTTGAAAGGGCTTTGAAGTAGTGTCCCCTGACCTGCTCTCCTATTGTTATGTTTCTGGCTTTTAAAGAATATATGAGGCTCTGAAATGACACCACCTGGCATCCAACTTCCATCAAACTGATGGAAACTTTCTAGAAAAACATTCTGGAGAGAAAATAACCTTAGGATGTGTTTTGACTTTGAAGTACTGCAAGTAAAAACACTCATTGCAGGAAAGTGCTATAACATATTTTGGAATATGCACACATGCATAAGTTAGTGCTCTTTTAGTTTATAGCTGCTTATGTGAAAAGGGAGGATTTACTGTAAGTATAGAATAGTGTCTTTTGGAACCCAAGTGAAGGATGTCACAGGACCTTTGGAAGAACCTAGAGCTCAAAAATAGAAACCTGGGTAAAATGATCTGCCCTGGATCATCTTCTGTCTGCATGTCTGCACCCTTCTTTTCTTTCTCAGCGCCTTTATCTGCCTCTGTTCAGTCCACATAATGGAACACAGGGAGGCCTACATCTCTTGAGTTAACACATTATAAAATCCAGACCACTCTCTTCTGTCCCTATTCTAAATACCCAAGGAAGGGATTCTGGCCCAGCTGCGATCAGCTGTTCAAGTTTGTTGTCATATCGCACAAACATGGCTGCCGGGATCCCAACCCTTTGGAAAGGGAAAGCTATTTCCAGAAGAGTTGCATGGCCAGTGCCTTAAAAGATAGCGCCTCTAGCACAGAGAAGATGTGGCCCCTGCCTTCGGTCTCTCATTAGGGAGAATGATAACAGGAGGTGACTGAGGTAGTGGTAAGGTCAGAGCATCTAGTCCACCTCTGGTTCTGCAAATGTGAAAAGAACAGGCAATATCAGGGCAGAAAGTAAGCCAAGGAAGACTTCTAAATGCTTTGTATCTTGGAATGTCACTTGAAATCTTTTAAAAATAGCAGTCGTGATTTCATATTCATAGTGATTTCAAGAATATTGTAAGTAGATCGTATGCTAGGTACAAGACTCCTATGTGCTGAGTCTAAACTCCTTGGCATGTTTACTCTTATCTCCGTCTCTGTCTCATCTGTCTGTACTCACTGCATCAGATTTTGCACTCCAGCAATAATGGGCTATGGTTTTCAATAAATAGTTTACTGGAGGAGTGAATGATACTATGTCTCTTTCGTATCACTGGTCTCAATTGGCATTTTAGCTTTATTTGTATAATCGCTTGATTCATGTCTGTTTGTTCACCGAGACGCTGAACTCCATGAAATCCTCACTGCTAGTCTAGTGTCTGGCATGCAGTGGTTACTCGACACGTATGTGGAATGGATGAATGAATGAATGATCGATTGACAGTAGCATCCCCTGTAAAGCTTAGGTGGGAAGTAGTGGAAATGGGTTAACAAAAGTCTTCAAGCATTTGTAACACTCCAAACTGATATTTTTTAATTATTTTTTTCAATTTACAAAAGTAGTATATGTTCACAGTAATAAATTCAAAGCCTGCAAAAGAATGTAGAGTAAAAGGCTGGTCATCTTTTCTTTTCATCCTGATCCCTTAATCCAGAAGTTACTGCTCTGGGTCTTTTGGTATTATTGTACCTGATGCTTACCTATTATACAACATCATACACACACACACACACACACACACACACACACAGCATCATATTTTGTTTCTTGTTTTTGTTAGTTTATTTTAACAAATGATATGGCTATCAACAATTTGATTTCCCCCCCACTTACTATATGGTGCACATCTTTCTTGTCATTACATTTATCACAGAGGAGAGTCCCAAAGGGTGAATTTGATGATGAGAGACATTAGCTTAATAACCAGTACAGCAGAGCATGGCTTCATTATTGGTAGCAGCTGCCTAGATTTTGCCTCAGGATGATTTGGGCTGGGGTTGGCAAACTGCAGCCTGCAGGCTAAATCTGGCCAACCATTTGTTTTTTTTGAATAAAGTTTTATTGGAACCCAGACACACTCATTTGCTTACATATTGTCTGTGGCAAATTTTATGCTTTAATGGCAGAGTTGGGATATTGCAGCAGAGACCGTGTGCACTGCAAAGCCTAATTTTTTTACTCTCTGGTTTTAAAAAAAAAAAGTTTGCTAACCTCTGGTATGGGCTATCTCTGTCTTGATGACCTGGCCAGGATCCAGCATGGAGGATAATGCAGTAGACTCAGCCAGTTCGTGGAGACACTAAAACCACTCAGTGTTTGCGAAGAGCTGTTTCTCCTTTCTTTTGGCAAGTTTTAGCAAGTGATTCAGGTAACTGGAAAAGAGAGAGAAGACGCGTGGCCTGTGTGCTTAGTATTCGCACAGTTTCACCAATTAAGATTCTGTTTACACTTCTCAAATATTCGCATAGATATACTCGTACTTCCCACATCTGTTTGTTTAAGAGGGGCCTTCTTAGCTTATTATTGATACTGCGTAGTTACTAGACCAGGGCATAACTAACTGCCTGTATTTATTACCATCGCTCCCTGAGTAGCTCAGTGTGTGAGTTACACAGTCTTGGATTTCCTGGTTGGAATCCACCCACAGTTAATATTTGGATAGGATATGCTGCATCACAGAAGTATAAATGATCAGCTAGAAGGTTCTTGAGCAGGGCCTTATTCCTAGTGAGGAACACTAGCCTGGGTAACTTCAGTCGACTTCAAGATCACTCTGGCTTTCTTAGTGCAGCAGGAGGGTGTGTGATGCAGGAAAATAGGGGGAGAAGGTTCCAGGCCTGCCTGGTGGTGACAAGGCTTTGAAGGCATCCATTCACTGCGGGCCTTGGCCAACTTGACAGTGTAATAGAGCCCCTGGGGTTGTCAGAGGACTGCATCTTAAATTTTAATGCCTAGAACCACCCAGAACCTAGTTTAAAATGCCAATCCCAGGATCCCGGCCCCAGAGATTCTGGTTCAGTAGACTTAGTTTGGGGCCCAGGAATCTGCATTTTAAAGAAACCCCTCAGGTGTTCTGATGGGAACTTTCCCCGACCAAACTTGGAGAAGCACAGGCTTCCTGTGGCATTTATCCACCTCTACCCTAACGCCCGACTTTTCTTCTCTCCCCTCTGCTTTCTCTTTCCTGGTCTCCATGTCTTTTCCTCTCCGTCACTCCCTCTCTTCCTTTCTGTCAGTGTCACTGTCACAAGTGTTTACATCTAAGAAAATCACTGGATTCATTTCTGGGCCAGCTTTGTCATCAAGTAAACCACGCCCTTGGTAATAGACTCCTTGGCCCTCCCAAGTTATGGTGTTACTTTCTTCTCCCCCATTCCCTTCTTCTATGTGATATTCAAGCAGCGTTGCTCACCCTCACCTATTTCACCCTTCTCAGGAATTCTGTGAATTCAGCCCAGCTAAGACAGACCGGCAGCTCCACGAGGCCTGGCCTGTCTTGCTCATCATGTCACAGAACCTAGCATGGCATTTGGTGAATACCTAAGTGCTCAGTAAATATTTGGTGAATAAAGAATGAACAAAATGATCAATGCTTAGATGAAATGAAGCAGGGCAGAGTAAACCTCAGAAATGTTACTAGCTGCTAATTAGGGCTATAGAGGCCCTCAGGACATTTTTATCTACCTGAACCAAAGTCTTCCCATCTCAGAAATGGTTTCTATTTAGAGGCTTGATTTGAAAAGTGTTTTTATCAGATTTGAATGTGTGTCTGGCTGCTGATTCTCCTCCTAGGAGATGGCCCCTGGCTTCCAAACACAGTCTGTAATCAGGAGCATTGTCAAGCAAAGTACTCGATTTTTCTATTGTTTTCGGTTTCCTAAAATTGAGGAAGGTATTTCAGGAAAGTGGTTTTTTGAGATTTATGTACCCGGTTCGTTGTTTCAACCCTCTAGACCTTTGTAAAATTTTTAAAAATTTTGTTGGATACACATTTTGAACTGTCGCATAATGGGGAATCACACTGAAATAAGCTAGAAAAAATTCCCCCACCCCTTTCAAGATTATCCATTTGGAGATTAACCCAGATTGACTTACAGACATTCTCCATCATTAAAATAAGGACAGTAAATGAGAGTTTTCAATGTTGAAAACACATTGGAAGGGAAAAATCTATAATGAGCACATCTTTACTATAACTTTTTTTAAACATGTTTATTGGAGTATAATTGCTTTACAATGGTGTGTGAGTTTCTGCTTTATAACAAAGTGAATCAGCTGTACATATACATATATCCCCATATCCCCTCCCTCTTGCGTCTCCCTCCCACCCCTCTAGGTGGTCACAAAGCACCGAGCTGATCTCCCTGTGCTATGCGGCTGCTTCCCACTAGCTATCTATTTCACATTTGGTAGGGTATATATGTTTAATAGTTAATAAAACCATTAGACATTCTCGGGCATTTTTAGAGCTCATGAATAATAAGACTGCATCGCCCACCCCTTATTCATTTTCTGGTTTTCGGTTAGCATCATCTAGGCTTTAGCGAGGGCTGCAACTTCTGGGTTGCTCAAGAGGTTAGTGAGAGCTGGAGGAAGAACTTAAAACTTGGCAGTTGGTAGAATAACTAAACTCACGAATTCATGCCTTCCCACGCATCCTTTTTGTTCATTTGGAATTAACGTTGTTTCAAAACAAAAGCAAGCAACAAAGTAAGAGGGGAGAAGGTAATTTTTCAGGAGGAGGTGGCATATGAGTGATTAGAAGCAAAAAGGAAGGAGGAGGAGATGGCGAAGGGGCGAGAAGCAGAAAAGGCCCAGAGAGAGCAGCTGGAGTGGGGGGCAGGGGCGGGAGCCGAGGGAGCCTTGGGAAAGGGAATCACTATTTTTAAATATTCTGAGACCACTTTAAAAGTAAAAAATCAATCCCTCTTCTAAAGAAGCCCCTGCCCACAGTTGTTTTCATCCTCCCACTCTGGAAAGAGTAATGTTATCTTCAATTGCATAGAAACATTAAAGAAAAAAAAAATAGAAGGCCCCATTTCAAAGCAGGGGTGAGGCACCTGTGTTCCTGTTCCTGACAAAAAAGCATGTGTCTCCAGCGCTCACGTGACCTCATGTGCCTTTAAAACAGTAGCAGCCCCCTAGTCAAGTTGCTCTATTTTTAGATTCACAAAAACAACAGGAGCTGTACTTGTTAAAGGCTTCATGAGACAGCGCTTGGGCTGTGGGCTTTGCAGCATCTTGTTTGTCCTCACAGAAACCCCATGAAGTCATGTGAACTCCACTGAGCAAAGGAGAAACTAGACCTCAGTGAGGCTAAGTAATATGTTCAAGTATACTTTTAAGTGGCAGAGCTGAGATCTGAACTCTGTTAGGGGTGTCTGGCTGGCTGGCTCTCTTCTCTAACTTTTAACTTTGAAATAATCTTAGATTTGCAAAAAAGTCACGAGCATAATATGAAGAATTCCTCTATGCTCTTCCTTCAGATTCCTTGGATGTTAATTCTTGACTGTGCTTAACTTCATCATATCCTCTCCCTATATATATATATATATATATATATATAGGAAAAAGAAATATATATGTGTATATATGTATATATATATATTTTTTTCTTCCTGAAACCTTTGAAAGCAGGTTACAGATGTGATGCCCTTTGCTTGTAAATATTGGGTTGGCCAAAAAAGTTCATTTGGGTTTTTGTAAGATGTTACTGAAAAACCCAGACGAACTTTGTGGCCAACCCAATACTTTAGTGTGTAATTTCTAAAAAGAAGGACATTCTGTTAGAAAAAGAGAGACGCTAAGCCAGGAAATTAAGCTTGATACAATACTGCTTCTGATATATGGACCTTATTGAGATTTTGCCAATGTCTTTTTTTTCTGGTCCACGATTTGTTCCAGGACCACACATTGCATTTATTTACCACGTGTCTTAGCATCCTTTAATCTCAAACAATTCCTTGGACTCTTAGTCTTTCGTGACCTTGACGTTTTTGGATCTGTTCCTTAATTTGGGTTTGTCTGATGTGATGCTTCTTCATGATCAGAAAATTTTACATTTTTGGCAGGAACACCACACAAGTAATATTTTATCTTTCTTCATGCGTTAGTTACATCAGGAGGCATATTATCAGTATATCTATTTGTCCCATTCTTGGTGATGCTTGTAAACATTGATCATTTGTTAATGGAGTATCTACTAGTTTCTCCACTACCAAATCATTATTTTTCCCTTTGCAATTAGTAAGTATCTTATAGGCACATACTTTTTGACAATTTAAATATCTTCTCTGTTTTCATACTCTTGCCCATTCATTTTAGCATTCCTGAATGCTTCTTACCTGAAACAATTATTGTGATGATTGACAAATAATGATTCTTCTAATTAATCATTACATTTGTATTTATTAGTTGGAATTCTACTCAAAGGAAAAACTTTCCCTTCTCTTTTTTTTATTTATTCATTTATTTATATCAGTATGGACTCAGTTTTATTTTTATTCTATGGGTTATAGTCTGTGTTATTTTGTTGTGCTCAAATTGTCCCAGATTTAGACAGAGGAGCCCTTTTATGCTGGTTCCTGTGTCCTTTTGTCACGCCTCCATAACCTTTTTTCAGCCATTTCTTGCTTTCCGACACCACAAGATATTTCAGGCTCATGTTGTTCATTTCCTGTCCCATCCCTGGCATCAGTCATTTCTCCAGAATTTCTCCAAGGAATTCTGGTTCCTTCTATTGGAGAGTGGTATTTAGAAACCAAGATCTGGATGTCAAGTGTGCTTATTGGTACTGGGGTATCATTGCTTCTCAGCCTCTCTGTGGATATAGCTATGAAATATATGCATGTGTATTTACACCCTACATCTGTGTCTTTCTTTCAGTTTGTATGTGAAAAACTGAATTCCCAGTGGTACTTTCTATCTATAATAAAGCTTCTGTAGGCTCCTCTCCTTCTGCCTGAAATAGATGGTTTGGAGTCCTTGAGTGATCTTTAGTTGTCATTGTTTTCAACAATACTTCTGAATGCTTTGATTTTTTATTCCTTATGGGAAAATCTATTTCTGTATCTACTAAGTTTTATCTATCTTATTTAACCACTTACTTGTTACAAACAAATCACCAGCATCTAAATACAGGCCCCCAACAACCCCGCCCCCCCAACACACACACACACAGAAGCAGCATAACTTTTTGGCTTACATTTTCTTCAGTTATTGTTTCATGGGGAAGGGAAAATGAATTTCCCCCCCACATTTCAAACACATATCACTTTGGTGCCTTTCTTCTTTTCATTGCTTGTCTTAGTAAAACACAGAGTTTGACTTTTTTTTTTTTTCTCTTGATCAAGACTGCTATAATGGTTTCAATCTTTGTTTCTTTCCTTTTTCTTTGCAAAATTAATTTGAAAAATAATTATTTTACTCCTAGGAATCCCTGACAGGTGTGCCACTGTGCCAGGGTACCATTATTACCACTGTTAGGTGACATGATGTAATAACCACCCCTAATCTATGTGTGTCTCCCTATACAAACATGCATTGCTAATCAAAATCTGTCTCTAAAATCACCTCTCAAAAAAAAAAAAAAAAAACCAACCAAACAAAAAAAGCAGAGAGAGAGGAGAAGAAAGAGCAAATTTCTTGTAAAAGCTTTTGGTTCAATTTATTACCCCATGGTTTAGTATGTAAAAAAAAAAAAAAGAAAGAAAAAAAACACTCTAATTTTTCTCCAGAAGTAACATAAAGAAAGTCTATGAAGAATATAGGAATTTAAAGAAAGCACAATAGGCTTTTCTGAATTTCAGGCATATCCAACTTAACAGCACAGGACTGGGATTCATTCCGAATATTTTGAATATTTATGGTGCTTGATGTTTGGACTTTTTAAAAGGTCACTTGAAAATGAAGTCACTTTCATTTTAAAGTAGGAGAAGGTGAACACGAAAAAGGCAAGCACTTTTAATGGAAATCATGCTGTCTGTTCTCCTGCAAAAGGTCTTAGTTTCCGTAGTAATGGTATTTCTTAGTGGCTTTCCTTATATGAGATGATTGCATCTTGACGTACAGAAGTATTTCGGCTCAAAGATTGAGACTCCCACAACAAGTTGGCAATCACGTTTACCTGGGAGTTTTGTTTCAGCTCAAGTGACCACTGCAGATATGAACAAATCAGCAGTATTCGCTCACAGCACCTGTACACGTTTACCTAACTTCTGTTTGCAAATGATAGTCAAGCTATCATTTGTTTAAGCTACCTTAAGAGCAGAAAGAGACATCATTATAAGGATTCAGGGATATGGTATAAACCATAAAAGGAAGGGGGTCAAGTGGGCCTTATGAGAAGGGCAGACCTCTGGACCAAGAGCCAAGGGGACCATTCTCTTAGCTTTGTTGCATCTCATATAATACAGGGACGTGTATTATAGAGAACAACAGTTCCACAGGATGATCCATGCTAAAGGGGAACTTTGATCACATTACTTTGGGAAATACTCTATACCAAGTCCACCAGCTCTTAGAGTTTTATAATACACAGTAGAGAATTAAAGCTTCTGAAAAGTTCCATGATAAAGAAACCTGTTTAACCTTCTTTAACCCAATGATTCTCAAACATACTTGACCATTGCTTGGAGAAATGTCATTTTAGACGGACCACTTGAATAATATAGAACTAAATTTAATTAAATCCACAGAGTACTCTTGTATCATTCTTTAAATAATATGAATGAAAACTTGTTAAGTGACTGGTTCAAGGTCATACTACTTGTTTTTAGACTCCTGGCCCAGTGCTATTCATACTGGTGCTTGATTTGTGGACCTTGGCTGAGGGACTGTTTGTTCACAGCTGTTTACTTTATACCCATGCTCCATAGTCCTAGCATTTTAGAGAAGCTCCCACTTTAAATATAGCAATTTGTTATTTCATTGGTTCTTTTGACAGTCAGCCTGCTGTTTCACAGACAACCCAGCAGTTCTGGTTAAGAATATGCCTTTATTGCCTGTGTATGACAAATGTACCTTCAGCTGTTTCTGGTCATAGGCATTTTGCTTCCAAATCTTGTTAAGGTTTTTGTCGATCTAAATGGTAACATGTAAAACGAGCTGTAATTGGCTAGCATGTTAGTCTGTTTCTTGAATTCAACCAAACTAAGTTTTTGTTGAGTTTGCCTGAATGCTCACTCGTTCAGTTTCATTTCGTCGTGTCCTGGATCCAGTGGAAGGAAGGGGGTGTGTCGAGTATAATAAGATTCAGTGACCTTAGTAAGTAAATCAGCTTATTCAAATGAACACTCATAAAGACAGTGACGTTTTCCAGGGATAAGTCTTCTGGGAAGTTAGGAAGAGCTAAGAAGAAAGAGAGTAATGGGATATTGGGTATGCAAAGCTGAGGAAAGTAATAGGGGAAAAATACCAAGAGAATAAATTTTCTAGTTTCTACCAACAAGAATAGCATGTTCTTAAAGTGAATGC
Organism: Delphinapterus leucas; assembly: GCF_059928025.1. NCBI lineage: Eukaryota > Metazoa > Chordata > Mammalia > Artiodactyla > Monodontidae > Delphinapterus > Delphinapterus leucas. The sequence continues at coordinate 75,544,343 of NC_143138.1, read as the reverse complement.
CATTTCCTCCCTTACAAGTAACTAGCAGGAATAGCTGAAAACAGTGACGCCATCACATCAGATGTAATGCCTCCTGTTATCCAGGAAGCTGGGCCAGGTGTTGTATTAAATGCCTCTGAGATGGAGATTTATTTCTAAAGTATAGCCATTTGCTGAATGGATGAACGTCTGAACAAATTTTGATTTGGCTCTGTCTAGAGGTATTAATTTTTGATGCTCTGGAGGTTCAAAGATGAATGAGACATATTTTACCTCAGAGGGGTTTATAATGTAATAAGGCAGACAAGACTGGATGCAAAGATAGAACAGCACCATGGGAGAACTAACACTGTGGAAGTTTAGAAACAAAGGAAAATTTCCATTGGGGTCCTCAGGGAATACTTTAGGCAAAAGGAAAAAAAAGTGAACAAAGGTTTAATATTCGTTATGAGTATACCAGTTAGGTATTTCAAAATACTGCTGTGTAACAAACCATCCCCAAATTGGTATCTTGAAACAGTAATCATTTATTCTAACTCATGTGTCTGTGTGTCAGCTGGTCTGGGCTGGGATCCAGGCTGCAGGTTGGGTCCATGTATCTCACATCCTCCAAGGTCTAGCAGAAACCATGACAGAGTCTTATGGTGAAAGGCAGAAATGCAAGTCATATTTCAAACCCCTACCAAGTCATATTTCTAAATACCCCATTGACCAAATCAAGCCTTCTATTCAAAGGAGGTGGAAATATACTCCTCGCAGGGGTGTTTTCTGAATAACAGTCTAATCTACCTCAGTGGGGAATAGACGGTTATTTTGTATGTCTGGAAACTGGTTGAGAAGTTGTGGGATTTAGGTCCTAAAAGAGATAAGGAGATTGCAAGGGAGAAAGAGACAGAGAGATGATAATAGCACAAAGGAAGAGCATGGAGAGAGTTCTTAAGGTGAATCAGGGTCCGCAGAATGGTCAAGGGAGATGGCAACTAAGAATATCTGTTCAAAAACATTTACGTAGCAGGCTGATTTTGATATCTTTTGAGAAAACAGGCTTAGTAGAAGAATCCAAGCAGCAGCCAGATTGTAAGTAGCTAAAGAGAGAGTGGAACAGAGACAGTTAGTCTCAGTACCTCCTCAAAGACATGAAGGGCAGGTGAGAAAAGAGCTTTTGAAATGAGAGCAAAAGTGAGAGAGACACACACATATGCTATGAGGGCTTATATTCAAAGAAGGACAGTTCTGGGGTCATTTTGTGTCTGAGGATAATGAGACATAGGTGATAGAAATAGAGCTGTCATCCTTGTCTTTCATTCAATATAAAATATTTTGTAAGATGCTAAGGCAAGGTTAATGAATAAGGCCATCCCCTCTCCCAGTAGCTTTGTTATATGCACACTTCTAAATGTGACATGTTGAGGGATGCATAAAACCCTTCAATCTCGAGAAGATCACGATTAGTACTTAAAATGTTCAGGGGACCTTATTTTCAAACATAAGGTGGGGGCGCTTGTGGTTATTAACAAGCAACTCACTAACACAGTCACTTGAGTTACTAATTAATGTTTAATATTTTAATTGCTCACACCTGCAGAAATTTCCTCCAATAGGAAAGAAGACCCAGTTTCAACCCTGGGTGATTAGAGTTGGGAATTTTTTCCCATGAATGTTTGTCATTGCATTCCCTGTATTCCCTGGGGTTTAGTGACATAATGCAGTTTTTCCACTGAGTATATACTGACCAAGAACTCAGAATAGGGCACGGTGATATGGGGTCCAAATAGGAAGGACTGGTATGGGGGAGATGGTTGAATCTCTCTCCTTAACCAGCAGCCACTCTAGCTGGGAAAAGAAAGCAAACATAAATGAAATAATGAGTAATTAACAAAGGATTACAGTCTGGTACCATAGAGTGCTAGCCTGGATGCTGTCAGGAGAGAAGTGTACAGAAGATGTAGAATGGTGTCTGCTGAAAGGGTTAGAAGCACAAGCTTGAGATCAGATTGTGAGGGTTCAAATCCTGGCTTATCCACCTACTAGCTCTGTGACATTGGGAAGTTGCTTGACCTTTTTGAGCCTGTTTCTTCATCTGTTTAATAGGGGTAGCAATATTGGCTACCTCAAAGAGTTATTGAAAAGATTAAGTAAATGGATATATAAAATCTATTGAACAGTGCCTGGCATGTAAAGAAGCATGCATAAACTCAGGTGTTCTTGCTTTTGCTGTTTTTGGTGGTGGTGGTGTTTTGTTGTCGTTGGCGTGGTTAGAGTTTTGTCTTGTTATTGAAATGGTATAGGCCCCTCACTGTCTCCTCTTTCCTGGCCTTGCACAGGATGGGGCTTTTGGGTATTAAGTGTGAATTTCTGTTAAGTTTCCCTCAAGAGCATGGTCCTGGGTTGACTAGATAACTGGGTGTGAGAGTCAGAAGTGGGGTAAGAAGTGAGGGGCTTGGGGTGAAGGAAAAAGCTGTCCTTGGGGGTATGGGTTGAATGTAAAGAATGCCCAGGGCTTTCAGTTTTTGCTTCTTTCAGGTTCCCCAGTGGGTAAGAATTCTGGCTTTGAGGATGTTCATTCATTCCTTCAGAGCCTTGTGATTGAGTACATTCTAGGCCATGGGCCACCAGGGAGCTGGCTTTCGATCATGACTCCACTGCCCCCTAGCTGAGTGATCTTGGACAAATTACTTAATCTTTGTATGCCTCAGTTTCTACTTCTGTAAAAGTAGGAATAATTCTGCTTCCTGTGCAGGATTGGGGTAAGGATCAAGTTCCTGAAGCGTACTTGCCAAAGCCCCTGACACACAGTGAGTGACTGAAGCTATAAGCTTTGGCAAACGAAGGACGGTTCCGAACTCTACCTACTGGCTTTGTCAGTTTGGGTAAGTTACGTAACGTTTCTCAAGTATATCTCAAGTTCTGCATCTTTAAAACAGGATAAAAGCAGTACTTAGCTCATAACGGCTGTTGTGAAAATGAAAGAAGGTAACATACCTAGAGTCCTTGGAACAGCGCTTGGGATAGAGAAAGCTGTGTGTAGTGCTGTTTCTGCTTTTACTGCTGTCATTATTAATTACGGTAGTGGTAGAAGTGGTGGTAGTTTTACTGATACTTGCAAGGCAAAAAAGGATGAGCTACACGGAAGGTCCCGACAGGGTGCTCAGAGTGCTTAGAGGAATGCAAGGTTAAGAGGAATTCAGGTTTACTTTGTTTTCCAGTGGGATCAGCTTAAGACTTCACGCTTTGCTTACTTTCCCTGACTGTTGAGCCATGGTCATTGGTATGCAAGAAATTACTTTCTTTCCTCTCATCATGTGTTTTCACTACTTCTTAAGCTAATGTATCCTTTTGTCCCCGTCTCAACTGCTCGTGGTTAAGTGGATGGGAGCTTGCTTCCTGGAAGTACGCTCCGTAACCCTGAGCTCTGTGCCAGGAAGGAACAAAGCAGACCCTGCGTTTGAGTCTTTGTGTTTTCTGACCTTGTGTTGCGTGCATGCTCTGGGTTGGCTTTCATTTGCTGGACTAACAACGTAAGTGTTTATGGAATATGTGCCAGAAAACCCAAAGAAGAGACGATACGATGCTCATCAGAATTTCTGATGGATGAAGCCTCAAGAACCAAATGAACCTCTTCTGCATCTTGTTCTCTCATCAGGTTATAGGGGCTAACTTGCAGGTCAAGATGACTTTTGCAGGCATCTCCCTCCACCCAGTTTGGGGGAGCTTTGCCTACCAACTCATCGCTCTCCTAGTAAGAAATGGTTTCGCCTCTCCAGTTAGGGATATAATATAAGACCAATCATTTTTAACCTCTCCCCAATATAGGGAGTCAGTGAAGTCTGACCTCCCCTAGCCGTCCATCCCCTTACCCTTTCCTTAAGCATGGGTTACCCTGAGTAGAGTTGGGAAAACCACTGCTGTCCAAAGTCAGAGGCTTAAACTTCGGTGTGCATTAAAATCACCTAGGAGCCTGATTAAAATGCAGCGTCTGGGGAAGGTCCCCCTACATCCTGATTCAGTCGGTCTGCACGGCACCTGCCTGCTGCACTGGAGAACCACATTTATGAGAAATACTGATGCTGGTGATCCCAGGAGCATCATACCTCAAGAAATGTATTAAGAAACGCCTTTCCCTAGCCCTAACCTACCTGTAGACCTCCTTGTCAGCAGCCCCTATGCAATGTGCAGTTTTAGAAATGCTCTAGGCTAACGTGACAAAGTCCTGAGTTTCTCTGAGGACGGCATGGGCTGCAGCCTGCAGAGCCGCTCCAGGGTGGGAGCAGAGGGCATAGCAAGCCAGCATCTGTCCCCCTGCCTCCTGCTGCTTCAGCCAAAAAAACTTGATTTTTTTTTGGATATGTCTAGCGTTCATTTCCATTGTTGATTTAGTTCAAATAAGAGGAATTCAAAAGCTTCTCATATACTAGGCTCTGGGAGTACCAAAGAGAACAGGCAGACATGGTCCCTCCCTTCGCGGAGTTTGTGTTGCAGAGTATAGCCCACCAAACTAGTAGGCAGATGCCTATGCGAAAGAGTGACAGGCTTTTGGTCAGTTCTAAGAAAAGTCTCAACAGTTTGGAACGGAAAATGCATTGAGACACATTATCTGTAGGTTGGTCAGGTAGAGCCTTCTTCGAGAGATGCTAAAAACCTGCATTTGAAAGGATGAATAGCAGTGAGGCCGGCCAAGGGTGGAAACAGGGTCATGCAGGTGAAGGCAAGAGCTAACACAAAGCCTCAGAAGTGGGGAAATGCATGTCATAATAAAGGAGCAAAGAGGCCAGTACAAAAGGTTGTGCTGTCACGTGCCAGCCACATGTGTAATTTTAGTTTTCCTAGTAGCCACAATAAAAAAAGAAATAGGAGAAATCAATTTCAATAATAAGTTTTATTGAACTGAGTATATGCAAAATAGTATCATTTCAACATACGATCAATGTGAAGAAATACGAATGGGATTCTTTTACATTCTGTTTTTCTTGTACTAAGGCTATGGAATCTGCTTTGTATGCTAGACTTCTAGTACATCCCAATTTGGGCTCAATTCAAGCTCTCAGTAGCAGATGTGGCTAGTGGCTACTCTAGTGGACAGAGAAGAACGGGAACATGGGAAGCCAGGAAGAGAGTGGAAAGGTTGAAGTTGGAAAGAGAGGCCAGAGCAGATGAGAAAGGGCTTTATAGACCACGATAAAGCCTACCCGGAGTTCGACAAGAGATTTCTCTCATAAAGAGAGTCTTAGAGCAAAAGTGAGTTGGTAAATGAGAATAAGTCTTCGTGTTGTCATGTGGGTGGACCTGCAGGATTGCTCCTCCTTTCTATCCAGGAAACAGCACACAGCAGCTGGTTTTAGCCGAATCCTTTGAAAGTAAGAACAATGCCTTCTAACTATTTCAAAGAAAAGTTTTAAGAAATTTACTTTAAAAGCCCAGAGAGTAAAATTAGGAAGGAAAACTCATGTAACCCTGCTGTCATTCCTTCTGTTTTGCTGACTGCATTCTTATGTTGAGCAGAGGTGCCCGCCTCTTAGCCTGCACTGGCCTCCCTCTGCTTGCCTCTCACCTGTAAACACAGCTGAGCAGTTGGGGCCCACTGCTGCCATCCCAGAAGTATCTGAACATTGGCCTCTAAGGAACATGACAGGAGCCCCCAAGTCGTTGTTGGTCTTCTCTGAGTCCATGGGACTCAGGGGCACATGTGCCAGTTGGGTTCCTGTAGCTGCTTCAAGTGTCAGGTAACTTCACAAAACCTTAATAATGAAAGCTATTCAATGGCTGTGACCTTGGTTCATTTCATTTCATCATTCACCAGAAGTCTGGCCCCCTGAAGGTGCTCAGTAAGTATTGTTGAAAGAACCAGAGGATTAAGAAACAACTCTCACTGGGCATCAGAAATATACAGGGGCCGTTAGAAGGTATTGGTACAATGGCTACTAATGTGGAGACAGACACTGTCCACGCCTCTGTTATAATTTCTTGGAATTAACAGCTTTAGAACTGCTGGAAAGCTTTTAAAATGATGGACGTCACATCTTCCCCTACCTTTGTCAGACCTTGAAGTTGAGGTTGGACCCAGGGCCCCTCCCAGGTGATTCTGGCCCCAGTGCCATGAACAGGGCCACGAAGTTGGCAATCACAGAGCAGCAGGGTCAGCGCTCGTGGGGGCTGAGGGGATGGAGCAAGGGGAAGCAATGGAAGCTTGTCGCCCGGAATGCTACCTGGAAGGGGTGACCTCTAAGCTGTAAACTGAAGGACAAGGGCAGGTTGGGTGAGCAGAGAGCAGAGGGAAAACCTGTGTCAGGCCTGAAGAGGTTTTTACATCATAAATTTATGTTTTTTTGCTCCTGCGTTATAACCATCCCTCTCTTAGGATGCCGTGTATGTGAAAGTGTTTGGAAAGGTAGAAAGCCCTCTACGAATGTAACGTGTTCTTATTTTATGGATTCTGTTTGAGGGAACCTAAGTCGATTGATGGGTGAGGGGATGAATATTTGATAGGCAGGGAACGAGCTGTGCAGCACGGAATGTCTCTGAGAAGGAACTTCAGCGGAATCACAGCAAACCTTTCCGTCAGCCGTGGGGCCCAGAATGCTGTGGTTAATTGAATTATTTAATAGGAAAATCATGGTTAATCTGTAAATCTCTCACAAGTACATATGCCTCTTTCCCTGGCTTGGACTAAAGCTCCAAGAAGGCAGGGACCTCACCTGTCTTTTTACTGGTCCTCCACTGCCTGGAGCATGTTTTAGTGGTGCGCATGCTCTGTGAACACAGCTGTCAGAAGGGGTGCTTGAAGTGGAAAGGTAACGTGAGGAATGTTATCTTGAAATGGTGTTCTGTCATGATTTTTTAATTGTTGGGATTAAACTACACGTAAACTTCCCTGGCTGTATTTTGCTGCCATTTGGGAATATTTGTATATTTTTCTCTAACACAACACATAAATACTTCTCATTACCCCCCCAAAATTATTTCAAATTCTGTAATACAAACCATGAAATTCCTGTATTTACCTGTCTCTCCCCAGAAGTTACCATTGTCAGAAGATTGGTGTGTATCCTTCCAGGCCCTATTCTGTCCCTTAACACCTTTTCATGTACAACGTACAGAAATGCAAGAAATATAGTAACAAGGACCCATTATTCATATTGTTCTGTTTCCATCTTTGCCTTAAGAGTAAGTTTTGGAGCTGTGTCCTTGGGAAGGAATTTATAAGTCTACCCATTCACTTGAATGACTTCATAGGACTTCCTGTATGAAAATACCATCATTTGTTTAGCTACTCCTGTGTTTTAGTAATTTACTAACAGTATTTCCATCAACATCCTTGTACCTATATTTTATGCACATTAATGAATTTACTTAGCATAGATTCTTAGGACTTTTGAATTTTTTAAAGAATAGCATTTCTGTTAGTCAGTCATTTTTCCCGGGTTTTATGGCCTCTTTTTACTAAAAATCAGGTGTAGAATAGATTGGTTTTTATGATGCATTTTTAGTTGGCACCTTCTCATTTGAAAATTTAATTGTGAAATATAAATGATTGTGGAATCAAGTACTTCACCTACACAAAAAACGGCTTGTGTCTAAATGTGTTTTGGAGAATTGAATAATTTGTGCCCTTTACATGAGGGAAAACAGCCAGCCCGAGGATATGCTGCCCCGCAGTGCGTGTGGGATCCCCACCACTGCCCCACTATTCGTAGCGTAATCCTTTACATGGAACCGCTTTGATGCCTGGAGTTCTCCATTGTCACTGTTGTTTTCTTTTCCTGTTCTCAGTGTCTCCAGCTTACCACTGGATTCTTTGGTTGAAGCGGCAGGATCAGTTAAGCTGTGCTGTTGAGAAAAATGAGCTAAGATAGATGTCCCTTTCAGGAAAGCAGACAACATTTTATAGCTTAGAAATAGACATTGAGACCTGCTGCTAAATGTCTTGTCGAATGAACAAATGAATGAGTGAAAGTGAAACAAATAAAACTGAACTCGTGGCTTCTCAGACCCTTTTCTACATCAATTAATGCCCTTCAAAGCGTGGGCCTGGACTTGCTGCCACTGTAAGCTGTGGGCAAGACTGTGCTGGTTTAATCGGGACATTCATCTAGATAACAAGCTCTAACTGGGTATTTAATGATGGAAGCGGGCTGTCAGGTAGAAGCCCACAACACTGGAGCCTACATGTGCAGTAAAAGGAAAAAGTGAGGAGTTGCTGTACAAGTGATTTTAGCAAGATACAAGGTCTTCCCAGATCAATATCCACCAAACGACAAAGGTAATTTATAAGTTAAGCTGTGATGAGCCACATAGTACCTGTGGGCTCTCTTGACAAATGTGACTAACAAGTCCTTTACAATGTACATCATGTAAGGAGGAAAGCAAAGAAGAAAGAGAGGTTTCTTTCCTTTGCTGGCTTAAATCAAAGTATGGAGTTTTGACTGGCCATCTATTTTAGGAAGGTTAGATCTAGCTTTAGAAAAAAGAACATTCATTCATAGTAAGTTTTCTTGCCATGTGCATATGTATGCTTATTCATTTATTCAAGTCATATTTATAAAGAGGTTGTTATGTGGCTGCCATATCCTAGACCTTAGGATATACTTTCAAGTCTGTATAGCAAACTGTACCTATAAGTACCATTGTGTAAGATATTTTCCTTCATATACATCTTATCTTTACCATTAAACCTTAGTACTGAATGACCTGAACAGATAATTAGAGACTCAAAATCATGGACAGTTTTATGCCAGGTTGGGCACTTTTAGCCCTGGGTCTTTTCTTAGGCTGTGCTTATTGGTGGTATCTATTTTATAGTACTTAGTGAGAACTTTTGAAGTGCCTACCACTGAGACAGGCACTAAAAGTGACCAGGAAAAAATTATAAACGCTTTGTCAATGCCCACAGCTTTATAATCTGGTCAGGGAGTGAAACTGGACCTCCAACGAATAGTCAATTGACAGTACAAGGTGACGTGATTCTGTGACCAAAAGTTATACAAGCGTTTTTTGAGAGAGCAAGATGAATAGGGTTAAAACAATCTAAATCTTCATCTCGTTATTCCCATGTTTCAAACGTGCAATGTGGACATGAGCATATATAATGCATGCATAGAGTTATTGACCAAGTGCACTAATTAGTTAACATTAATAATCAAGTAAAAAAGCAGCTTAACTTCAGGAAAATCTAAATTCTCTGAAGTACCGGGCCAGTGTGAGAATGGAAGTTATTCAGTATCACTGGGAAATTCATTCTGAGGATCAAGATAAAAATGAGAACAAAGTGAGAAATGAGTTTCAAATATAAGCTGGAAATTGACTCATATTTTAATTCGGAAAAAGGAAAAAAAATAGAGCTCTCACACCTAGGGATTTCCCAGACAGCTGGGTACTGTCCTCAGATTTTGTGTTAACACCTGCCAAGCCCTTGGGCCAGAGCATGTAAATACAAATGGGAAAAGCAGCTTTGTCACTTAGGAATGACTTCAGCTGCAAGTAACAGAAAACCTGCCCACCAGTGTCTTAAACAAATAGGGGTATATTTTCTCATGTAACAAGAAGTCCTCCCGGAAATAGGCATGTCACTTATTTTTCTGTCCTTTTTCAAGATGACTGCCCTGTTTCCTGGGCATCTTGATCAAATTCACGTCAGGAAGAAAGAGAGAAAGGTGGCAGGAACAGTGCCTGTTCTTTGTACTGGAAAAGCACACACTTCCCCAGAGTGCCCTCTAGCAGATTTGTGTTCACCTGTCGCTGGTAAGAGCTTCCCTGTGGCAGCCACACTTGGCTTTCAGGGGGGCTGGGAGGGTGGTTAGTTTGCCATGGGATGGGGGCAGACAGGAGAGAAAGGGTTGGGAATGAGAAGTGGATGAGCCGACCAAGCGTTCCTGCTACAGGAAGTTTTGTAGAGGTGGCATTCAGTACAAAATAAAAACTCAGAAGTCTAACTTGAGCAGCGTCTCTCCTCTGATCAGGTCTCCCCTTCTTACTGTGGAAAAAAAGGGGTGATCTATATTTTAAGATGTTTTCCTGCTACAGTGTTCTAGAATTTCTCAGATACTTTTATAATGACTAAAAATTTTATAATGGCAAACATAGCACATTTATCAAGGGCTTACTATGTCCCAGGTTCTTTAGCGCTTAATATACATTCTCCTGTTCAATCCTCACCACACTTCTGTGAGGCAGGCACTATGATGCTGTCCATTTTACAGCTGAAAGGAATGAGATTAGGGGCAGGTTAAGTAACTGCCTCTTGGTGACATAATTAGGTGGTGGCTGGGTCAGGATTCATCCCAGGGTGGCTGACACCAAAGACCTTTCTCTCTTTTTTATTTTGTGTGTGTGTGTGTTTGTGTGTGTGTGTGTGTGTGTGTGTGGACCATTTTTTTTTTAATTAATTTTTTTTTTTTTTGGCTGTGTTGGGTCTTCTTTATGGTGTGTGGGCTTCTCACTGCGGTGGCTTCTCTTGCTGTGGAGCATGGGCTCTAGGTGCACAGGCTTCAGTAGTTGTGGCATGGGGGCTCAGTAGTTGTGGCTCACGGGCTCCAGAACTCAGGCTCAATAGTTGTGGCACACGGGCTTAGTTGCTCCGTGGCATGTGGGATCTTCCCAGACCAGGGATTAAACTCATGTCTCCTGCATTAGCAGGCAGATTCTTAACCACTGAGCCACCAGGAAAATGTGTGTGGACCATTTTTAAAGTCTTTATTGATTTGTTACAATATTGCTTGTTTGTATGTTTTGGTTTTTTGGCCCCGAGGCATGTGGGATCTTTGCTCCCCCACCAGGGATCGAACTGGCACCCCTGCATTGGGAGGTGAAGTCTTAACCACTGGACTGCCAGGGAAGTCCCCAAAGACCTTTCTCTTAAACACTAAGCTATACAGCTTGGAAGGGAGCTTCACATTCGAATGGATTCTGTCTCCACAGCCTGGCCGTATATATAATACAAACGTTTTCAGTTTTTATTTTTCAAAAATTTTGTGTTTGGGAAGTCCTCTCATGTGTGAGTTAATTGCTTTCTGCCTGATCTATGTTTGACTACACAGTCTCGGGTCAAAGTGTTTGACTGCACAGTCTCGGGTCAAAGGGTGAGACTGGAACCGGGAATGAATGCAGTATGCTCTCCTGGCTTTGAGACCTGCTGTGCTTACATTTGAATCCCAGTTTTAATATGTGACTTGCTAAATATGTGACTTTGAGAAAGTTACCTGATCTCTTAAGTGTCAGTTTCTTCATACGCAATGGAAGGATCACAGTATTAACCAAAGGCTTTTTCCATGAGAAATAAGTGAGGTAATGCACACGAAGTGCCTGACCTAATGTCTATCAAGGTACTAGGTAGGTATTAGGTAAACGGTAACTATTTGTGGAAACGGTTGAAGTACCAGGGAAGTAAATGCAAATATAAATTAAAACTGGATTATTTTGCGAATACTAAACATGCTTTGTCCTCACCTGGATCTCCTGAATTCCCATTGTTTGTGAGTGCGTATGTGCCCGCATGCACACTTTACTTAGCTTTGTCCATGTCCACTTTGTGAACTCAAGTCAGCTGTAGCTCTGACAGCTCTAGGGCCTTCCTTGTTTTATTGGTGGTTCACCTGGTAGGCGCCGTCTAATCTTGTCCCCCATAGTTTTTCATGTTTCATTAATAGTACTCATTTATCTTAGTCAAAATAGCCCATGCGGGCTGCCCTGGTGGCGCAGTGGTTGAGAGTCCGCCTGCCGACGCAGGGGACACGGGTTTGTGCCCCGGTCCGGGAAGATCCCACATGCCGTGGAGCGGCTGGGCCCGTGAGCCATGGCCGCTGAGCCTGCACGTTCGGAGCCTGTGCTCCGCAACGGGAGAGGCCACAACAGTGAGAGACCCGTGTACCACAAAAAAAAAAAAAAAAAAAAAAAAAATAGCCCATGCATATAATGAAACTGCAAACAGTAAAGAAAGCTTTAAGAAGAAAAGTAAACGTCTCCTTTCCTTCCCTGCTTTGATCTGCTGGCTTCTCATCCTCCAACTATTACCATTGTGAAGTTTCTTCTGTAATTTTTCACAATAATTTATTACACAGATGTTGATATTGGATCAAGATGACACGCACAGAGCCTTTTAAAACTTTGTTGAGATGGTGGGATATTATATACACTCCTCACACCTTGCTCTTTCATATCATACTATATCTTGAAGAGCAGACCTACTTCACTGTTCTGAATAGCCATGCATATTGCTTGGTATTGATGAACCAAAATATATGAAACCCAACTGGTAGCATATGAGTTCTTTCCAGTTTTTTTGTTTTTATACACAATGTTACAAAGAAAATTCTGGCACATCGTTTTGGCATATTCTTATAGGCCTATCTATAGGGAAGGTTCTTAGCCATGCGTTTGCTGGGCTAAAGGGCGTGTGAATTTGCCATTCTGTTAAGAAATTTCCAAATGTCCAACATCCAAGAAAGCTTTGCACCAACTCTCCCCTTTTAACAACCAGGTGGGAGAAACATCTCCTGTTGATCACTTTGCCCCAATTTCATTTTCTTGTCTTTCAGTAGCTCTCTAAAATATTTGAGTGTTGTGTCTGTTAGCTTGATTTTATTTAGCCATCCCGCTGGGCTTTTGCTTGCAGTGTTTTTCAGAGAAGAAGGGAGGGCAGTGAGTTGGAATGAACACAGGGGGTCAGTGTTCTGGCTCTCCTCAGCTAACATGAATTTGGCTGGACTTTGTAATTAAAGAAATCTCATAAGGTATGGTGATGTATCTGGGTTATATCACTTTCTTCAAATGTAAGATTGTTATTATAATTTTTTTGCTTGTATTCAGTCTCATCTAATGACTGTCCACAAAATTACCTTATTGTCAGAGAATTGATCCTGTATTCCACATGTCAGTGGGGGCCCCATTGCCCCATGGAGATATAACTATAATTGACCTGAAGCAACAGTTTCACGGTCCATGAGAATTTAAGGTTTCCTCCACAGTTTCTGTGAATTTCTCTGATTCCTCTGTCCACGTGTCATACAGTGTTTTGCCCCCCTCAACATGAGGTGCAAATTGTACACATTTATCCATCACAATCCTCTCCCTGGCCTTTTTTTTTTTTTTTTTTTTTTTACTTTAGTGGCAAACTGGAAGAGTTAAGAGATCAACTCACCTCCCGCTTACCCCTTCCTAGCTCCCAGGCCTCCTTGGCAAAGTTTTGTCTCCTTCTGTGAAGCCTTTTTGGCCACCAGCATCCGTGTCCTCCAATCCTCAAATCTCAGATGGTTTAAAAGGCTTGGCTTTCAAGCAAATGTGATATGTTTTCCCAAAGAAAAAAATTAAAGAACAAAAAAAGAAAAAGCAATAGCCTCTGTATCATTACAATCGCATTCCTTTAATCATGTTGGGAGCATCTCCCTTACAGAGAAACTTTCCCACGCTGCTTTTCTGTTTGTCTTTCTTTCTGTCTTAGTTGGTTGTTATTTGGCTCTAAGGATTAGTAGGGGAAGGCTTTCTCAGGTTAAATGCAGCACTTTAGTAGAAGAAAGAACTTGAGCTCTAGGGAAAGGGAGACCTGGGGTTAAACTCAAGCCCTACTATTTACTCTCTGTGTAACATAAACAACTTAACTTTTGAAGCTAATTTTCTTTAGTCATCTACAGAGGATAGTTCTTAATGGATTGTTTTAAGCATTGGAAATCATAAACATCAGACATCTAGTCCAAGGCTTAAAAAGTAGGAGACGCTCAGAAAATGGTAGTGTTATGACCACAATTCTAACTTATCTTTGTAGTCCATGTCGCTGGATTTTGAGTTGCATGCTTTGTTGATTCACAGTGTGGAATGAACACATATTCTCACTGCTTATTGTTTCACTGCTTGCTGTTCTTAACCCCCTTGCTTAAGTGTCTCGGGAGGAGACCAGGTCTCATTGTCTGTTTGGTTGTTGAGAATGCATCAGGTACTCCGCCAATATTTAATTGATTGGTATTTTATTGATTGACAATCTTTTAGAGATCTGAAAAGTCTTCTTCTACCTCCCTGGTAACAACTTAAAGATACAGAAATTCACTGTATCATAAAATGTTTGATTTCTTCCCTGTCTGCCTTACTTTGAGTCGGATTTCTGTGTTCTGACATGAAACTTAGCTTTTTTTTCTTCTGAGGATAAATCAATCTCTCTCATTTCTTGCTCTTTTCCAAATTCCCTTTTGTAAGTCTTTCTCTTTCTCCCCTACACATGAATTCTCTCCTGTTCTTCTGGTTGAAATTCATCTCTGGTGTCATAAATGCCCTTATGTCTGTGTGATTCTCCTGCCTACTTTCCCTCCAGAAGATATATTCACCTTATTTGAGAGAAAACATCATTTGTTTCTTAGCATATGATCCGAATAACAGTGAAATGTTTGTTTAAAATTAATGCTTTGAGCAAAGAACCCTCTCTGTTTACTTGACTTACAATATTTTAATATTTAACGTGCTATGATGCAAAACTTGTGCAAGAAAACTATCCTCGTGTGATCTGGTTGCCTAACAATTTACATTCAGCTGCAGTATTTTGTTTGCTATAATTACTCACTGACAAAACAGGGAATCGAAATGCAAAAATACAAAATGCTCTCGGTTCGCATTTTATTTTGGAACATGAAAAACCCTCAGTTCTTGAGAGAGCATAAAAAAGGAAACCAAGCTTACTCAGATATCCATCTTCACAAACCAACTCTTCAGCAGTAAGGCTCAAACCAGAGTGGAAACTGTCGGGCTTTCAGAGAGGTTTTTAAAGAGATTATGTGATGCGGACTTAGAGTTGGAGGGCAGGGCCCAGGATCATCACATTCCATCTCTTACCCCAGACTCTACCTGTGATTTTGCATCACTCCTTTCATTGAGTAGCATCTATAGATCTGCTCTGAAACCGTTGAAGTTTCTTAGATGAAAAGTACGAATCCCTGGGCTCTTGTTATAGAATGTCCGACTCTGGTGCTTTTTTCCCCTCCTATGATTTGCATTCTTGAAAGGGACAGGTTTCAATGGGATTGTGGATCTGAGTAGAGCATAACAGCTGACACTTACACACTGTGTGTACTGACCAATAGTTTGCCCCATGATTTCCACCAGAGTGAAAAAGCCCTTCCCTAGATACAGAGATAGGAACTCTCATACACCCAGATCTTAGCTCCTTCACACATCACCCCACCCTCACTGCAGTCTGAAAAATGAAAAGCATTTTTATTTCTGAGATTCTGAATAGGATTGCCACAATGCGTTTTTCCAAAAAGCAACAGATAGAGAAAATCAAAACAAGATTCTCTTTTATGATTAAAGTCAACAGGTACTCTCCAGTTTAAACCAAAAGGAAAACAAAAATAAAGAACAGAAGAATTGATTTTTGTATTACACTGTGGGCAAAAAGTTATACATTCTTCAAACCTGAAAATGACTAAGACAACCACTCATTTATTCATTATAATTCAAAATATCATTTTTCTCCTAATAAGCTACTTTCTTTGCTAATGTGCAGCAGTTTTCATCTAACTCTTCAAAGTCGGTAGAGGACACTTTATAGGATAAACTATATGAAATAGTTTACCAAGAGCAGTTAATATACATTCCAGTATTTCCGACATACAAAGCAGTTAATGCAAAAGATTAATCATTACATAAACCATGTGTTGGCAGGATTTGGGGAACGTTCTTAGAAATGAACACTGTGTTATCTGATGCATATTTAAAAAGATAGTTTTCTCCAGGCAATCAGTAACACAGGATTTAGTGATTCTTAGTTTCCAAGTATTGATTCTGTGATCTAAGCTCATTTTAATTTGACTTCTAGATAGCGAGAAAGTTGATTTTTGAGTTGAAGAATTACTTTCTTTACAGGAAAACATTTTTCATGTAACATGGGGATAGATTTCAGCAAACATTTTATTTTTTGAATGCTAGTGATAATTTCCAGTAGGTCCTTTATTTTTATTTATGCTTCAAACAAGTTTTAGAGCTTCTCCAGGGTTAAGAATACCACTTTCTTACTACCATGTTTCTACCAATAATAAGAAATTGGACAACTGACCGTTTTTCTCGGTGCATCTGAGCATGTTGTTTGTCAAAGCACAGAAAGCTCATGGAGCATAGTAAAAATGCCTGTGAATTGAAATTGCTCTCTGCGGATGACACATTATATGACCACTACCTACTGAGGCCCTGTTGAAGTTAGACTATTTTAGATTTAAGGAATACATAATAAAGTTTTATGAAAGGAAGGGAGATTTATTGCATGGAGTCTTGCACTTTCAGGAGAAAGGAAGAGGAACTGAGTGAGCTCTAGGCAGCCCTCACTCATGAACTTCATGGTTACAGAAAAACCTCTGCTATTTTCTACTTTCTAGCTACCTAGATTTCCTTGCTTACTTGGTTCCAGTTCCTTAGGAACATGAGCTTCTGCTTCACCACCCTGGTCTCTCTGTACTGTAACCTCTCCGCCTAAGATCTTGCCACTTGGTCTACGTCTCCCAATTCACATTTCCAATAGCAATTAAAAATATTTTGTTTTTGTTTTTGTTTTTAACTCTACAAAATATTTCATTGCTTGGATGTGCGAGATAAATTTAAGAGGCAGAAGAATAAATATTGGCTCTCAAATTTCTTTGCTAGTGATACGCAGAATACAAAATGAATAGTTTGACAAGTTACAATCAGTTCAGTTTGGGATACATTGTTTGCGTATGAGTCTGAAACTCCAAGAAGAGTCCTAGATATAGAATTAAGTTGATTTTTTTCATATAAAATTATCTAGCACAATATATTGATTAATCAATATAATGCCAATTTATAATAACACCAACTTCTCATTATATGTGGGTCATTTCTTGAGCACTCTGAGCTGTTACATGGACATACACTACTTGGCCACTCCCGTGCCAACATTACACTAGTTTTATTTTAAAAGTCTCGTTATTGCAGAAATAAGTCTCCACACCTTATCACTACCATATCTTCTTCCCCCTCTTCAAAATTGTCTTGGCTGTTTTGGTTCTTTTTTTTTTTTTTTTTTTTTAATACAGCAGGTTCTTATTAGTCATCGGTTTTATACACGTCAGTGTATACATGGCAATCCCAATCGCCCAATTCATCCCACCACCACCACCAACCCCCCGCGGCTTTCCCCCTTCGGTGTCCATACGTTTGTTCTCTACATCTGTGTCTCAGTTTCTGCCCTGCAAACCGGTTTATCTGTACCATTTTTCTACGTTCCACATATATGCGTTAATATACGATATTTGTTTTTCTCTTTCTGACTTACTTTACTCTGTATGACAGTCTCTAGATCCATCCACATCTCAACAAATGACCCAATTTCGTTCCTTTTTATGGCTGAGTAATATTCCATTGTATATATGTACGACATCTTCTTTATCCATTCATCTGTCAGTGGGCATTTAGGTTGTTTCCATGACCTGGCTATTGTAAATAGTGCTGCAATGAACATTGGGGGGCATGTGTCTTTTTGAATTATGGTTTTCTCAGGGTATGTGCCCAGTAGTGGGATTCCTGGATCATATGGTAACTCTATTTTTATTTTTCTAAGGAACCTCCATACTGTTCTCCATAGTGGCTGTATCAATTTACATTCCTACCAACAGTGCAAGAGGGTTCCCTTTTCTCCACACCCTCTCCAGCATTTGTTGTTTGTAGATTTTCTGATGATGCCCATTCTAACTGGTGTGAGGTGATACCTCATTGTAGTTTTGATTTGCATTTCTCTAATCATTAGTGATGTTGAGCAGCTTTTCATGTGCTTCTTGGCCACCTGTATGTGTTCTTTGGAGAAATGTCTATTTAGGTCTTCTGCCCATTTTTTGGATTGGGTTGTTTGTTTTTTTAATATTGAGCTGCATGAGCTGTTTATGTATTTTGGAGATTAATCCTTTGTCCATTGATCATTTGCAAATATTTTCTCCCATTCTGAGGGTTGTCTTTTTGTCTTGTGTATGGTTTCCTTTGCTGTGCAGAAGATTTGAAGTTTCATTAGGTCCCATTTGTTTATTTTTGTTTTCATTTCCATTTCTCTAGGAGGTGGATCAAAAAAGATCTTGCTGTGATTTATGTCAAAGAGTGTTCTTCCTATGTTTTCCTCTAAGATTTTTATAGTGTCCGGTCTTACATTTAGCTCTCTAATCCATTTTGAGTTTATTTTTGTGTATGGTGTTAGGGAGTGTTCTAATTTCATTCTTTTACATATAGCTGTCCAGTTTTCCCAGCACCACTATTGAAGAGACTGTCTTTTCTCCATTTTATATCCTGGCCCCCTTTGTCATAGATTAGTTGACCATATGTGCATGGGTTTATCTCTGGGCTTCTTATCTTGTTCCATTGATCTATGTTTCTGTTTTTGTGCCAGTACCCTATTGTCTTTATTACTGTAGCTTTGTAGTATAGTCTGAAGTCAGGGAGTCTGGTTCCTCCAGCTCCGTTTTTTTCCCTCAAGACTGCTTTGGCTATTCGGGGTCTTTTGTGTCTCCATACAAATTTTAACATTTTTTGTTCTAGTTCCATAAAAAATGCCATTGGTAATTTGATAGGGATTGCATTGAATCTGTAGATTGCTTTGGGTAGTATAGTCATTTTCACAATGTTGATTCTTCCAATCCAAGAACATGGTATATCTCTCCATCTGCTGGTATCATCTTTAATTTCTTTCATCAGTGTCTTATAGTTTTCTGCATACAGGTCTTTTGTCTCCCTAGGTAGGTTTATTCCTAGGTATTTTATTCTTTTTGTGGCAGTGGTAAATGGGAGTGTTTCCTTAATTTCTCTTTCAGATTTTTCATCATTAATGTATAGGAATGCAAGAGATTTCTGTGCATTAATTTTGTATCCTGCAGCTTTACCAAATTCATTGATTAGCTCTAGTAGTTTTCTGGTGGCATCTTTAGGATTCTCTATGTATAGTATCATGTCATCTGCAAACAGTGACAGTTTTACTTCTTCTTCTCCCATTTGTATTCCTCTTATTTCTTCTTCTTCTCTGATTGCCGTGGCTAGGACTTCCGAAACTGTGTTGACTAATAGTGGTGAGAGTGGGCATCCTTGTCTTGTTCCTGATCTTAGAGGAAATGTTTTCAGTTTTTCTCCATTGAGAATGATGTTTGCTGTGGGTTTCTCATATATGGCCTTTATTATGTTGAGGTAGGTTCCCTCTATGCCCACTTTCTGGAGAGTTTTTATCATCAATGGGTGTTGAATTTTGTCAAAAGCTTTTTCTGCATCTATTGAGATGATCATATGGTTTTTCTTCTTCAGTTTGTTAATATGGTGTATAACATTGATTGATTTGCATATATTGAAGAATCCTTGCATCCCTGGGATAAATCCCACTTGATCGTGGTGTATCATCCTTTTAATGTTTTGTTGCATTCTGTTTGCTAGTATGTTGTTGAGGAGTTTTGCATCTATATTCATCAGTGATATTGGTCTGTAATTTTCTCTTTTTGTACAATCTGCTTTGTCTGCTTTTGGTATCAGGGTGATGGTGGCCTTATAGAATGAGTTTGGGAGTGGTCCTTCTTCCACAATTTTTGGAAGAGTTTGAGAAGGATGGGTGTTAGCTCTTCTCTAAATGTTTGGTAGAATTCACCTCTGAAGCCATCTGGTCCTGGACTTCTGCTTTTTGGAAGATTTTTAATCACAGTTTCAATTTCATTACTTGTGATTGGTCTGTTCATATTTTCTGTTTCTTCCTGGTTCAGTCTTGGAAGGTTATACCTTTCTAAAAATGTGTCCATTTCTTCCAGGTTGTCCATTTTATTGACAGAGAGTTGCTTGTAGTAGTCTCTTAGGATGCTTTGTATTTCTGTGGTGTCTGTTGTAACTTCTCCTTTTTCGTTTCTAATTTTATTGATTTGAGTCCTCTCTCTCTTTTTCTTAATGAGTCTGGCTAATGGTTTATCAATTTTGTTTATCTTCACAAAGAACCACCTTTTAGATTTATTGATCTTTACTGTTGTTTTCTTTGTTTCTGTTTCATTTATTTCTGCTCTGATCTTTATGATTTCTTTCTTTCTGCTAACTTTGGGTTTTGTTTGTTCTTCTTTCTCTAGTTCCTTTAGGTGTAAGGTTAGATATTTTATTTAAGATGTTTCTTGTTTCTTGAGGTAGGCTTGTATAGCTATAAACTTCCCTCTTAGAACTGCTTTTGCTGCATCCCATAGGTTTTGGATCGTCGTGTTTTCATTGTAATTTGTCTCTAGGTACTTTTGATTTCCTCGTTGATTTCTTCAGTGATCTCTTGGTTATTTAGTAGTGTATTCTTTAGCCTCCATGTGTTTGTGTTTTTTACATTTTTTCCCCTGTAATTGATTTCTAATCTCATAGCATTGTGGTCAGAAAAGATGCTTGATATGATTTCAATTTTGTTAAATTTACTGAGCCTTGATTTGTGACCCAAGATGTGATCTATCCTGGAGAATGTTCCATGCACACTTGAGAAGAAAGTGTAATCTGCTGTTTTGGGATGGAATGTCCTATAAATATCAATTAAATCTATCTGGTCTATTGTGTCATTTAAAACTTCTGTTTCCTTATTAATTTTCTGTTTGGATGATCTGTCCATTGGTGTAAGTGAGGTGTTAAAGTCCCCTACTATTATCGTGTTACTGTCGATTTCCTTTTTTATAGCTGTTAGCAGTTGCCTTATGTATTGAGGTGCTCCTATGTTGGGTGCATATATATTTATAATTGTTATATATTCTTCTTGGATTGATCCCTTGATCATTATGTAGCGTCCTTCCTTTTCTCTTGTAACATTCTTTATTTTAAAGTCTATTTTATCTGATATGAGTATTGCTACTCCAGCTTTCTTTTGATTTCCATTTGCAGGGAATATCTTTTTCCATCCCCGCACTTTCAGCCTGTATGTGTCCCTAGGTCTGAAGTGGGTCTCTTGTAGACAGCATATATATGGGTCTTGTTTTTCTATCCATTCAGCAAGCCTGTGTCTTTTGGTTGGAGCATTTAATCCAATCACGTTTAAGGTAATTATTGATATGTATGTTCCTATGACCATTTTCTTAATTGTTTTGGGTTTGTTTTTGTAGGTCCTTTCCTTCTCTCGTGTTTCGCACTTAGAGAAGTTCCTTTAGCTTTTGTTGTAGAGCTGGTTTGGTGGTGCTGAATTCTCTTAGCTTTTGCTTGTCTGTAAAGCTTTTGATTTCTCCATCGAATCTGAATGAGATCCTTGCCGGGTAGAGTAATCTTGGTTGTAGGTTCTTCCCTTTCATCACTTTAAGTATACCATGCCACTCCCTCTGGCTTGTAGAGTTTCTGCTGAGAAATCAGCTGTTAACCTTATGGGAGTTCCCTTGTATATTACCTGTCATTTTTCCCTTGCTGCTTTCAATAATTTGTCTTTAATTTTTGCCAATCTGATTACTATGTGTCTTGGCGTGTTTCTCCTTGGGTTTATCCTGTTTGGGACTCTCTGCACTTCCTGGACTTGGGTGGCTATTTCCTTTCCCATGTTAGGGAAGTTTTTGACTACAATCTCTTCAAATATTTTCTCTGGTCCTTTCTCTCTCTCTTTTCCTTCTGGGACCTCTATAATGCGCATGTTGTTGCGTTTAATGTTGTCCCAGAGGTCTCTTAGGCTGTCTTCATTTCTTTTCATTCTTTTTTCTTTATTCTGTCCCACAGCAGTGAATTCCACTATTCTGTCTTCCAGGTCACTTATCCGTTCTTCTACCTCAGTTATTCTGCTATTGATTCATTCTAGTGTAGTTTTCATTT
The DNA here is from genome assembly GCF_059928025.1 of Delphinapterus leucas. NCBI lineage: Eukaryota > Metazoa > Chordata > Mammalia > Artiodactyla > Monodontidae > Delphinapterus > Delphinapterus leucas. Next base: position 75,522,626 of record NC_143138.1, on the reverse strand, counting down.
CAGTTATTGTATTGTTCATCTGATTGTTTGTTCTTTAATTCTTCTAGGTCTTTGTTAAACATTTCTTGCATCTTCTTGATCTTTGCCTCCATGCTTTTTCCGAGGCCCTGGATCATCTTCACTGTCATGATTCTGAATTCTTTTTCTGGAAGGTTGCCTGTCTCCACTTCATTTAGTTGTTTTTCTGGGGTTTTATCTTGTTCCTTCATCTGGTACATAGCCCTCTGCCTTTTCATCTTGTCTATCTTACTGTGAATGTGGTTTTTGTTCCACAGGCTGCAGGATTGTAGTTCTTCTTGCGTCTGCTGTCTGCCCTCTGGTGGATGAGGCTATCTAAGAGGCTTGTGCAAGTTTCCTGATGGGAGGCATTGGTGGTGGGTGGAGCTGGCTGTTGCTCTGGTGGGCAGAGCTAGTAAAACTTTAATCCGCTTGTCTGCTGATGGGTGGGGCTGGGTTCCCTCCCTGTTGGTTGTTTGGCCTGAGGCAACCCAACATTGGAGCCTGCCTGGGGTCTTTGGTGGGGCTAATGGCAGCCACTGGGAGGACTCAGGCCAAGTACCTCCCAGAACTTCTGTTTCCAGTGTCCTTGTCCCCACGGTGAGCCACAGCCACCCCCGCCTCTGCAGGAGACCCTCCAACACTAGCAGGTAGGTCTGGTTCAGTCTCCCCTGGATTCACTGCTCCTTCCCCTGGGTCTCAGTGCGCACACTACTTTGTGTGTGCCCTCCAAGAGTGGAGTCTCTGTTTCCCCCAGTCCTTTTGAAGTCCTGCAATCAAATCCCACTAGCCTTCAAAGTCTGATTCTCTAGGAATTCCTCCTCCCGTTGTTGGACCCCGAGGTTGGGAAGCCTGACGTTGGGCTCAGAACCTTCACTCCAGTGGGTGGACTTATGTGGTATAAGTGTTCTCCAGTGTGTGAGTCACCCACCCAGCAGTTATGGGATTTAATTTTACTGTGATTGCACCTGTCCTACCATCTCATTGTGGCTTCTCCTTTGTCTTTGGATGTGAGATATCTTTTTTGGTGAGTTCCAGTGTCTTCCTGTTGATGATTGTCCAGTATCTAGTTGTGATTCTGGTGTTCTCGCAAGAGGGAGTGAGAGCACATCGTTCTACTCCACCATCTTGGCGCAGGACCTTTTTAGTTGTATTTTATCCGGCATTTTTGTGTGTCATTGTGAGAAGACTTGATAAATCAATCATGATATTTATCCCTTTTGTACTTGGAGGCATCCTCAGAATCCTCCTTAACACAGTGTTCTTAGTAGCCACTATCAATGGGTTAGAGTTGATGTGCCTAAAGTCAATAATCTTTTATGTCTCTTTACCACTAACAAGAGGTAATTCTAAAACAGAGGTTTGGGAAAAGGGCAGACATGGTTTCTATAAAAGAGAAAAGCAGGAAATACTGTTATGGTGGTAAAATATACATAATATAAAATTTACTATCTTAACCATTTTAAAATGTACAATTCAGTGGCACTGAGTATATGCACGTTGTCATGCAACCATCACCATTATCCATTTCCAGAACTTTTAAAATCATTCCAAACAAAAACTGTGTACCACTTTAAATAGTAACTCCCCATTCCTTCCTCCCACCAGCCACTGGTAACTTCTATGCTGTTTTCTGTGTCTATGAATTTACTCTAGATACCCCATAAAAGTGGAATCATACAGTATTTGTCCTTTTTGTCGGGCTTATTTGACTTAGCATAATGTTTTCGAGGTTCTATGTATTCAGTAGCAGAATTTCATTCCTATTTAAGGCTGAATAGCACTCCATTGTGTGTGTGTGTGTGTGTGTGTGTGTGTGTGTATATATATATATATGTATACATACATACATACATACATATATACACACATGTACATTTTGTTTATCCAGGGGATGGCATTTTAAACCAGGCTGTCTAGGGCAGGAAAGGTACAGCAAAGCAGCTTGGTGTCATGGGAAGGCTCAGAAATAACAGATCAAGCAGGGGTCATAGTCTAGAATCTCCTAGTATTCTACTTAGTAGTATGACCTTTGGCATCGTTAATTGATCCTCCCATACTTCTTTGTCATCTTCCAATGGACATAACAATAGCTCTTAAAGGGTTATTGGGATGTTTATATGAGATAATGCATAGGATATGCCTTGCCTGGCAGATGTTAGGTGTTCAGAAAGTGAATCTCACTCCCAGAAACCCCCATCTGTGACGAGAATGAAGAGGTACTTAATAGTAGGTGTGTTTCTCTTATAGTTTAGGAAAAATAATAAAATAGGTTATGAGTCCCCAGGACATACAGTTGAGAACTGTCAGGCAGGAATGGCACAGTCCTCAGACCGGGAAGAGTGGTCTCTGGGATTTTACCACTCCTTGTATCCTTTCCATGAACCAGCAGTGTCTGGCTCTGTGGGTTGGGCTGATCTCTGGAGAGAAAGGAAAGCATGCCTTTCTGTCTGCCATGCTGAAAATGCCTTTTCTAAGATAAAAGTGTCTGCCCCTCTTTCAAACTGCTTTTGCTGCTTCCCATGAAAAAATCTTTTTCATTTTGATAAAAAGCAATTTCTCTCTTCCTGCCAAGCCAGCAAAGACTCTTTGAGAAGTGCTTATGCTTTCCTGGTATCAGGGTGTAAAATCTGCATGACATGGAGACCGTCGTGGCATCATTTCAGCAGCTGGCAAGGGAGATGCCTGGAAGAACAACAGAGCAAAACACACCCCCTCCCCCGTTAATGCAGTCGAATCAGAAGCGTATGCTTGGGAATCTAACTCCGTGATGTTTGGGCACCTCTACGCTCGCAATAGAGTCAGGAGTGCAGAAGAGCTTTTGTTAAAGAACTTCCTGCAAATAATAGAATCAGGATGGGGTGGTGGAAATAGCAAAAACTGAGTACCGTGTCCTGCTCTCCTTCTCTCCCCCCCCCCACCCCCAGTATATTAAATGGTTGCCTTCAGGCAGAAAATCTTTTAGTTCCAAATAAATCAAAAGTAATAGAACTGGAAGCAACCTGCGCTTTCTAATCGACTCCACAATTTGTGGGGGAAGTCCTCTGTAGAATCCTTTCTCTCTGTGTGTCTCTGAAGAGTTATAGACAAGTTGAAGTTAGAGAAGTAAAGCAAAATTGTTGTATGCTGACCTATCACCCCACACTGCCTTAGAAGCTCTGCCTGTGGAAATTGCATAATGCTGTTGGAGCTTACAGAGATGTGTTCTCACATATCTTCCTGAAGAAGGGGGTTAGTCCAGAGTTTAGTCGTACACGGGATGGCTCTTTTCACATCTTAAAGCTGGTGTTTCTTATTAAGTATCTGGACATTATCCAGCATCTCCATGTGGGTCGGCTGTATCCAAATGCTTATGGAGTCCTCAGGAGCCCTTGTTCAATGTATGCAAGGCTGCCTAGAGGGGGCTTATGGCACGTGAGGTTGAGTGTAAGCTTTGGAATCAGATCTAAGTTACCCTTCCCGCTCCTCTAAGCTGTGTGACATTTGGCAAGGCATCTAACCTCTCTGAGCGAAAGTTTGCTTTCCTGTAAAATGATGATAAGCCTGCCTCTTCACATGTTGGTCTCCAAGAGTAAATAAAATCAAAGAACTTTTTCTAAATGTTTTGCTCAGTGTTTGCTGTGTAACCAGTGCCCAGAAAATGTTGGGTTTTTTCCTCTTCTTTCTTCTCCCGGTTCGCAGTATAATTTTACTTGGTGCAAATGCCAAAGCTCACAAGCTCTGTGCAGTACCATCTTTAGGATATAGAAATTGGTCAGGAACCTCAGGGATAAAGCTGAGAATTAGAAAGAAGAAGAAAGCTTATCACCATGCGTTTCTCAGTTGGCATCCCTTTGCCTTTTCTAGTTAGAGTCTTTCATAGTAAAGTGGTTACTTACTTATTTTTCCTTATCCTTGAAGCCACGTGTGTAGGATAGTGTTTGACAGGCGTTTTGTGTGTGCCAAAGTGTGGGGAAAGTAATAAGGAGAAGTCCATTCGAGATGTCACTTCTCTGTGCTGCATGCTGAAAATGACAATAAAATCCCTTCGTCAAAACCTTATTGGTGGGTTGAGCGTCTCCGCATCAAGAAAGGCTGCCTCTCTCCTCACACAAGAAAGGTGTTTCAGGGAGGATGCAAAGATAGGACCCTGTATTGTGGAATGGGGGAGTCTATTCTTTTTACTTCTGTAGAGAATCATATTGTGACAGGATTTTATTTTATTTTTTTAATTTTTCCTGTGTTGGGCAACTGTCCTCTCTGATCAAAGACACACACACACACACACACGTGCATGTATTACCTTCAGTGAGAATTTGGAGCATGCAGCAAAGGCATCCTTTCTCACTTAACTGGTTCCATAATTTAAAAATATTGCATTTCTCATCAGGAACAGGTGATGAAATGTTTCTATTTTGGGGGAGGCTAAGGATGGGCTTTAACATTTTTCTCATCAAGACTCAGCGTACATAAAATAGATAACTAACAAGGACCTACTGTGTAGTACAGGGAGCTCTACTCAGTGTTCTGTAATGGCCTATATGGGAAAAGAATCTGAAAAAGAGTGGATATATGTATATGTACAACTGATTCACTTTGCTGTACACCTGAAACGAATACAATACTGTAAATCAACTATACTCCAATAAAATTTTTTTTTAAAAGACTTAGTGTACAAAGAGATGTGAAGGCACAAACAACTACAGCAACCGCCATCACAACAACAAAGAAAAGAAGGTAGCACTTGTGGACTCTTGCCCTGTGTTCAGCAAGTACCTGACATCTAGGAAGCACTCAGTAAATGCTGGTTTTGTTATTACTAATAAACACATCAGGCAGAAGCCTTAATGTTGGTTTCTCAGTGTTATCTTTAGGGAAAATCAGGTACAGCTGTCAAGATACTGAATGGACTTCCTTGCTCCATTGTACGATAGAATTCCCAGTAATTTCAAAATGATGATGCTCATTGAGAAGCATCGGCTGGGGTTCTGGGGTGGGTATATCATAGCAACATCCACTGGTGACAGGATCACAAGATGCCTTTACATTTGTTCTTTCATTTATTTGGCAGGCAATACCTTGTATTTTTTCTAGCCTGACCTCAACACTTTCATTTATTTCACACCCATATAAAGTGTTTCCCAAGTTCTGTGTTAGATTAAAAAAAAACTTTGTCATTTAAAGTGATTTTACAGTGTGTAACCTTCCTTCTTTCTTTTCCTTTTGCCTGTTCCTATTTCTTCCCAATAATTGTTTGGAAGCTTGTCATTTGGTTCCAAAAGGAAAGTTGAATCTAATCCAAAACTTTTGTAAATTTAATGATTAAAAAGCTAAAGAACTCGTATGTAGCATTATTATCAAGTTAAACTGATTTCTCAGCTTGTAATAGCTTGTATTTATAAAATTTTTCAATGATTGAACAAAGTCATTAAATCTATTGCCCTCTCAATAAATGCATGTGGGTGTATCTTTTTTTTTTTTTCCTCAGAGTTATCTCTGGAAGACTACAGTGTACATGGTTCTGATTCACATGTATCAAATGCCTAGTTTGAATGGGGCTGCGGATACATTTATACTAAGTATGTTGAAAGAAAATATTTAATTGTATATGTATGTATCTGTATATATGTTTGTTTGATTTTTGCGGTACGCGGCCCTCTCACTGCTGTGGCCTCTCCCGTTGCGGAGCACAGGCTCCGGACGCGCAGGCTCAGTGGCCATGGCTCACGGGCCCAGCCGCTCCACGGCACGTGGGATCTTCCCGGACCGGGGCACAAACCCGTGTCCCCTGCATCGGCAGGCGGACTCTCAACCACTGCGCCACCAGGGAAGCCCTGTATATATGTTTTTAAGAAAACTTTTTTTTCCCGCTGTATTTGGGCTTTTTTGCCCTGTGAGCGTCATATAAGGTTACATTAGGAAAGGACTGTTTGAAGGAGTTGAAGTGAAGGAGATAAAGTAGTAAGAGATAAAGAAGAAAGTTGAGTAGGCACAGCCCAAGTAACTTCGGTATCATTTAGGTATGACTGCTAGGAAAGAAAAAGAAGAGGGGGGCGGGTGTTACCAAATCATGGACTTGATTTTTCTCCAACTTTTTATATGCCTGGAGATGTTTTTCCTAAAGCCTTGAAGTTGATAGAGTCTTGACCATCCTCCGTCCTTGTGGTCCTTTCATCTTTCCTTGAACACCTGTGAAGCTTTCTCAGTGCAGCCTGTGGAAGATATTCTATTATTTGATAAGGAATTGTTGGGTACCTCATATGTGGCAGGTAGATGGCTGAATGCTTGAGATCCAAAGGTACAAAAGGCAGAAGAGGGCCCTGACATTATGATGAGGGAGACAGTTAAGAAACAAGTAAAAAAAAAAATTATGGACTGGCATATATATGTCTGGAAAGGAAAGGAGATGGTTGGGATAGTCTACTTGACATGGTACGGTTAGGGAAGACCTCTCTAGGAGATGTCATCTAAGCTGATAACTGAAAGGTAAGAAGGGAATGGCCACACAGGAGCAAAGGAGAAGGGCATTCCGAGCAGGGAGAAGAGACAGCAACCAAGGAGCCGAGATGGAGAGGAGCTTGGCATGTTCTCACACTCCCAGAAAGCCAGTGTGCCTGAGGCATGGGAAGCAAGGCAGAGCGATGACTAAGATGAAATTGGAAACATAGACAGGAGCCAGATCACCTGATGGCTGTATTTTAAGTGCACCGGGTTGGCAGATTTAGCAAATAAAAACACAGGATTCCCAGTTAAGTTTGACACTCTGATAAAACAACACATGCTTTTGTTGTATAAGCACAGCCCAAATATTCCATGGGGCATACTTATACTAAAAAGCACAAATTATCCATTGTTTATCTGGGGGTCACGTTTAACTGGATGTCCTGTATTTTGTCTGGCAACCCTGTAAATGGGGGAGGAGAGTGATCTGATTTGCGTTTGTGAATGATCAGTCAGCTTGGTTTCCTTGCTGCATGTTTCGCCTGCTGCTTTTCTGATTCCCAGAAGCAGCTGAAAGAATGTTCCAGCTGGTGCACAGTATTAATTACAGAGTGGTTTCCAGGGGTCCCTCTTTTCCTTCCTACTCTTCTGAGGTGATCTGCCTGCCTTCTACTCCTCTTCTGGGTCTCAGCCTAAATGTGGCTTCTCCTGAGAAACCCATACTTCCCCACCTTCATCCACCTCCTTAGGTACCCTCCTCCTATGCAGTCCCAAAGCCCCCCCCCCCCCCACTTCCTTCAGCAGAGCATTTATGCCATGTGTCATCATTGCCTCTCTTCTGTCTTCCTCAGTAGACGAGGAAACCTCTCAGGACGTAGACTGTATATTTTTGCTCCTTAATTTTCTGGCGTCCAGTCCAGGGCCTGGCTCAGTGATTGGGTGAGGTAACTGCAAGGCCTCTGTAGAGTAACTCTCGGGTTAATAAGCCACAGTCTACTCAGAGTCCAATTTCTGAGATATCAATTGCTAAAGGGTCTATATATTGAGCACTTCCTGCTGTCAGGTACTGTGAAAAATCTTGGTGATATCTAAATCTAGGTCTCTGCCCGTAAGGAGCTCATAAACCAGTTGAGAATATGAGATAACTCAGAATATCGCTAGTGAACAAAGCCATAGGCAATACAGTGAAGTATTAGAATAGTGGTAGAATTGATAAGACTTAGGGGTCGTGAACCTGGACTCCGTGGACCGCAGGATGCTATCTATGTGAGAAGGCTTGGGGTAGAGGTCTGAGAACTGGAATTATGTGCACAGTGTCATATGCATGTGCTTTCTTCTGGTGAGAGAGTTAGAGCTTTGATCACATTCTCAAAGGGGAAGCATCTGACTACTCCAGCCAGAATGTTGAGAACCATCTGTTCCAAGTTCTACAGACATCCTGATGAACTGAAGACCTAAGTATTAACGAGGGGAAACAGACAAGATGAGAAATATCTTTACAATTTCATGCTGGGGTAGAATTTCTTAAAAGAATAAAGTAAAACTTGAGGAATTTAATTAAATCATAATTAAAGATCAGTGTTCAATGAAGGAAGCCATGGAAAAATTAACAGAGGGCAAACTGAGAGAAAAAACTAGAACTATTCATAAGAGCTAACGAGTTTTGTACTGAGGATATACTTTTTTTTATAAACTTCTGCTAATTAGTAAACAGAAGTTTAAGTGGGCAGAAGCTGCCAATGGGCATTTTACAGAGGGAAAACTTGAATGGCTAGTATGTTTTTGAAAGAGATGTTCAGTCTCAGTATTCAGAGACATGACTGTTAAAATGAGAGCCATTACTCTCTATAACCATTACTCTCATGTTGCTTAAAAAAATTAGAGAGACAGATAATAAGACGTACATCTGAGGATGCATGAAAACAGGGATTTAGGGGGTTGTTTGGTTTGGGAAAGAATTAGAAGCAACTTATCTGCATGTTGATAGGGGAATGGAGAAGTAAAATTGTGGTTTATGCTTATGAGAGTATACTGTGCCATGGTCAAGGGGGATTCAAACCTAGAGCAACAGTCTCCAACAGAAATTTAATGAGAGCCACATGTGTTATTTGAAGGTTTTTTTCGGTAGCAACGTCAGAAAAGTACAGAGAAATAAGTGAAATTAATTTTAATTTCGTATTTTATTCAAGCCAATATATCCAGGATTATCATTTCAATTTACCAATACCAAAATTATTAAGGAGGGGTTTTTACATTACTTTTTTGTACTAAGTCTTCAAAATCTGGTGTGTGTTTTACATGGACAGCACATCTCACTCGGATGCTAAATTCTCATTGCAAGTGCTCAATCCTTATTTCCGCATTTAGATTTCATAAAATGTACAGCTGAAAAAAATAGATTTACATACTTAGGGTGTTCCAGAAATACTTAAAAGTGTTCTTATCATTGAATAGAATACCAGTTTTTAAAGTTAAATTGATGAAAAATTAAGAATTTAGTTTCTCATTTGCATTTGTCACATTTCACATGCGCAGTAGCCACATCTGAGTTATGGCTGCTGTATTGGATAGCACAGATGGAGACCACCTGTAATATTTAGGTGCTTTTCATAATATAATGGTAGAATAAAAAATATAAGTATAAGAACAAGATGTATAGTATTTAGTACTATAAATACATACTATTTAAATACATTGAACATAAAAAAATCAATACTTTTTTTTTTTTTTGCAAAAACACATGTGTGTAACGAAATATATGGGGAATATTTGAGAAGAATGTAGTTATGTTTATAGAGTTAGGTAGCCTAGGATCAGAAAGGGAGGGATCAAAAGGGAAAACATAAGTGACATCTAGGAGAGTTCTAGACTGCTGGTGTGCTTTGGGTCAAGGAGCTTACCCAACTCCGTTCTAGGCACCGAGGGTTAAAACAGAAAGCAGTGAGAAGTACATCTAGATAATGGAATATTATTTAGTGCTAAAAATAAATGAGCCATGAAAAGACATGGAAAAACCTTAAATGCATATAGCTAAGTGAAAGAAGCCAGTCTGAAAAGGCTACATACTGTATGATTCCAACTACATGACATTCTAGAAAAGGCAAAACTATGGGAACAATAAAAGGATCAGTGGTTTCCAGGGGTAGTGGAAGAGATGAATGGGTGGAGCACAGAGGATTTTTAGGGCAATGAAAGCACTCTGTATGATGTTATAATCATGGACACACGTCATCATATGTTTGGCCAAATCCGTAGAATGTACAACAGCAGGAGCGAATCCTAAGGTAAACTGTGGACTTTGGATGATTGTGATGTATCACCATAGGTTCATCCTTGGTAATAAATGTGCCACTCTGATGAATGACACTGATATGCATGGGTAGAGACCGGGGGTACGTGGGAAATCTCCATATCTTCCTCTCAATTTTGGTGTAAACCTAAAGCTTCTTTAAAAAGAAAAAAAGTCTTTAAAAATATTTTTTACAAAGCAGTTAGAATTAGCTCTGCTCAAAACAGCAGCAAAATTGGGAACTTAATGCAGAATTATGGTTTCATGATCACATTTTCAAATAGATGTTCCTTCTGAAACAGCAAACGGAATCATGCTGGGAACTCCCAAATACAGTTAATGTCATCAGAGGACATTAGTATGAAAAAAAATCAGAGGACGTTTGCCTGAAGCCCCTTCATTCTTCTGATAAACATAGTTTCTAAACATCATGCTCTCAGAACCTGGTAAATGTAGAAAATCCAAAAGGAAGTCCTATATAATTAAGCCTTCACAAGCCAGAGTGCAGTACTGCCATTCCCTCACCGTTGTGTTTTGTGGAACATTACCATAATACGCATGCTATTAACGGCTAAATTGTGTTCCCCCCAAATTCATGTTGAATCCCTAACCTCCAGGATGTCAGAATATGACTCTGTTGGAAGATAAAGTATTTAAATAGGTAATTAAGCTAAAAGAAGGCTCTTAGAATGTGTTCGAATCCAATCTGACTGGTGTCCTTATAAGAAGAGGAGGTTAGGACACACAGAGAGATAGCAGGAAGTGCTTATACAGGGGGAAGGCTGTCAGCAAGCCAAGGAGAGAGGCCTCAAGGGAAACCAACCTGCATACACCTTGATCGTGGATGTCTTATCTCTAGAACTATGAGAAAATAAACTTCCACTATTTAAGCCATCCCGCCTGTGGGTATTTTGTGATGGCAGCCCTAGCAAACTAATATACCGGCATTTAAAAATATAACAACTTACTTGAGAGACAGTACAACATCAAGAGCAGGGGCTCTAGACTCAGACAGGAATGGCCTTAACTCCAGTGTTCAAATTACTAATTCTGGGACTCTGCGTGTTGCTTTCTCACTTGAGAAACAGGAAAAAGTCATTGTACCTAACTCCTAGGATTATTGGATTAATTGAGTGAATGGAAATAATTGTGTTCAAATTACTAATTCTGGGACTCTGCGTGTTGCTTTCTCACTTGAGAAACAGGAAAAAGTCATTGTACCTAACTCCTAGGATTATTGGATTAATTGAGTGAATGGAAATAATTGCTATATAAATGCCAGTCATTATTCTGGTCATTATGATTGAATGCCAGACTTCCTTTGTCACGATTTCTCTGCTCACCGTAGCAAGTACACCCCCAAGAACCAGGGTGACTTAACATACCGGTTCATTCCATGTGTGGTCTTAAGAATCCTAAACAAAGAGATTAACTTGTTTACTGTTGAATGGCTTCTCCATTATTTTCAGTAGTTCACTCTCCAGAAGCATGGTTTTGAACTAACTACTGGAGTTCTGAAATTGAACATGATATGTTTTGAGTGTTCTTTTAGAAATTAACGTGGTCAGTGTAGACATGTGGGCTTCTGGGGGCAGTGAGAATCCAACCTCAGCAGTTAGAAGCCCAAGAATAAGCAACCACCTCTACTAGCCTTATGTGCCACCACCAGCTTCAGAAAGAACCAGCAGTATAACAGTACAGATTCCCATTTTGTCATATCTGTAATACTGTTTTTCCTCTGGAAGGAACTGAGGACAGAATTAGCCTTCACAAGTCAGAGGGCAGCCCTGATATTCACCAACTGTTTTGTTTTGTGAAACATTATTGTAATACGCTTGCATTTTAACATACAATAAATTCTTATCAAAGTGTCACTCTGAATGTAATCTCATCAGTGTGTTTAAGTTGGTTACCTTTGCAAGTTAAGCTCTAGGAGATAAAAGTGGGCACTTAATGTTCACTGGATATGCTGAGAATATCTCTGCTTCTGTGCTCAGTTTCCTAAAATCACATAACATTTTGTTGTCTTGTGATACATAAAAGGGGTAGTTGGATCTGAGAAAGCTGTTAGTATGTCAGATAAACAAGTTACAAAGTTCCTTTTCAAGTACATATGCCCTGCTTGGCAATATGCCTTGGAGTGGAAACTTGCATCAGAAAGCCTGGGCGAAGTTTGGGCATCTTTCTGAAGAACATCTCTGATGTACAAAATGCTGCTAAGCCTAATTTCTAGAGCTCAAATATCCTCCTACTCCCACCTGTAAAACATGACTGGCTATGTGTGGAGATTTCCTGCCTTTCTCATTCCCTCCTCCCCTGTGTGCTTCCCCATGCTGGGATGCTTCTCACTCAAGTGCCCTTGCTCTGCCAGAGGCTAGCTCTGTTTGTCTTTTTTATTCCCCCTCTAAATCTGTGAAAAAGTCCTCGTGTCCATGCAGGTGGAGGGCTGATGCGATTGCCTGGAGACAGTCATGTATACTTGAGACAGACTAGACCTTTGCAGTCAGCCCGGCAAGCCCTTTCCAGTTCCAACGTGTAAACACCCATGGCAGGCGGGCAGGCCTGCGTGAATGCTGCCAGGTACTGATTCGCACATCAGCAGGCACAGCCGGCTTGACCATGCTCGCTGAATTGATTGGTGTTCTTTTAGAAATCCAGCTGTTTATTGAACACCCGTGTTTGGCTAAATTCAGCATTTGATTCTGCGGAATGGGCAAACCGGCCATGCATGAGATGGTAACTGCTAAAAAAAAAAAGGCACTGGGAACCAGTAAATGAAGCATGTGAAGAGCAACTTCAGTAAATGTTTCTGTTGGGATAGATGCTTCTTCTTAATTTACACAAATGGCCCAGTGCCTGTCCAGTATTATTCATATATGAAATATTAGATGAGAAACATAAGATAAATCCATACATACTTCTGGAAGTACATGCGCATCATTCATGACAGGAGAAGGAGATTTGTGGAGAGTATAGGGTTTGACTGTAACCAAAAACTAGAGCTCTCAGTAGAAAGACACAGCATCCCTGCCCTCACTCTCCTTTCTGAGCTCCAGAACCACAGAGCCATTTGCTTGCTGGTGATCTCAATGTAGACGAACCTCCTGTGCCTTTCCACGCCCACTCTCCTCCAAAAGTGCCCTTCCATCATTCTCTGGTTTTCAAGAAACTTGGAAATTGCCCATGTCCTCCCTCGCCTTCATCCCCATATTCAGTAATATATCTCATCCTTTCAGTTCTGCCTCCTAAATAATATTCCTCAAATATGTCCACCCCAGGGCACAGGTCTTCCCTGAAGGGAGAGAGAGGAGGGGACAAGGAGGTAGAGAGTTACTTTTCTTTTTTAAAAAGTTTTAATTCTGGTAAAAAAAAAAAACAACCATTTAACATAAAATTTATCACCTTAACCATTTTGATGTGTACAATTCAGTAGGGTTAAGTATACTTACATTGTAAAACAGATCTCCAGAACCTTCTCATGTTGCAAAATTGAAACTCTATACCCAATAAACAGCAATTTTTTTTCTTTCTTCCTCCCCCCCTCCCTTCCTTCCTTCCTCATGGCCAGTGTGGACAAGCAAAATAAGGTAGAGGTTTAGGTCAACGTCACATCAATTTTTCAGCGTTTGGTTATTTTGCCGCCTACCTAAATGATGAGTTTTAAGTGAGACCGCTCATCTATGGCTCTGGCCTTGCAAGCTCACAGTGTTCCCAGGGCTTGGCGTGGGATTCTTCCCAGTGGTTTCACCAGGTGTCTCACACTGCCTTCATTTCAACAATCTGAAGAGAAGCGAAGGTGACCCAGGATAGGCACCTTGGTTTGTTTTTGCCAATGTATCATGTAGAAGAGAGCTTGTTCCTGTGGAATGAGATACAGGATCTGGATTTGTGTGTCATTATCATAATTTGTTTATGAGTGACTCTTTGCCAGCAGAATCCTGCATCATGAAGAATCTTAGTTTTTATCTGGCAGATCAGTTTCTAGGTGCTGACGTTGTCAGGATGTTGTTGTTCATTGTCTTCCTTCCTCTCCTTCCATCATTCTCATCACATACTCATTTGAGACACTTAACTAAGGCACACTGGCAGTAGAAAAACATAAGAGGGATAACATTTGCTTGGCGTTGTTGTGGGGTAGCGAGCCCTGGGTTCACATACTGAAAATTCACTGAATGATGTTCCAGGGCTCTCCGCATGTCTTGGCAGGACTTTCTCCTTCTTAGAAGTTTAAAGACATTGTCCCCAAACTTTTTAGGACGTCAGTGGGTAAAAGGTCAGTTGACGAGTTAAAAGTCTGATTCATAAAAGGCAGCTCGTCTATCTAGACATGTTTGTTCTGTTAGAATTAAAGAGCTGTCAAATCCTTCCACCTTCTCAAGTAAACCCATATTTTCATGATTTTAGGGTTTTGCTTGGCTGTAAAATTTCCTCTGGGTTGTAAATCAGCACATGTAATCTGTTCAGGAATGAAGTTTTCAGCAGAAGTCAAAGGAAAAAAATCAATTTAGCTGGTTTTGACTTATAACAGTTAAAAGAAAAATGGAAAGTATGGGATTTTGGATAAGTAGTTTTGCTTCACAGTTTGAGGGTTGAGTGGATGTTAAAATATCACTCACCACACTGGCCAGTCATTTAGATCATTCTGTTTTACTCTTCTGAAGCTATAAAATCCACCTAGTAATTAAGCAGGCTGCATGTTGTCAGATGTTTCACATACGGAACCAGTAGGCTTTTCCGCAGACGTAGAGAATGGACTTCAGGACACGAGGAGGGGAAAGGGTAAGCTGGGACGAAGTAAGACAGTGGCATGGACATATATACACTACCAAACGTAAAATAGATAGCTAGTGGGAAGCAGCTGCAATACACAGGGAGATCAGCTCGGTGCTTTGTGACCACCTAGAGGGGTGGGATAGGGAGGGCGGTAGGGAGGGAGATGCAAGAGGGAGGAGATATGGGGATATATGTATACGTATAGCTGATTCACTTTGTTATAAAGCAGAAACTAACACACCATTGTAAAGCAATTATACTCCGATAAAGATGTTTAAAAAAAAAAAAAAAAAGAACCAGTAGGCTTTTCAACACAAATACTAAGCAGAGTTGGCACAGGCTTTTTTTGGTTGCATATGTTATGTCACAGGTATAGATGTGAGAAAAAGTTACAAGTTTCTTTCTAATGAATGCAAGGTTTACTGCTAAAAGATTAGCCTTAGTCATAGATTTGGGGGGTGAAAATTGATATTTCATGTATACATACACACGTAAACACAATTATTGGGCAAAAGACAGAAGTTCTGAGGTTGAATGAGGTACTATAGCATAGAGCTTAAAAGAGTGTGGGGCTTTTGTTCAGACACCCTGAGTTCAGATTTCACCATTGTGTGTGAGTAGGTGGCTTTAACAAGGTTCTTAATTACTCTGAGCCTCAGTTTTCTCATCTGTAAAATGGCACTAATGTCAGTCTTATCTTGTGAAAAGAGCATTAAATTGTGCATAGCACAGTGCCAGAAAGAAAGTGTTGGGGAAAATGGTTGGCATTATCACTTTTCTTATTATCAACTAGGCAAGAAGGTGGGTGATTTGGCATCATAATTTGTTTACACACAATTCTGTCAAAATAATTATCACGGGCTTAACGTCCCAAGGAACTTGGCGAGAGGAGAATGGTCATTTCTGTGCTCATTCAGGGGATGGATCCATTGTTCTGGGTTGGTAAGTTGGGTGCCTCTCTATCCAGCATGACGCTGCTGCTGCTGCTTTTAACGAGAGCAAGGGAGAAGGAGACAGAAATTCAGATTCTGGCACAACTTGAAGATAGGTGCTCTAGGTCATCCACATTTCTGCAGGATGGAAGGGTGGCATAAAGAGAAGGGATATTCAAGAGCACGGAGATTGCCATTTGTTTCTCTCTGTTTCCCCACCGCATAGCACAGGATAGATGCTTATTCAAGAAATAAGTAACAGTGGCATTGTTCCTCTTTAAGAAATGACTTTTTAAAAGTCAGAATTTTTTTTATTGGTCCCTGTTACGAGTTGAATTGTGTCCCCTCCAAAAAAAGGTATGTTGGAGTCGTAACCCTAGTACCTCAGAAAGTGACTGTATTTCGAGATAGGGAATCCAGTTAAAATGAGGTTGCTAGAGTTGGCTCTCATCCAACATGACTGGTGTCCTTATTAAAAAGTAAATATGAACACAGAGACAGACACATACAACAGGAAGGTGATGTGAAGGGACACAGGGTAAAGATGGCCATCTACAGACCAAAGATAGATTCCTCCCACACAGCCCTCAGAAGGAGCCCACCTTGCTGACATCTTGTTTTTGGACTTCCAGCCTTCAAACTGTGAGATAATAAAGCTCTGTTGTTTAAGCCACCCACTTTGTGACCTTTGAGTGACAGCCCCAGCAAACTAATAGAGCTCAAATACGACAAAGGGTATATTGAGAGTAGGACTGTTGGGAAAAAAAAAAAAAAAAAGATTCTTGAGGTTCTGTTTTCCATTCAAGATGTTAGATGTTAGTTCAGTGTGGATATATTTATAGCATGCAATTTCTTGCTCAGCAACTGAGAACAGGAGCTGCTTCTGATAAATTTCAAATACCTTCTCCTAGGGGCTTGCTTGAACACAAGTGTCCAGAGAAAACCTGGAAGAAACATCCCCCAGCCCTCTGCAGGGGACATACTTAGACACTCCTTTGGTAGCATCCTAAGTGGGCCTCCTCTGAGGGTTTTTGGGGAAAGCAGCCATGATTGCACAAGCATGTAAACAAGGAAGGTGATTTTTATCAAATGCTTCTTTAAAATGTGGCTTTTCCCAAAAAGCTAAATAAAATATTTCTCAGAAATGGGAATAAGAGTGAGAAATGATAAGAATAAAACATTTATAGAAAAAGGATTTTGCACGGATTTTTGGTTATAAATCTTATTTCTCAACCCATCCTCTTAATCTTTTTCCAAAACACAGGTATGGATATTGCAGAAAGGTTAAAGGAGACCATTTCCTGTAATGATAAACAAAACTGCTCAATCATTGGGAAAATAATGACACAAAACAATGAAAGTCCAAGTTTCTCCTCTGGGTGTCGTGACTGGTTCTCAGTTGGTGTCCCTTCCTTATGACAGCTGTGAGAATGTTTCTTCTCCCTCCTCATTCTGGTCCTTTCTGGACTGACAGGGTCTCACAGACTGATTGACTTGCTAGAATTCATAAAGACCATAAATTAAAGGCAAGTTCTGATCCAGTGTTCCTTGCCTTCTTCTTTGGCCTATAGGTAAATAGGTCTGTAGCTAATTAACTTGGAGTTTCTTTGAGAGGCTTGATTCTATCACCAGGGCAGTAATTATTATTCAGGGCATTACTATGCTTTGACGTCTGCCTGAAGTGTAAGTTATTAGTGTCTCAAAGAAGTCACTGGCCCACAAGGAAAACATAAGAGACAAAATAAAAGGAGGATCAAAGTACTTCTGAGCTGGTTTTTCCCTCCTCCTCAGAGCTCATCATCAAGGCAGTGAATGCCCCTGATGCAGTAGGATGCCATCTGTGAGGGTGTGGCTCCGGAGGGCAGTGGGATCTTCAGCCTTCCTCTGTAGGATCATGCCAGGTGTCCGAGCATAGGTTGCTAATAGGATGGCTCATAGATTGGACCTTGGGGTGGGTGAAAGTATTCTATGTGTAATTGTTATTTCTTGTTTTGTGACTTATTTTAAAATGCATCAGGAGTTTCTCTATTCAGAGAAATCCTTCAAGGATGTATTTTGGATACATATTTGTCACTCCCAGTATGTCTCCTTTGTAAACTCCCCTTTTCAGCTTGTAGGAGAGCCGTGGGCTTGATACCGTGAGATCCAAATACATTTTGAGGCCATAGGGTGGTTCACTCCCTACCTAGAGCTGCATTCAAGAAGTACAGCTCAGATGCTTAAGGTTAATTAAAAGGAAACTCAATCTTTCCTCGATTCTCTCAGAAAAACAAGAGCCAGTTCATTTCACTCAGCAGTATTTTTCTACTTCCCAGCATTTTGGTGCCCTGGAGTTGCTCCAGAGCTGTTAAGACACCACCTCCCCGATCTCTGCCCCTAGCTCTTACCTGGTCCAGATTTCTTCCTTTTGCTTCCTCTTCCGCAATCCAAAATCTTTATAATATTCATCTAGCTCCTTAGTTCTTTTTCTGTTTAGGCCCTTTGAACCACTTTTACAGATTTTGAAGCAGAAGAGAACCAGGAACCAGGGACCAGGACCCAGGCGTGGGAGAATGGGGTGGAGGGGGTCAGTGTGGAGAGAACAGGAGAGAGTTACCCATGCATGATCCATGGCTCTTGTTTCACCTATACTGATTATACTTTAATTATGCTATAAAGAAAGGGAAGTGAAGAAAGAAGGCAATGAGCATTTATTAGGTGCCTCCAGTTGTCCTACCACTAAGTTTGGTAGCCCTATTTCCATGTGTCATCCTCAACACTAGTGATATTTGCAGACATACCTTTGGGAATTGATTCATCGTAGTAGGTGTTTTTGCTTACCATTGTATTTTCATCCTGCATTATGCTTGACATATATTTGGTTCTCCATAAGTATGTACTGAATGGATTGAATACTGAGTGGAGCGGTGACTCTGGGGGGCAAATATGTGAAATTGTACAGTCTCTTCCACCTGACAGATGAGGATACGTAGCCTCTGAGAGGCCAAATATTTTGCCAAAGTTAAGACTGATGAGAAGTGGCAGTGCTAATGTTTTCAATTCATTATGTTTGGTTCAGAGATGTTCCACTGGACCACATGGCCAGAGACACAGTCTCAGTCTTCCTCCATCATGAGTCCATTGTAAGAGTATTGAATTCACCAAGCACATACTTGTTAGAGCTGTCTGTTGCTTTTGCTGCTACTAAACTATTCCCATTGTAATGACAGCGCTGGGATATATGACTAATTGAAAGTGATGTATTTAGTGCAACATTATAAATGTACAAGAGGTCTTGGATTCCTGATGAACCAGCTGTCAATTGAATCCTAATTAGTTGTTTTGATTATCTGCATTCTCCAGGGACCACATCACCTTAACCCGTGAAAATTTGGGGCATTAGATTCCATTCAAACCACTGGCGTTTAAACATTTTGTTTTGGTTTTCAATGAGACAGTCTTTAGTGACACATGATCTAATGCTGAAGCCAAATGTAACATACAGAGAAAGTGACCTTACTCAGAGAAAGGAAGAGAAGTGCCCAGAGCTCTGCTCCCTTGCCCCATCTCTGCAGATTCTCAGTCTAAGACTTCTCAGAATGGAGATGAACATCCACCAACATAGATGAATGTTCTTAATTTTATAGTTAAGGAAATCGGGTCCAAGGATGCTAAGTGTCTTTGGGAATATCACAGAATTATTAGTGACCCAGGAAAGTGGAGAAGTCAGGCCACAGCATTTAATTCTGTGCCATTAAGAGCCACAGAAGGACCAGAATAGCAACAGCATGTGCTTATCGATTGTTTATTATGTGTCAGGCACAGTGCGAAGAGCTTTACACCCACTTCCTCAGTAACTCTTTGCAACAACTCACAGAGAGAAGTACTCTTATTATCCCCAGTCTCTGGTTAGTGAGACTGAGACAAAAAGTAGTTAATCATACTTAAAGTCATGTAGCTAGAAAGCAGGGGTTGGCCAGAAGCATGCTCTTAATCACTCTTTCTGCTTCCCCACTCACTACCTCCTGGTGTTCCGTGTAAAACTGTGAATTCTGTCTCATTGACTTAAATAGCTTGCATAGCTGTTTTAGTGTAATCTTCCCACCCCTAATACTTGCCAGGTACTGAGGGAGGGTGGTTCCCAGAATTCTTTGCTCATTGACACACATATTGATGTAGATCCATATGTAGGATGGTCTGGGGGTCAGGCGGAACTGCCCAAGGTATGTTAGTCTTGGTACATGAGCTGGATCTCTCCTCCTCCTCCGCTCTCTGTAAACATCTTGAGCCGCACCTTACACCTAACTGTGTCACTCGTTGTGGTGTGGAACCATGGTTAAGAAGCACTGTCCTAGAGCATCTTATCCACAAAAATGTGATTTAAAGTTCTGTAGCATACACGTAACAGCCCTTCCCTGTAGGGTGAGTGAATAGCCCTGTCTCTGTCCACATTAGAGGCTGTTGAGGGCAGCAGACGTCATTTCATATTACCCTAAAGTAGAGTTGGCCAAGCTCTATTTGTCAGTCTCCAGTCTTCAGCTTACTTGACACCATTGACCCCTCCCTTTTTCTAGAAATGTGCTTTTCTCCTGACTCTCCAGACACCTCCCATTCCTCCTATTTTCCTCTGTCCTGGAAACTCCTTTGTACTTTCCTTGTCAGCTGCATCACTTCAAACCAACCCAACAGGATGTTGGAGTTCCTCCTGGCTGCATCTTCAGTTGCCATCTCTTCTCATGGCTGATCTAGAGAATGTACTTGCTGTTCTGCGGCCACCGAAGAACTAGTGACATATTAGAATAAATGACCTATGCTGGCAGAGATTTTTTTTTTTTTTTTTTTTTTTGCGGTACGCGGGCCTCTCACTGTTGTGGCCTCTCCCGTTGCAGAGCACAGGCTCTGGATGCACGGGTTCAGCGGCCATGGTTCACGGGCCCAGCCGCTCCGCGGCATGTGGGATCTTCCCAGACCGGGGCGCGAACCCGTGTCCCCTGCATCGGCAGGCGGACTCTCAACCACTGCGCCACCAGGGAAGCCCCAACTGACAGAGATTTTTGTCTCACTTGCTTGTTACTGTATCTCCAGTGCCTAGCATAGTATTTGGCTCATAGTAGATACGTAGAAAATACTTAATGAATGGTCACCCTGTTCTGAATTGAATCAGCTTCCAAGCTTTGTCATTTTCAACTTAAGGTTTGTTCCAGCAAAATTTTGAAAGGAAGCTAATGCCCGCAGAAAAGAAAAATAAGCACCTCTCTACACACATGTCACCAGGGCTAACTGTTCAAAGTGAACAGTCTGCTAAAGCCACTGATACTCCAAAGAAAATTAATATATTTGAATTATAATTGCTGTTTAGATCTTACAATTTCCTTTTCATACTAGTTCTAGCCAGGCTAATATTTTCGAGGACTGAGTCTCTGATCAAGTCTGATATTTTAAGTTAATAAGTGTTTATTCTTCCTAATTCAATTTGTAAACCTCAAGCAGACATTGGAATTTGGCTGTTATTTTTTTCCTTGCAGATTATGTTGTTAATCAATTTTCCTAGTGTAGGCAAACTTTGTGGCTAAGCATGGCAGGTTGGATTTTCCAGAGATATGAGCACGTCAGAACATGTCCTACGCTACATGCTTTTACTGCAGTATGACAATGATAGTCTTATCAAGAGGAGAGTTGTATGTTCCCTCCACCTGAATCTGGGTGGACTTCTGTAAATGCCTTGACAAACAGAATGTGGCAGAAGTGAGGCTGTGTGAGTTTTAAGGATAGATCCTTAAATAACTTTGTCTTTGCTTGGTGTATTCTCTCTCTTGGGACATACGTCTTGACACCCCCAAGGTAACGTGATAAATCTGACCACCCTGAAGCGACTGTGCTGGAGAGACCACAGGGGATGCCGTATAAAGCTAGAGGGGGTGCCCATAACCGTTTGAGTTTTCCTGGCTCAGGTTCCAGTCACGTGTACAAAGAAGTCTTCAGTATAACCCCAGCGCCAGCCATTGTCTGACTGCAACCTCATGAGAGGTCCAGGGACAGGACATGTTGGTGGCGATTCTCCAAAACTCTTGACCTGAAGAAACCATGAGAAGTAATAAATGACAACCGTTATTTAAGTCTCTGAGTTTTGGGGTATGTCATTATACAGAGTTAGGTGACTGAAACTATAGGCACTGTGTGTGTTTAATTTTTTGTATAGATATTTGATTACTGTTAAGTTTTTGATCTTTGTTTCATGTCGTGGTACCTGTTTACCAATGAATATTAATTTTCTTTTCGTATTGCTTTCTTCTACTCTATTGGAACATAGAGAAACGCCATATGATCTGTCTTATATATGGAATATGAAACCAGAAGCAGAAGAACAACAAAAAATTAAGCTCATAGATACACAGATCAGATCTGCAGTTGCCAGAGATAAGATGGTGGATGGGAGGAATGGGTGAAGGGGTAGAAATTCATTAAAAATTAAAATATATTAAAAAGCAACAAAACCCAGAAGCACAGTGTTATGCATTCCCCGTTAGTGTGTCGTATGAAATAACTCACCACCTTAAAACTCCCCTGTACTTACATTACCAGTCTGTTCTTACATGTTGTCTACTTTTCCCATTAGTACCGTTAACATATTAAAAAATAAATAAATGAAGTGGCTGAGTTAAGTAAAACAGAAGGAAAATAAAATAAGATAAATTCAAGAGTGTGGTTATCATGTTGTTAGGTCTTGTTAATGGTATCTGTTGTTTTTTTTTTTAACATCTTTATTGGGGTATAATTGCTTTACAATGTTGTGTTAGTTTCTTGCTAATGGTATCTTAATGATGAACCAAAACATTGTAACATTGGCAGTTTTCTTCCTTCCACTGTTATTCTCTACAATTGTCCAAGACTTAGCACATAGTCTTACTTTTTTTCCTTCTTCTAATGATGGAAACCAAGCTTCAACTGGTGGTGAAGGATATACCTACTGTTGTTTCTAAATCATGGTGACTGTTATATAGCTTAACATCTTTAAATCACTGGCACTCATGTTATGGAAAATACAAATCAGTCTTAAGATATGACCTGATGTGGTCTTTGCCCTGGGGAAGGGTAAAAAGCATGTTGACTGGGCAGTCACTTATCTTCTGTTTAGAATTCTCCGTATCTCTCTGTGCACCTTGAGTACAGATATGTAAAGGACATGGATATTCTTTAAACAAGGCTAGAGGGAAAAGAAATGAAAACAGTTGTTTGTTTAGGGTGGTAAGATTATGGCCTCATTTTTATTTCGTCTTTATGGTCTTTTTAATGTTGTTTTAAGTATCTTTTCAATATAAATAAGAAAAAATTTTTTAAAGGTTTATTACATATCAAATGTTACTGGCCTCCAGGGTATTTGAAGTCTTTGGAGATAAAACTCTCATTATGCACACAGCCTCATTCAATCATTCTAGCAAGGCATTGTGGGAAGCACAGAATCCCAATGGAGACAGTGTTCTCACAGAGTCATAAGGGCCTTAAGAGGTAAAATAATGGGCTGTGTATATTAAGAGTATGAACAGTTTCTTTTCATCAAAAGGTACCAGGGCTGTCTTTCTGAGGAAGCAGAAGCCACCCTGTAGAAGAATTGTAAGATCTGGGAGACTTGGAGATAAGGAGTCCGTGGTAGTGGTGACCAAATATGTTCACTTCTCCTTTCATCCAGGCATGTGGTTGAATTGTACTTGTGGTTCCTGACTAGTCATGGCTGTGCATTGTGTCACTTTGGGACTGAGTATCTAACTTCTGGTACAAGATCCTGCAGACTTTTCTTTTGCCCTGGCGTGTCTCCTAGCGATGTTTGAGCTAGTGGTTACTCTGTCCACCTGGATGCCTTAGTAACAAAGGTGGACAGAGCTGATCTACTGGCCCACAGTGGACCAGTAACAGGCAGGAGGTTTGTTGTTACCAGCCACTGAAATTTGGGGGCTGCTTGTTATCACAGCAACACTTAGCTTAACCTAATTATATAAAGGACAGAGATATTCAGAATAGAAAACAATATTAAGTAAGGTATGAGGAAATATTATACATAGCAAAAAGGTGATTTTGGTGGGAGCCTGGAAACGTTAGTGAGAATGGGGAAAAACAAATTGCAAAGAGCTGAGAGCTACCATGGCAAGCCTGGGACTTTGGGCTAATTAAGAGAAAGCAAACCTTGGCAGTGTGTCTGGGCCTTGCCTTTAATTCATTGTGTTATTCCATGTTCTACCCCCAAACTGAAAGTTTTGCAGAACTTATGTTTAAGGGAGGGACCTTCCTCTAAAACCTTGGCCAATCTTAAGCAACAAACCACTTTGCTGGTGTAATATCCAAAATGATGCCTTTTCTCCACATGGTGGCCATACTGTGAAGTCCATGTAGCTGTCTGACTGTGGTCCCTCACCCCTGGACGTTAGTTCTCTTCCTGGGGCCTTGTACAGTGACTGATAGGAACTCAGCATTAAGCATGATTTTACTGGGGTGAAGAGAATCTCTCTGCCATGAGCAGATGGCTTGATCCTCTGAGTCAAGTTTGTATATCCATTGCTCTATGTTATCTTTTTCTCCAGAGTGTGATGAAAATGAGTTAAGGTTTATAAAATGTTTGAAGAGGCATCATGAAAAAAAAAACAAAACTCTGTGAATTAGATGGTGGTAATAATAAAGTTAGAATTGAACCAGAGATTGGTGAAGGAAATTCAGTTTGATTTACATCAAACAGGCTTAATGCTGTGAATGACTGGTAAAGTTAAATCTTATTTCTGAAGTTCTTAAATATTCCCATTTCTAACCAGGAATTTAATATCATTTTAATGCAGTTTTTTACATGTGAATTAATATAATAAATGTCAGTGTTGAATAGAATAAGGTCACATTTTACTACTTTGACCAGAAGTGTAATCTTCCAAGATTCAATTTTATTACTATTATAACAGTCATACTGGATAAGGTCACCAATATTTCTTTCCAAATAATATAATATATGACGACAGATTTTATACCAACTTTAGTTTTTGTAATCTGGATTTACATTCTGAAACATGTTGACAAAGACATACCATGGACGTTTCTTGGTCAAATGGCAGCCTGGGGAAGATGTTTCCCTCTAATTTATGGGAAATTTGAAAATGGATAAAAGAAGTAGTTGAAATGTAGCATTTTCTTGATCATATTATCCGCTTGCTTACAGATAATTAAATTCTTGAGGGGTTTAGTCTCCCACTCGAAAGGGAAAGGTGATGTTTAAAGACCTTTCAACAAGCGAAACGAAGAATTGCTCTCTGTTCCCTGGCTGTGTGCGAGCCAGCTGGCTTAGCCTGCGCAATTCATTTGAGTGACATGTTCATTGAATCAGAAGAGTTCAGGGTTGTCAGGGATGGTAAAGGGCAACTAGCAAAGCCATTCACCTTGACCCTCCTCTGCAGCATTCTCACCAAGCGATCAATCTCTGCTGGTATCGCTCCATTGGGAATAGCAAGGGTACCTTTCTTACGCCGTTGTTGCGAAGATTTAATGAGGGAATATGTGGAAAGTGCTTAGACCCATGTCTGCCATGTTATAACTGCTCAGTAAATGCTGCTGTTTTTGCTGTTAGGAGTATTCTGTGGGCCACCACCTCTGGAGACAGTGTATTTCCATCTTCATAGACCTCTCACTGTTAAAACACTTGTTCCTATACTGAGCCCAAAGTTAACTTTTATACTTACTAGTTGGTTGTAGTTTGGGCTTTAGGGATCATGAATAATAATGACGATGCCAGTAGCTGCTTATTAACATTTACTGAGCGCTTACTATGTGTCAGTCTCTGTATCCAGTGCATTGTCACATTTAAAAATCATTGTAGACTACTTCAGAATACTCAAAAGTAGTAAGAATAGTATAAAGGATGCCCATTTACCTTCAATCAGAATCAGTGGTTATCTTGATTTTGCCATACTTGCTTCATCTCTACTCTTCTGATTTTGCTCACATATTTTAAGGCAGTTCTCAGAAATAGTTTGATCTTAACTCTGCGTACATTGGCATGCATGTTTAAAAACTATAGAAATATCCTAATATAACTAGAATGCCATTGTATTTAACAAACTTAATAGTAATATTTCTTGATACAATGTTATATTCAAGTTTCTGTGATTGTTTCTAAATGTCTTTCTATCATCAATTGATTAGATCAGAATCCAAATCAGATCTTCACAGTATATTCGCTTATTTATTTTAGTACTCTTTTAATACAGTAGTTTTGTGACATTGACTTTTTTTTTTTTTTACGCTGGGTCGGTTTTCCTGTAGACCATTCTGTAATCTGAATTTTTCTGTTTGCTTTCCCTTGGTGTTATTTAACTTGTTTCTCTACCTTTTGTGTTTTGTAAAAAGTAAGTTAGCTCTAAGGACGGTTGTGTACTAGTGTAATTACTAACTACATCTGACTATTTAAATGAGTATCAAATAAAAGTTTTTAAAAATTAAATATTGAGGGGACTTCCCTGGTGGTGCGGTGGTTAAGAATCCGCCTGTCAATGCAGGGGTCACGGGTTCGAGCCCTGGTCCGGGAAGATCCCGCATGCCACAGAGCAACTAAGCCCATGTGCCAGAACTACTGAGCCTGTGCTCTAGAGCCTGCGAGCCACAACTGCTGAGCCCGTGCGCCTAGAGCCCGTGCTCCGTAACAAGAGAAGCCACCACAGTGAGAAGCCCACACACGGCAACGAAGAATAGCCCTAGCTTGCGCAACTAGAGAAAGCCCACGTGCACCAACGAAGACCCAATGCAGCCAGAAATATCTTAGTTAATTAATTAAGTAAAAAAAATTAAATACTGAGTTGCTCCCTTGCTTCGGCCACATTTCAAGTGTAGCTTGTGGCTGAAATATTGGGTAGCATATGCATAGAACATTTCCATCCCTTAGACCACACTAAGCAGTGTGGTCTAAGGATTGATTATTTTCAGATCCAAGCATTTGTAGTAGTGCCGTGTGCTTCATATCACATCTTGTAAGGAGGCACAATGTCTGGATGTCCCGCTCTTAGGGTCCTGAAATGGATCAGCACATTTAGGTAGTGACATCCTGGTTCCTCCATTATAAAGTTCCCATTAACCTTTTATCTAAAGCAGGAGTTCTTAAACTTTTTTGTCAGGGGTCCCTTTTGGCACTTTGCAAAACCTGTAGCTCTCTTCTCCCAGTGGTTTTTAAATGAGGAAAATTAAGTCTATAAAAACACAAAGGAAATTGGTGTTACTGAATAACAGTTCATATAATGTTAAAGAGCAAATTTATGATACAGTGAAATATACACTACTTAAGTACATAGTAAATAACCAGAACCGGTGGCAGGTATAATGACTGCTAGAATTTTGTAATCCTCATAGAGCTGATGGATCATTGTGGGGTAAATAATATTTCAAGGTATCTGCAGTAACCATAGTTATCGCTTTGTATTTTAAAAAATATGTGATAAACATTATGAAAAAATCATAAGCACTACTGTTACAGTGGTTTGTTGATTACATTTGTGATTTAAGGAAATGTAAAATTTCAGTTAGAAGTTAGTGAAAACAAGTAAACACCTTTTCTTTTTTCTTTTTCATCTTTAGGTATTTCCTTTCTTCTCTCCATGTATCTTCCCTTAAGTGTCTCTGGAACTCTACCCCCCACTCCCCACAGGTTAAGAACCCCTGACCTAAGCCCTAACTTATCCATTAATAATTTTATGTAACTCAGTTGTCTCATTAGGGATTGAAAATGGTGGTTTGTGTAAATCTGTTACCCCTTTCGCTTTTAGAGCTGAAGAACCTTAAATAACTTTCCATCTCTAGAGCTGTTTGGTTACCTTGAAATATACAGTTCAAACAGAATGAATACGCATTTTGCAGATGAGGTCACTGAGACTCAAAGAGTTTGTATTCCCAAAGTCAAATGGGTAAAATGTGGTAGAAATGGCACAGGAATCCAGATCTGGGCCACTCCACATCACACACGCTGGATTCAAGTTCTCTCCTCTTCTACCATTTACTAGTTGCTTTCTGTTCTATTGTTTACTCGGCAGTTAACCTGCATCTTCTCTCCTTCCTAAATGACAGCCTTTGCACTGCTATAGTTTGAAGATAGGCCCTTGTATATTCCTTTCCTTTTTCTCTGCTCTCCCATATCTATGCTTATTCCTTCTGTGAATGTGCTATATACTATCCCTGGTGGTTCCCAAGTTGACAGAAAACTCCATGAGTAGCCTTGCCAACAAAGATCAGAGTGAGAAATCGCATCCCTCAACCCAATACCAGACTTGCATTCACAGTCTGAGATAAAAATGTGTTTTGTGGAAACAACATTTCTCTGTCGACCCATCTTGAGCTTATTCTCAACAAAAATCCCCAAGCTGTTTTCACATATGCTGCTGTAAAGTGAAACTCTTCCATCTTGTAGCTTAGCAAATGGTGGGCTGGATGTGGGGAGCTCACCCACTTGGAAGAATTCTCACGTTTAGATTTGTCCGAGGGCAAAACTTAGGAAAAGGAAGACAACCCAGAGAATTTTCCGTTCGTGGGTGTGAAACATCATCTAGGAGAATAACAGCGATCTACCTTTTACTTATTAAAGTAAGATAATAGTTTCACTTTAATTCATTTATTGATTGGTCATTTATTTCAACGAACATTCATTCAAATAGTCATTCACTCAGACATTTCATCCACCCACCCACTCACCCGCCCATTCATTCAGTGTCTAGGCGAGTGCTTTCTGTCCAGGAACTCAGCTGGGTGCTAGGAAACAGATGAAAAATGTACTCCCGCTCTCAGTCCAGTTTATATTCTAGGTAGGAAGTAAGTAAACATAAGGGGATACTACAATTCCAGCGTTTGAAACAGGTTCTGAAAGATACAAACATATGAAGAGTTACGGAAGAAGGGTGCTTTAAGTGCAATGGACAAGCCCCCTAAGAGGTGACATGTGAACTGAGACCTAGCCAGGGCCTTTGGATTGAGGGCCTTTGGAATGAGATGTGGCCTTTGTTTTTAAAGAGCTTTTAGACTGGTGGCAGGTGATGCCCTATGGAAAGAGCCTATCGTAGAGCATTGTGAGGGGAAGGCTATAGCTGTGTCTGCATCTTCTTTGTTGTCTCAAACCAAGGATTTTGGCAGGAATTTTGCTTGTGGTTCATCATCCATATGAAATAGAGGACATGCCTGGTATTGACCTTACTGTTATGTAATCCCCTGCCTTAATAGTTGTGCACAAGAGAACATTTGGTGGAGAAAACTTAATGCTTAATGGCAGAATTAATGATGCATTCAGGGGTCAGGAGGTTTGATAACAGCAGTTCTCAACTAAGCTATTCGGGGGAAAAAAATAAATTGTCAACTTTATTTTTGCCAGACAGTCTGTTGGGGGAATTCAGGAGCATATGACAATAGGTGTACCCTTCCTGGACAGAATGTTGGAGGAATACATCTTTTTAAAGCCATTTATAGTCCTTGAATTTCCTCAACCCACTCTCTCCTGCTATTACTGAGATGCACGTTGAATATGACGCTAGCTCCTGGCACAGGTTTTAAATTTGTGGCCCATTAGCCATAACTTTTATTTGCCCCACCCAGTGTTCTTCATGAATTTAAAGTACAGACAGTCTTCCCTGGGTACAGCACTGTGGGATTGAAAAATGGCCATTAAAACTGGAACCGTGGAAAGCAATCTTAATCATCAATGGTGAAAATTACGATGGTTCCATGACCTTTAAATTTTTCTTTTTTTTTTTTGCGGTACGCGGGCCTCTCACTGCTGTGGCCTCTCCCGTTGCGGAGCACAGGCTCCAGACGCGCAGGCTCAGCGGCCATGGCTCACGGGCCCAGCCGCTCCGCGGCATGTGGGATCTTCCCGGACCGGGGCACGAACCCGCGTCCCCTGCATCGGCAGGCGGACTCTCAACCACTGCGCCACCAGGGAAGCCCGACCTTTAAAATTTTCATCAAAACACTTAAAACTATTCTACTGTCTGTTAAAAGTGTATAGGAAAATAATAATATTAACGCTAATACTTATACAGCATACTAATACTGGTACAGTGTAATTTAAAACATTAGAAATATTGAAAATTAAAGTGCATTTTTTTCCTTTGGAAAACACTTATCAAGAGTAGTTTGAACGCCACTTGCCTTCTTTTTCTGGTAGTATGGCTTTCAACACAGACAGCATCTTTTCTATGCCTTGGCAAATTTCATACTCCTTTCAATTTCCAACTTTTTATCCTAAGTGCTCTCAATGTGGTAAACTACAAAGTTTTTTTTTACGATGTTGAGTTTTTTGGTGGCATCACTTCCTTTGGTACATCTTCCATCTTTTCACCCTAATAGCTTCGCACATTTTTGTCAGTAAGCTTGCCTTCATTAAGCTCCTGTGGCTGCACATCTTGTGAACAGCAGCATGGTTCCAGTAGCCAACTGTGTCTCCTGTAACTTCGTTTACATTCAATTCACATTTCACTTCCAGCATTATCACTTTTTGTTTCTTTGTTGCACTTGCATATTTGTTGGCCAATTCCCTCTTCTGGTTGTCTATTTTTATAAAAAGTCACCAAGGTTTAATCAGTGGAAGACCAGTAGGCAACACAACTGCATATTTTGCTGGTTGTGTGTGACTGAGTGACAGATGCACAGCGACAATCACTGACAGACTTTGAAAAAAGTGACATGGGATGCGAATAACATTGCAAATCTGTAATACTAATTCCTCTCAATTTGAATTTTCATTTTCTTCCCCCTTTTCCTATATTAAGCTGAACCAGATGAGATTCTGACTAAGAGTTTCTTTTCAGAGAGAGGCTTGTGTTTTTTCCCTATACAGACGTTAATGATGATGGAATCTCTCTACTCTGTGGCATAATATTTGAAATTGTAGCCTACTGGAGGAAATTTCA
This sequence comes from Delphinapterus leucas, assembly GCF_059928025.1. Classification (NCBI taxonomy): domain Eukaryota; kingdom Metazoa; phylum Chordata; class Mammalia; order Artiodactyla; family Monodontidae; genus Delphinapterus; species Delphinapterus leucas. Next base: position 75,492,327 of record NC_143138.1, on the reverse strand, counting down.
GTCATCAACAAGAAATGCGTGACACATTTTAGCAATGATTGTGATTCAAGAAATTTTAACTTTCTTTTAAGTGATGATGGCAAAGATGGCGGTGATGATGGTAACATTGGTAATGACAGAGATTGAGGCCAGTGTCTGATTCCCCATGCCAGAAGACTGTTGGGCGGCAAAGATACGTTTTTCATATCTGAGCATATAAAGAAAATGGGAGTGAGTTTTAGGATCCTGCAGGAGCAATGACAATATGTAAACGTAAAACTCTTATGGAACTGCCAGAACATCTGTTTCCACAATTTTTGCTTTCCTTAGGCGTATGCTTAAATATATTTTTTGATTATATACAAAATGAAATTCAAATATGTAGAAATCTTGAGTTTAAGTTGGCATTTTTGTAGATCCTTTTAGATTATTTGGTCTCCTAATTTAAACGTTAGGCAAACGGTATTATCTGCTGTGCTGTGTAAACACAGACCTTGAAAAATGATGGGCCGAAAACAGTTACAAATTCTTAATGAACTTAAATATTTTAAACATTTTTAGAGGTTTGTTTTGTGTTTTGAGGGTTTTTTATTATTAAAAATTATGTTTTGAAAAATTCAGACAGTTACAACTAGAGAGGACGAAGAAACAATAACTAATTCCTAGACCCTGACTCCAGTGATGTTCTAAATTGTAATGCGGAAGGAAAATACAGAGATAATTTGAGAGAATGAACTGTGGCAAAATAAGGGTGAAGTTTTAAATGTGGAATCAGTGAGGTTCTAGGTTCTAAATGATAACACTGATGTTGGTGAGTAGTGGTATTTAAATCACAGACGCAAGTTGCAAAGAGGGGTATGCTGAACAGAGGGAGGTTTTTAAGGAATTCACTTCTGTTGACTTTGTTTTTTTTTTTTTTTTTTTTTTTTTTTGCGGTACGCGGGCCTCTCACCGTTGTGGCCTCTCCCGTTGCGGAGCATGGGCTCCGGACGTGCAGGCTCAGCGGCCATGGCTCACGGGCCAAGCCGCTCCACGGCATGTGGGATCTTCCCGGACCGGGGCGCGAACCCGTGTCCCCTGCATCGGCAGGCGGACCCTCAATCACTGCGCCACCAGGGAAGCCCTGACTTTGTTTTCAAGCAACCATTGTTCAGCTTTTACTTTATGGTCTGAAATATGCTATTCTTTAGAAGCAAACAAAACTCCAAAACCCCCAAACCTTATAACACTCTTGTAAAGTTGGTATAAATATTAACCCAGCATTAACAATGACACTAGGCTAAGAGATTTGAGGAGGAAAGAGTGGCTCAGATGGAGTTTCTTGTCTGAAACTCTCTATTTCTGAATACATTTCTTCTATGATTATTGTTTTAGAGAAGTCAGAGCCTCTTCTGTCATTGGCAGTTGACTTTATTAGAAGAGTTTAAGCAGATGGAACAAACAAAACTTTTTTTCCCTTTGCAGGCTTTGGGGGTTTAGTAAATAAATGCTGAGCTATATTTGCATACAAATCGCTATCATGAAAAAGCATGCTTTCTTGACACTCTGGCAATGTTGTTCATTGCTGAAATATTTATTTTTAATGAATTACCTTTTTGTTTTTAGAGGCTGCCTGATTAACTTGTTCTATTCTGGAAGTTACCAGAGTTACGTTAAAATGTCTTTTGCTTCCTGTTCTGGAAACATTTGGAAATCACTTGCTACTTAGAGTTTTCACTCTTCTTTTTCTCCCCTCCTAGAATTTTCTGCATTTGTATTGTTGTTAATGATTTAGCCCATTCTTTCATTTTAAATGGATCACACAGTCATTTTCGTGTCCCGCTGTCTTTTGTTGGCAGAGAATTGTCTTAAATTGTTCACTGCTGAATCAGATTAAAATGACTTTAGTGTTAGGCTATTTAAAAAAATCTTTAGTTTGTCTTTTGTGGAGGGTTCATTCTCATGAACACATTGCTCAGACACAGAGTCAACTTTTTTTTCACTCTTCAGGAGTGGGTCTATTAGATTCTAAGCTAAAATGAATGAAAGTGTGAGCCTGTTTTTAATCAGTCTTGGGGACAAATTTCAGATAATTCTGCTAATTTAAATGAGTGATTCTTATCTTTGTTGGAGTCAGGAGACAGAATTTTTTGCATAATGAAGACTATAGGAGAACAACACACACACACCATTTTGCAAACAATTTCAGGAGATTCATAGAAGCCCTGGAGTCCATCTACACACCCAGGTTAGGAAAGTCTGTTTAGTTGGTCCTGGGAAATGTAAATTCAGGAAGGTAGGGTCTCTAAATGGTGAGCCATATGACCTAGCCTCCCTTCCCCAATCTCCTAAATTATATCACTTTCCCCAGACGTACTCAGGCCAAAACCCTGGAATCTTCTTTGATCTTCCTCTTTCCTTTGCCTCCCACTCACATCCGTAAGTCCTGTTGCTCCTGCCTCAGAAATGTATCTCAAATTCTCTGCACCTCCACTGCCACCACCATAGTTCAGACCTGTTTTGAATCTCTTATCTAGTCTCCAGTAAAGGCATCCACAGTGGCATTCAGCTTTCATCCTTGCTTTGATTGAATCTTTATTTATTTATTTATTTCCCTACACAGCATTTAGAATGATCTTTCTAAAAGAGAACTCAGACTCTGTCATAAACCTCCACTCCCCACTGGCTGAAATGTTTTAGAGGCTTCCCCAGGCACATAGAATAAATCCAAACTGCCAACCAAGGCTTCAGAGAGCTTGCACACTTTCCTGACACTCCAGATAGGCAGGCCAAGCTTGTTCCCGGTTTAGCAGTGTTGGCTTGGAATGTGCTTGCCTTTGCATCAATGCATCTCTGTTCTTTCCTGTCAACCCTTGTCTCTTTCACAATAGAGACTGCATTTTGATCTGTTTCTTGCCTTTTGTTTGCTCACCCTCTAGAATGTACACCTTTGGAGGGGAAGGGATGCATATGGCTGGTGTGTACTGTTTTCTCAGTGTCTTACACATTACCTACCAGATAGAATGATCTTAATGAGTTCATTCTTAATGAGTAAATGAAAAACATACGAAGTCCTAAAAAGTGTTTTGTCTTTACCCTTTCCTCCAAAATTTGGCTTTATGGGCTTCCTTTAGTAATTCACTGAGAAGGTCATTCGTTAAACACTTGTTGAATACTTTCCACTATGAAATATTCTCACATCATCTTCTCAGATTGCTAACTCACAGAGGATGGGCATTTTTGGGGGGTGGGTGGTTAAATTCAGAATCTGTGAGAATGCCAAGTAAGTATAATTAAGGCTCTCTTTCTGTTTTTTGAAAGAAATAATTTTTCTGTCAACATTCATATTTGTCACAGAAGAGATTTCATCACTGTCACTAAAAGAGCATACAACATTGTTATTCTCAGATCTTTCCAAGCTCCAGTGAGTTAATGGTCTACAGGTTTTCCACTTAAAATGTAAGCACCGCCTTTGGTATGTGAAGGGAAAGTCATCTTATATTTATTGTTTGCTATGCCTTTAGCTGGGTGTCTTTTATTTTTAAAATTTTTTTCCATGGTAAAGGATGGACTGTTTTATTTAGACTAAAAAATTTATTAATAAAATTTTTAAATGTTACTTTACAGTTAATTAAAAATATTGGCTGCATTCCCTGTGTTGTGCAGTACATCCTTGAGCCTGTCTTACGCCCGGCAGTTTGTACTTCCCACTTCTCCACCCCTATATTGCCCCTCCCTCCCCCTCCCCGCTGGTAACCACTAGCTTATTCTCTATATCTGTGAGTCTGCTTCTTTTTTATTATATTCACTAGTTTGTTTTATTTTTTTAGATTCCATATATATGGAGTACCATGTAGTATTTATCTTTCTCGGACTGACTTATTTCACTTAGCATAATGCCCTCCAGGTTGCTTGGCAAATGGCAGAATTTCCTGCTTTTTTTTTTTTTTTTTTTTTTGCAGTACACGGGCCTCTCACTGTTGTGACCTCTCCCGTTGCGGAGCACAGGCTCCGGACGCGCAGGCTCAGCGGCCATGGCTCACGGGCCCAGCCGCTCTGCGGCATGTGGGATCTTCCCAGACCGGGGCACGAACCCGTGTCCCCTGCATCGGCAGGTGGACTCTCAACCACTGCGCCACCAGAGAAGCCCAGAATTTCCTGCTTTTTGTGGCTGAATAGTATTCCATTGTGTGTGTATGTGTATATATATATATATATATATACCACACCTTCTTAATCCATTCATCTGTTGATGGACACTTAGGTTGCTTCCATACCTTGGCAGTTGTAAATAATGCTGCTATGAACATTGGGGTGCGTGTGTCTTTTTGAATTAGTGTTTTTGTTTTTTTCAGATATATACCCAGGAGTGGAATTGCTGTGTCATATGGTAGTTCTATGTTTAGTTTCTTGAGAAACCTCCTTACTGTTTTCCACAGTGGCTGCACCAATTTACATTTAGCTGGGTGTCTTTTTGATTAGGAATTCAGGACTTAGCTTTTTTTTTTTTTTTTAAGTGCATTTCCCTCAATTATTTTCATGTAAGTAAGTTGAGTCTGGTCTGGTTCAGTGGTCTCTTAGAAAGTTTTCCTAGATTAAGCAATGAATAAGCACACATGCCATCTGCTCTTTCATCAAATATTCATTAAAGGCCTACCCTGCATCAAACGCTATGTATGGTGCCAGGTGAACCTGACTGCTAGGGAATGTTTCATATCTTCTAAGAATGTGCTACCTGCTAAATATTCCCTTTTAAGGTCTTCTTCTTTCTTCTCCCATTTTCTGTTTCTTTTCTCCCATTAAGGAGTCTCTCTGTTCTATATTTATAGTTTGGCTGCTCTTTGCTTTCATGTGGTATCTGAAATGTGATGTTAGGTTGCTTCATTGGCTTGTCCAACTGCGCTGAAGATCTGATGGGAAATGGAATTTTCAGTGGCTCTTTAGGGGCATAAACAAACCTGAAGTTGGAATCCATGCTTTTCAGGACCTGATAGAACTTGCCCTGGAAGGATGCTATCTACACGGGAGCTTGGGTTTCGATCTGGCCACCCCATGGAAGTAGAAACTCAACGTGCTCTCTCCTTATTCCCAAACTGGGTAGAATATAAATGTGTACATGGTAAAGTGCTGTTAAATTATTTATCTTGCTTGTGGTTTTCCAGCAACTCTCCCATGAATTGCAGATCTTTAGCATTACTTTCTGATCTATACTAGACGAAAAAGCTTTTCACAGAGTTTTTGAAGTGATTCTCACAGCAGAGTGTATGTGTGGTTTTTAAAAATTTTTTTATATCACTCATTGGAAATGATCCTTAAATATTTCTTTCAGCTGCTGAGCATACTTTATTCCTCTTCTATTGAAATACTTCTCCAACTCTTAACACCTAAGAGCGTTTTTACAACATTGTCATTGTGGTGTGTTCTCACCCCTATGTTGGCACATTATGGACAGATACTTCTGCATGGCAGTAAATTTCTTTTTCAATACTCTCCTAACCAGAGTGATTTAAAGTTCACATACTTCTGTATATTTGCAGGACCATAGCAATAATACTGAATTTTTGTAATGGTTACTCAGAGACATTGTAAGACCTAGAAATGATTCCATATCATTAAGGAAGGGGAAAAGGAGTCTTGGAAAAAGTATTTCTTTTGCTTTCTAATTAAAGAATGGCAGATCCTTTGTGTATATGCTGGTATTCTTCCTTCCCTCATGGCAGCTAAAACTAATAAATCTCCCCATTCTTCCCTCCTTATCCCTGTCAAGGCCTCAGAATCCTCTTCACCATGCTGTTCTAAGCACCTACACAAATTACTTGGAGTTAGCAAAAGAGATGAAACCCATTTAACTTGCTGTAGTCCCTGGGAGAACAGGTGATGAGCAGAGCCCCCTACTTGACCTGTAGGGCTGGTCCTGGTCCTGAAAGCACAGTGACATTGCTGGTTGCCTCGCAGAGGGAGAGAGAGGTTTGAGGTCTCACACTGGCAGTTAAATGCTCTAGTTTGTAATTGACATAATCACTTCTGCTCACGACTCCTCGGCCAGAATTCCTTCAGCTTCACCCAAGCACAAGGATACGGGAAGTATAATCCTGTCATGTGCCTGGAATGGCAAGAATGGAAATCGTGAGCCAGTTTCACTAATGACTGCCATGTTCCATTTGATGTATTTTAATGCTCAGCTTCTCAGCATATTTCACTAGGCAGAAGACCCTCTTGCTTTGCTCATAGGATATGTACTCTACTTTTTGGCTAAAAAGCTGAGATCTTCAGGCATCTCTGTGTGTAGGTAAAGGAGGCTCAGTAGTCCCAACATCCTTTGGAACACTTGTCGTATGTAGAGGTCTGCAAAAAAAGAAAAAAAAAAATAGTCTTACTGTTTAAAGAAGAAAAAAAAAAGCATATGAGAAGTGCTGCTTCGTATCTCTCTCTTTTTTTTAAGTCAGAATGCACATTGTACACGATATATCGTGATGAGTCCTGCTGTAAAGACTTACCTCATTTCATTCAGTGTTTCTTAATCTTCTTTGACTACACAATATTTATTTTCTTCTATCGTGTCTAATAACATCTCATGGAAGCAGTGTTCTGGGGGAACCACTGTAGTGAACACTGCACTAGGTACCTGGAGACTTTTATCACCTTGGGAAGCATTGAGACAGCATGGACAATTTTATTGCATGGCCCAGGATTCTCACTTTAGAACTGTGTGACCTTGGATATATAGTATCACTTTTTTTGACCTTTGCTTCTGAATGTGGAAAAATGGGGGTGATATTATCTACCTCAATGCATTGCTGATTATCACTAGGACATAATAGGCCGCAAACAAATGTTGTATATTCTCTCCTTCCCTTACTGATATCATTTACTTTCTCCCACATATTTAGTTTAATATAAGCATGTAACTTTTTATCCAATTCTGATTCTCTTAGGATAATCAATATAGGATTCTTTTGCCTTGAAATATTCACAGACTATGTGAAATTTAAACCAGAGAATCTGCACCAGAGTGCATCCCGGCTGCGGGCTCCTCTTTCATTTTACTTTCTTTGAAAGCCACCCATTTACTTCTCCGTACGAATATGATTCTCCCCTCTAAGCATCCAGATCGGTGCAGAAGTTTGGGGATTGCTCGGGGCAGATCTGCCAGGGGAAAGATACCTGATTCCTCTCCCGCAGTTGACTAAGGACTTGTTGTATCTTTGGCCCAAAGCATTCTCCAGGACACAACATGAGAATTCTAGAAGATACTTGTGAGGTGCTTGCATTGAGATCCAGGTATGAGCAGAATACTATCATTATCTTAATTACATTGTGCTGGAATTTATCGTACTCTGCAAATTAAATTTGCTTAAAATTACATTCATGCCATTTATGCTTATGGTTGATGAATATTCTATGAAGTCTTGAGTTACTGAAGTGGGTTTGTTAATATCCCATAAAGAAAGGTGTGGCCCAAACTGTCAAGACGCTTCTTCAGAATTGTATTGGTTCATTTTTTGGACAATATTTCTACCTTTCTGCTTAAAAAAAAAAAAAAATCACAGAATTACCTACATTGCAAGTAGTAGATTACTTTTGAGATGCCACCTACTTTGATTCAAAACTCTGCAACTGTGCCACTTAAATCAATTGAATCTTTTCTCAGAAATACCTCACAGTCATCCTGGTGTTGTTTTTTGAAGTGACATTAAGAATTATTTTAAACATTTGCAAGGACTAGGGTTATTTATTAGAGCAAATAATTCGTTACACGGGGTCTACAGAAGTCTGCAATGCAAACTGGGAAGTTCCTTGTTTGTCATTAAACTACATACTGATCTACAGTAGAGATGAATACAGACTCTTCTTTTTTTATTAGTTCAGAAGAATGACTAATTCTTCATCATATTATTTGATGTCGACTTATTCCATATTCATATATACACATGCTAATCGGCTTCATTGGGATCAGTGATATTTTGATGGTTTGATTTATTTTAGTGACTTTTCTATTCTGAATCCCTAGAGTAGATCAGATTTGGCAAAATAGATGGGAGCAAGTCTGAGCAACGCTGAGAATAATATTCTGCTGTTGTCTTTAATTAATCACCTGAATCAGTACATTTCCATTTCTGTGTCATGACTCTATATTTAAATATTTCATATTTGTCATGGAAATGCTCATAAAAATTATTTTTTAAATCATCAGTTATTATCTTTGATGAGCAAATTTCAAACTTATCAAATTTTTTGGAATAACAGTGTAGCAACATAATGATCATTTGATATTGTTGGGACAATTCTCACTTTTACAGCATCTCATTTCGTTCTTGATTCCACCAGACCTTTGCAGTTGTTTCTGTGGTTCACGACAGTTGTTGGCTATCAGCTGGGGTACCTTAGTTCTCTTTCACTTGGCTCCTGTCTCCAGTAGCCTAGCTGGACTTTTTCCACAGCGTGTTGGTCTCAGGGTTCCAAAAAGACAGAAAAAACAGAAGCTGCAACGTCTGTTAAGGCCTGACCTTGGAAAGTCACATAGCAACACTTTGATCACATTCCACTGGTCAAAGCAAGCCACAGGCCAGTCCAACCTCAGTGGGAAGGGAAATAGACTCCAACTTTTGGTGAGAGGAGCCGCAAAGTCACTTTGCAAAGGGGCATGTAGGATGGGAGGGATTCTTGTGCTAATATTGGTGAATAAGCTACCACAATGTCTTCAGGTGTTTCATTGGTGTAAAGATTCCATTTCATTTCTTTCTTGCATTGTGTGTATCCTGAACTGGCTGTGTGTCAGCAAGAGTTCAGCACAGGGTCTGGTATGTTGCCACGTCACTTGAACGTGGCAAAAACACCCTACATGTTCATGCAAAAGGACAGAGACAGTCACTTCTGGGCTGATGGTGAGAGTGGAGAAGAAGAGGGAAAGAAAAGGCATTACCCAGTTTCTGGTAGTCCTTGGTGATATAAATGATGCTATGAGAAAGTCAATGGCTCCCAATAATTAGACTGTCCAACAGGCAATGGGATTTTCAGTGTGTCTGACAGCCTGACTCATTGACATAGACTGTAATACCTAATCTTCCTCCTATCTGTCAACCCAGGGGAGCCCGAGTTACCTTGAAGAAACTGAAGCTCAAAGCTGGAAAAGGGCAAAAATTCAGGCTCTGCATCCCTCTTACTTCCTCCCGCTGATAAAGATGGTTCTCTCATTCTTGATCCGCTTGTTCACGGTTCCCTGTTAGAACAAGGGCATTCTCAGGGCTTCCTTTGCCCAGCACTGAGGGCTCCTTCCACCGTGAGGTTGCACGGCCCCTCCGCTTTCTTCATTTGAGGCTGGGTTTTTCTCAGGCAGTTAGCAGTTTTGCACAGTCTGTTTGTATTTCATGAAGTGTGATTCTCTTCCATGAACAGAAGGACTCTGCGTATAGAGGGCACACTTTTAACGAGAGGACCGGCAGAGACTGAGTCATGAAAGCTTGTTACAAAGGGTAACATCAAGATGCTATGCTTAATAACATGGACTTTGGAATCAGACAGATTTGGGTTGAATTCTAGTTTTAGTCTCCTACGGAGTGAACTGTCTTGCACAGATTTCTTATTTTCTGTGAGCTGTAATTTCCTCATCCGGAAAATAGGAATTATAATAGTCCTCCATTGGTTTGTTGGAAAGATGAAATCAGCGAGAGTCCATATATAAATGAAACGGTGATTTTGGCCAAAGGAAGAATACCCGACAACTTTCTTTGATGCATAAATTGCTAGGCCATTTTCAAGGATAGATTGTGGTCCAAATTTGGAGAAACAGTTTCTGATTTTAGAAAATGGGAATGCAGGACCATCCTGAAAAGTTTGTCTAACAGCCCTAGGCAGAGTTAGCTCCTGCCTTCTCTATGCTCCCACAACATTCTGTACTGATTTCTCTCGGTAGCACTCACCTCTCAGCGTCGTATGATCTGTTTATGCTACATGATAGCTCGGGATAATAGAGTATGAGCACTTCAAGGCCAGTCACTCTGTCACATTCACCTTGGCATCCCAACTTTTCACACAAACCCCGGACTGAAAGGAGGCTGTAGTTGTGGGGTGGATGGATGAGTGAGTTGCCAGCCAACCCTCTGTTTGGTTCACTCTCCGGTTTGTGAAGTCCGCTTTAAATCTCCCCTGCGCTAAAAAGTCTTCTTTGATTTTCCTCTGCTGTGAGAAATCCCTTTGTCGACCATAGGGACTAAATCATAATTATTGACCTTCTCTTCTTTAAAAAAAAACTGTCATTACTAAATGAATGTGTCTCCTTTAGACTATAGGGAGAGGCCAGATCCCATTTGATAATCTCTTTCACAGGCTTTCAGACATAATGAGTACTGGATAAACATATTAAATTCAATTGAGTAGATTACCTTCTTTGAGGGTTATCATGCACGTTGGCTAAAAAGTCTCTTCAGAGGTGTTAATTCTATGCAAAGAGGACCCAGGGGAAAGTGTGTTCTTGTAGCCCATGCACAATATGGGATTTGCCCGCTAACAAGGCCTCCAAATTAAATTATATTGCACCTGTGATATTACCTTAAAACAACTGGCATATAAACAGTGGCAGAAGAATTTCAAGAGCCGTCTGCTGTTCTTCAAAATTAATTCGCTCTCCCTGAGTTGCTTGTCTAGGAACAACATGGAGCACATGGTACCCACCATCTTTGGGTAATATGGTATTTTCTTCTAAGGCTTGTGCACTTATTTTGAGAAAATAATTGTATTCTCAGAAGAATTTGTGAATAACACACTGTTTTGGTGCTCTCACGTGTTTGCGGATCACATGCTTCATTTTTCCATTTGGTAGTGGCAGAAACTCCTTGAGTTGTAATGGGGAGTAATACTCGTGATTTATCTATGTGGTGTCAATACCACGACACATTTTATGGTTGTGATTAGTCTTTAAAAGCATCAGAATTATTACAGAGTCATGAAAATGTTCTACCGTGTTGACATATTTTTCTTAGAAAGGTAATTTTTTTAAGATACGTAATATTTTTCTAATATGCTATTAAGATAACATTGTAGTCCTCAATTTAGGAAAAGAGGAATACCCTCCCCCCACAATACTTTCAGTTTCCTTTACTTAATTTTTTTCTGATGTGATTCCTCTAAATCAAGGGCTGACACTTCAAGGCCCACGGGCCAAATCTGGCCAGGCTCCTCTTTTTGTATATAAAGGTTTCCTGGGATATAGCCACACCTATTTGTGTTCGTATTATCTATGGCTCCTTAGGCATATGGCCCACCAAACCTAAAATATTTACCATCTGGCCCTTTGCAGAAAAAGTTTGCTGATCTGCTTTGACTTCTTTATGAACCTCTTTATATTTTCAGGTAGCCATGGGATAATTCATCCCACTCAGAGGTTCCCCATGGTTACTCTAGAGCCCCTGCCTTACTCAGGTGCCCCAGGTCCCCACTGCATTGGGCAGCCCTCTGTGCTTCTATCTGTGCCTCCGACAGTACTGCGGTTGTGTATTTCAGTGCCTGTCTCCCGGACCGGAAGGACAGGAATACCTTCTTTTTCTCCTTTGCTGTTCCCAGAGTCCACACTTAAGTGATGCTCAGTGTTCATTGAAGGAGCAAATGAGTTACACGTCTCAGTCACAATATAAAGCAGCATTTTAATAGATACAGTTTATCTGAGACTCTGAGTATTCTAGAAACTACTTCTCTCTAGTTATAAAAGGGTTTTTTAAAAAGGCTTTTACCTTCACAATTTTATTTCCTTTGGGCTCATGTGAAAATTAGTTTCTGTTAAAAATGAGTTTACATTTCTCCAGTTTTCATCTAACATTAGTTCTAACCATGCTAGATCTTAAGGATAAACTTCTTTGAATTAAAAAAAAATATATTGCAGACTATCTCAATCTTGTATAGATGATTGAAAAGTAAATGAATGTCATCTCCATTTTGTCAGGGTTTTAGTACTCAGAGGTGGCTGATACAAGGGTCTGGTTTATTATTTATTCTCTCATTCCAGCAAGACTTCCTAAGCGTCTCTGGTGTTGTAGGTGGTGGTGAAAGGGCAATAAACAAGACAAAGCCTTTACTTTTGTGGAGCTTCCTTTCTCATCTGGGTACGTAGTAACCAGCCAAGAAACCCGCCAGCTGGTGGCAGGGGGGCTGTGAAAAGATTAAAATAGGGTGATGTAAGAGTGAGTAAGCAAGTAGCAGTTTAAAGTCCCTAGCAGTTAATTGTTCTTTTGAGAGAGTGGCATTGGAATTAGGTTCTGAATGATAAGAAAGAAGCGGCCATGTGAAGATCAGGGGGGATTGATCTAGGCAGAACAAATAACCAGGACAAAACCCCCAAATCTAGGAAGGAGCTTAGTGTGTTTGAAGAACAGAAAGAAAGCATATATGGCAGATGTATGGTATGCTAGAGAGGAGTGAGGAAAAAGAGGCTCAGGAGGTAGGTAGGCATCAGTCAGGACGCAGCCTACGGTGAGGTTAAGGCTCAGGCTTTTGTCTTCTCTGGTTGTAAAGGAACTGAGGGAAGACGGTTGATGCTGACTTTCTGATGCCCAGTTAGTGCCCAGAATGGCCCCAGGGAGTGTGACGGTTAGCGAATCTGCTACTGGCCAGGTCAGCTTCTCACACTGCAACCAGAGGCTCCAGAGCCCCACGGTGTGTAATGCCAGACCCAGCTACCTCCGTGTAGAGTGATGTGGAACCCACCTGTGTGGCCATTTCTAGGTTGAGATGGCTGTTTGGCCATCCTCTGGGTCCCAACAGAACAAAGACAGTGATCACCCACATGACCACCTGCAGAAGTAAGCACCCTTGAGAGTAATCTCCATTTCATCTTATTTTTTGCATCAAAATGTCTGTGTGTGATATGCAGATAAGATGACTTTTTAACAAAAGGTTGGGTTGCAGGGAATATTATGTCAGGACAATGTTGCCTAAATGGGTTGCTGAAAAATATTCACCTAAATGAGAATGTGCTTAGCTGTTGAAATCTTTTGTGATATGTTATATTTCTATACTAATATTCAGTTACAGTAAAAAATGTATGTGATGTATCACCCTGCGGTTAGGTATGTACAGGATAGAACATCTCACACGTTCAACCATTTTCGTTCCGTTCCATAAACAGTTTGATTCGTTAAACTTGGGTCAAGCTGATTCTTAGCACCGGGTAAGAAAATGGACAGGTAATAAGATACAGTTTTTTATGGCATTGGAAAAAACCTTTCAGATGTCATTGATATTACTAAAGTAACGTTAGACACGAAGATTGCCAGATTCATTCCATCCGTTTTCACAGTAAGCAGTTGTTTCAATAGAATGTTATGCCCTTCCCCACCTAGTTGCTGTGTGCAGACATAGCCAACCACAGTAATTATGAATATTGTTGGAAGCTTGCAAAATTGTCATCTTGCTGTGGTTTGGTGAAGTCAGAGCCTAAGGGAGGGTGTAAATTAAAGCAGGGAGGAGGAAGATGGGGAAAGGGCTCTTTTAACAGCAAAAAAAGCAGCTCAGTGGGAGTGGAGGCTGGCAATCAGCTCAGAGGAAATGAAAGAAATTCTCCATTTCTAAATGGTTCATTGACCCATGATAATAAAGCAGCCCTGCCAAAGAAGGATAATTATCTTTTTAAGTATCAGATGCCCTGTGGGTGAAGGCCTCCCTTCTCCTCTCTTGAAAAATGAACTCAGATTAAACAAATACTCGTTTTCCTGACATAAATTTCCTGATTATGAGCAAAATTAATCAGTTTTCCCTCTCTTTTCCCCCCTGTCTTATGGAAATCAGGCCCACCCAGCTGAGCTCAGTGCATTTCCCCTTGGGTCCTGAGTCCTACCAATCCTTTGGTGGGCTAAAATGCTTGATATTCTGGTGAGACTAGCAACTGTAGACTTGTGGTTTTATTATGCCCCTTAGCTGCTTGACTCAAAGCAGAAGCATGTTCTTTTAAAACAAGAAAAACGAAAGAAACAGAAAAGAACATTAGCTTTTTTTCTCCTGCTGGTACCTGAAAACGGAACAAAAATTAATGTAGCTTGTGTGTGTATACACATGTATGTGTACATGTCTATACGTGTATACCATACACTTATGAGTTCAAATACAAAAAGGAACTGAAACGTTATTGATGATGTGACGCTGAATGTTTATTTGCTACCAACAAATGATCAAACCTGCATCCTTTTTCTCTAGAATTTCTTGTTTGTTCAGACCAATAATGCAAATATGTTGATTTGTCTGACTAATAGAATACATTAAGATGGCTTCATTCGCACAAGCAGACACCCCTTGTTTTAACTTAATGATTTACCTTCAACTGCCTTCTTGAATTCTTAATAATCAGTTTGAGGAATGCTTGTCATCAATTGCTTAACCGTGTGGCACATCTCCTTGTTATAAATGAAGTTCACTGAGCCATTTTCAGAATCTCTATACAACTTTTAAAAATAAAATACTATTGTCTTTTGATTACATATTTCTCTACAGAGATATTGAAATTAAAGTTTTGATTGTGATGCTCTTTCTAGAAAAACCAACTGAATATTCCAGTTGCTTTTCCAACCCAGGGCCTTTGGCTGCTTGAGAATAGGGGTCAGGAGATAACGGTCCAGCATAGATCCTGCCTCGTGGCCTAATTATTTCAGCCAGCACTTAAGTCTCTCTGAACACTGATGTCTTTTTCTCTTAAGAGAATTTCTTCAGTGCGCCATAGCTTCTCCTTTAGAGTATAATGAACCATGTTTGTAAGCTCTCTTTGAACTCCTTGGAGTTCAGTGATTGGTAAATATTTGTTCTTTTATTCCTTAGCCTTTGCGAGTTCAGGCCCTGGGCCAAGGGGATTCAAGCCTGTGGGTATAAACTTCTTGGTAAAAATGGTCCCTAAAGCAAGCAGAGTGTACCTTAACAGACCTCACTGCAGATGTCCTCGTGTGTCCCCTCCGGCCAGTGGAGCGCTTCCGAGACCTGCATCCCGATGAAGTGGCCGACCTGTTTCTGGCAGCACAGAGAGTCGGGACGGCAGTGGAAAAGCATTTCCAGGGCACCTCTCTCACCTTTTCCGTGCAGGTGAGTGTACAGATAGCTCGCTCATCCAGGGCCACCCTACCATCCACAAGGCCCCGACGTGGACTTGGTGAACAGGGTGGGATATCAGCGGAGGCAATGCGCACAGGGTTGTTGACCAAGCAGCTGGGAGTACTGGACGTGTGATGTATGTGATGAGCATGAAGACATTCCAGATCTCTTATTGGAACTGGGGCTGGACATGTCATTTTGATTCCAAGAGAAATATGTTTTGAGCCCTGCTCTATTTCTAGGGGAATAGAGATATGCAGGTTAGGTAGGGCCTCGCCCTCACAAGGCTGACCTTTTTAATTCAAGCCTCAGTGATTGATTATGGATTCCTTATGGTATGAAGCTGGATTGATTGAGTGTTCAGTGTGGCCTCCTTCCTGGTAAAGAAGCTAGACCCCCAATCACTAGAGATCTTTAGGCCGAGTTTGAGCCAACGCTTGTCAGTGTGGGAGGAGGAGGTCGGCGGTGGGTCATCAGCTGTGGGAATTGATTGAATCTTCAGGTAGTAATATACCATGAGCCCCTTCCTATCGCCCATGGAAAGAGCTGCGGGTATCTATACGTAATTAAAGCCCTGTGTGGCCTTGAGATTTGATGACTCTCCAAAAACCCTTTGGAAAGAAGTGGATGGTTTCATGATGCAAGACCTTGTGCTCAGTGCTTTAGGCAAACTGGATATTTATCATCCTCCCTCTACCCTCCTCAGCTCTTCACCGTAGACTTTAAAAGAGAACAGATAGAGAAGGCCACCGTTTTCAGGTCGTGAAAGACTCTGACTAGAAATGCCCATCTGCATTTTTTTTTTTTATTTATTTATTGGCCGCGCCATGCGGCCTGCGGAATCTTAGTATCCCGACCAGGGATTGAACCTGTGCCCCGTGCAGTGGAAGCAAGGAGTCCTAACTGCTGGATGACCAGGGAATTCCCTCATCTGCATTCTTTAAAAAAAACCTTTTGCCACCATGTCTGTGTCAAGAGTATCTAAACTTCCTTGTAAAATACTGTGTGTGTGGGGGGTGTGTGTGTGTGTGTGTGTGTGTGTCTGTCTGTCTGTGTGTATTGTGTATTAACCCCTTTGAGTCACCTTCAGGCAGGTAGTTAAGCTCAGGGTGGGTTTATTAAGCTGATGCTGCAAATCATGTTTCCAGAGAGACCAAATGAAGGCAACTGGGTGAAGACATCTGTCAGTGTTTAATGGAATACTAGAAGAAAATTCACATACATAGGAAATGGCCAGTGCTGGTTATCTAACATGATTTGCTAGAAACTTAATTCCAAAAGTATAGAAACTGATGTTAAAAAATATAGAAACTGTTGCTATTATATAAAGCACTTAGAGTACTTTCATATATGTGGTGTTTTCAAACTTTTTAAAACTTTAACGTACAGTAAGATATATATTTATTTCACAATCATATATTCCCCTCTCCCCCTACAGACATGTAGATAAATGAAACAGAAACTTCACAAAGCAGTGTTTACCTATTCTGTGCAATCTAAGAGTTTTTGTTCTGTTATCTGATTTCTTTTGTCTTCAGTGCTGGTCACAGCCCATCAGGTTGACTTTATGACCCACTAATAGGTTGAGACTCCAAGTTTGAAAACCACTGATCACACAGGTCTGCTTAATCTTCGCCATAGCAGGGCAAGAATCCTCACCCCAAGTAGTTTGGGTCTTAGAAGTAGAAAGCCTTAACCTAAATTTTCAGAGTTGTCATTCCATTTTGAAGTTTCTGATTGTAGAAACATTGCATGTTGTGCTGTTCCCAACCAGCTGAGCACTTACTTGCTTTTGCTTTGTATTGTGGCTGATGACTTGGCGAGTTTGCTTATTTTTTAGCTAAGCAAGTAGTTCAGTTGGGCTTCAGAAAGCCGAGGGAAGGACCCAGGATGGGAAAAGAACTCAGCTACAATAAACACTTGCACCTTTTCTCCCAAGGTCAGAAGAGCCAGAAAGGGCCCACTCTTGGGTGCTCCTTCTACATGAGACAGCCCATATTCTTGCTTCTTGCTTAATGGATTATGTTTATAGCAATTTCCTGAGGAGAGACTTAAAGTAATCAGGCATTAATTAAGCTACATCTGGTTTAAAGATAACCAAAAGGTGTGATACTTCACCTCCCCAAATATTTCCAGTCTTCCTTTAATGCAATTAAAACCATAGCCAAAAGCAAAGAGCATGAAAAGTAGGAAAGGGGTTCACTCACTGGATAATTTATATCATTTTTATACATAACTTCTTACTCTCAAGCGGAAATGGAGAACTGTTGGGCCCCGTACCTTCAAAGCGAATGGTCCCCATGAGGAAACTATAAATTAACACACAATGAAATTGGATCTAAATTATTAACAGGCAATATTTCTGAATAAGCAGGAGATACCATCTATCTGTTCTCACCTCTGTCTTTTTTTTTTTTTCCCCCTATTTCTAGGATGGCCCCGAAGCCGGACAAACTGTGAAGGTGAGTGCTTATTATGTGCATACAAATTAATAGGGGGCGATTACGAGAACTAATAAAAAATCACACTGAGTCATTTGGAGCACATTGCTGCTTCATTATGTTATCTGCGAGGTCAGAGAGAGCCTTGGTGTTGGAGCTATAAATCCTGACATTGTAAACTTTGCCAAGCAATATGTTTCACATTCGTTTACAAGACATTTACCTTTTGTAGTAAAATTATTATTGTTCAAATGCTAAAACAGAAACCAAATCATGGAGTCCTGAAACAGAAACGGAAGTCAAACGAGTTCATGGGAGGTGGTGTCTAGGAAACAGGACATCTGCCGCATGTGGACTGGCGGATCTCCTGTTAAGCCTGCGCCTCTGTGGCAGCCTTCTGGTTCTCTACACTGTATATTGTTGCTTTGCCATTGTTGAGTGGAGGGCTCACAGATATGGTGGCCCCATGGTTGTCCCTTCACTCCTGGCCCTTTGCTTCCCTCTGTTCTCCTCCTTTCCACCCACACACCTACTCTTTTCCTCCCTTCGTACTTAATACCAAAGTTCAACATAATGGAGTCAGTGGAGCTCAAAAATGAGTTTTTAAGTGTGCCAGAAGACGGAAGGAAGATTTATCAGCATAGTCTCTGCTTCCCTAATAAAGTAAAAGAGAAGAATAAAATCCTGGCTGATTCTGAAGCTGAGTTTCAGCCCCCTTCATACAAATGCAAATGCCTGTGCAGTTAGTTCCTACACCTAAATCATAGAAGAGGCCTTTTTATTCTTTTTCTTTTCTTTTTTTTCGTGTTAGAAATCTGAAGCAAGTCTAACTGGGGTGCTTATGTTACATTTTGCGAAATAGGATTTTATGGCTTTGAGACTGACTGTGAGCGCTTAAGGTAATGCTTGGTACCAAACAATGCCAAATAAACATCATCCTCTTTTGATATTCGTCTGCATATGGTTTTAATGCTTAACATAGCTACTGTGGGACTTTTATAATAGAATC
This sequence comes from Delphinapterus leucas, assembly GCF_059928025.1. NCBI lineage: Eukaryota > Metazoa > Chordata > Mammalia > Artiodactyla > Monodontidae > Delphinapterus > Delphinapterus leucas. Next base: position 75,473,856 of record NC_143138.1, on the reverse strand, counting down.
TCTGGGAGATACTTTTGAGGAGCAAATGTCCTACAGAAATTGCCACCAAATTCCTTATGATAAAAAAGAGCTAGCCTTGCTCCACACACACAGTGTGATAAGGACAGAGGGGCTTCACAGCTTTCCCCCACCTCCATGCCAGGCTTCTAAACATGCCGATGCTAAAAAAAACCAAACAAAACAGTGTAATACGGTAGCTTCGTTTTGGAAATACAAAATGTAAGTGTTTAAACCTGGTTGCTAGATTTTTTTTTTCTTTTTAAAGAATATTCATTTATCTATTTATTTGACTGCACCGGGTCTTATGCGGCACACGGGGGCACGCAGGATCTAGTTCCCTGACCAGGGAACGAACCTGGGCCTCCTGCGTTGGGAGGGCAGAGTCTTAACCGCTGGACCACCAGGGAAGTCCCACTAGATTTTTTTAAAAATCAGTATTCAAATATAAATGACAACACCACCAGATTTAGGTGCTTTGTGCAGTATCTATTTGATGAAATTCCTTCAGCCATTGAAAGTAATGCTGCAGAGGCATAGCTAGTAACATGGGAGAAATTCAAACCATGTCAAGGGGCATGCAGAGATTGACAGTCTGCACAACATAAACATATCTGAAATTTATATGAATATATAGGTTATATGATCTCAAAATTTTATTTTGGGAATCTGAATGGGACGTTAATCTAAACGGGGCATTTTCCTAGACAAGCAGGCACTGAATAGAGACAAAAAGTAGATTAGTGGTTGCCAGGGGCTGGAGGAAGAAGGGAAGGAGAAACGACTACTACCAGGTAAGAGTTTCTTTTTAGGGTGATAAAAATATGGAATTAGTGGTGATGGTTGTGCAACATTATGGATATTTTTAAAACCCACTGAATCGTACATTTTTAAATGGTAAATTTTATGTTATTTGAAATATATCTCAATTAAGAATGATAATAAAAAATCCCAACAAACACCAAGTCTAGCAGGGCTGAGCACCATGGCTGTAGACTCTCTGACTCTAGTACTACTTTTTCATGTCCCAATGATCGGGCCAAAATTTTTAATGGTTTTGTTAGCTTTGATGGTGGGGTGATGGAGTAATTTTTGGAGTATGGCACTCATATATAAGTTGTTGAATGTGGTTCTTATCACTGCCATTGTAATTTAGCTTAAGTTGATTTTTTTTTTTACAGTTCTTTTTTTTAATTGGCAGATTATGTTCTCTTGAACATCTTTCAGTTGTTTCCTATATGATCCCTAATTTCTCCCATATGAATGAGCAGGGCCATCTCAAATCGTTTGTGTAATATTAAATGGCTAAAAGAAAACATCCATATGCATGTGACCTTTGAATAACAGGAGTTTGAACTGTGAGGGTTCACTTATACAGGAATTTTCTTCAGTAGTAAATACTACAGTACTACAGATAAGTGGTTGGTTGAATCTGCAGGTGCAGAACTGCGTGTATGGAGGGCTGCCTCTGAATTATACAGATTTTCTACTTCGAGGGAGGGTCGCAACTCCTAACCCCCAAGTATTAAGGGTCAGCTGTACATAAAACTAAAACCTCAGTGGATGACAAAGTTTTGAAAACTGTCCTTTTAGACCAAGTCTACATATCACAAGTTGTCTATTTTTTCTAAGTGTGATTCTTATACTGCCTACCCACTATTCTTATACTACCTACCTGAGAATTAATTTTGATGTTACTTTAATAAAAAGGTTGATTCTGTTTTTATTCTAAATTTCCTGATTTAGAATTTTTGTGTTTGGGGCTTGGGAATCTTCATTGTTAACAAGCACGCCTCATGAGTCTTCTCAGAATGTAAATATTTACCAGCCTTGCTGCTTTATGGTGATAAAGTAGTAGGTGGTGATGGCCACATAACCTTGACCCAAGGAAGCCAGGAGTCAGCCCCTCCAGGGAGTAAAGCTAATCTCCGAGAGGCAGCAGTGAGTGGTGGCCTGAAGCGAGATCGTAATCCCCTGCCCAGGAATTGAACCTGGGGAGCCTGGATGAAAACCAGGAATCCTGGCCACCACACACCCTGGGTCTTGTCCCCAGTGAAAAATGCATTTCTCACGGAAGCAAAAACTGTAAAAACAGGTACAAGTTTATTATTAGAGACATAGCACAACAACAGGTGGGAGAGCACACAGAGAAACAGTTTGTTTAGTTAGGACAGAAGCAAGGCAGAGATGCACACGGGAGAGGAAGGGTGTGGGCGTCCTCCCGAATGAGGAGAAGCCAGGAAAGAGGTGGTTAGGTCATTCATATAGGGCAGTTCTTCCGGGTGTTCGTTTACCTTTGGCCAATTACCTGGTTTCTTTTTCCACACTTGCCCTGCTCTAGGACCCTCCCCAACGTGCGTGTGCAACGTTTTTCCAAGGTGGATTTCAGCCCCGAGGTCTATAGGACGGCCTTAGCATCACGTATTATGGGGTGTGCCCCCTCCTTTTGACCCCCAAGGAGCCTTTCTGCGCATGTGCAATGTTTCCCTTGCCTCAAGGATGGGAAATGTATGACCTCTTGATCTTTTAGCAGAGTTTAGCCCCTCTCTGTTCCTGCCGTAAAAGTGTCCAATGTCCGGTTATCTACCCTATTCCTGTTGTTGTTTCTTATATCAAAGTGCAGATCTCGAAATACAGAGAGGAGTCCGCTCATTAATGTAGTCGGGAGCCAGTTTGTCTCTTGCCTCGGGAAATGTAAACAAGGGGCTGATAATGAATGTCCGGCCTGAAGCCCATCTTCTTCTCACCCCAGGAAGAGTGAACAGGAGGCTGGTTGTCAATGTCTAGCCTGGGGCCCATCTACCTCCTGCCTCAATGCCACATGGTCAGCATTTAGCGGCCAGGTTTTGAAAGCTACAAATCATGAGTAAGCATTTCAGATTTTGAAATTCACACAGTTGAACATTATGAGGCACTATCTGACGGCCTGCCACAGAAAGCGCAGTGACTCTTTTCTTTCTCTTTGCCTCTGTGTCTGACTCTTGGTGTCCCGCCTGACGCCTGGGCCCTAAACCATTTTTGTCTCATGTTGGGTGGTAAGAGCAATAAGCCCAGCAATGATCCCTTCCCTTGCTGTTGTTAGCGGAAGTGCACCACTGAGCGAGCCTCTTGAACGTGGCACCCCTTTAGGGCTTTTTTGTTTTGTGGGCTTTAAATTCTTCTTTGCAAAGAACAAGGGTGGCCTAGCTTATTCAGTAAGGCATTTGTAACGAAAGGGAAATATCAAACTAAAAATGTGACCTCTTTTATTTATTTATTTTTTTGCGGTACGCGGGCCTCTCACTGCTGTGGCCTCTCCCGTTGCGGAGCACAGGCTCAGATGTGCAGGCTCAGCGGCCATGGCTCACGGGCCCAGCCGCTCTGCTGCATGTGGGATCTTCCCGGACCGGGGCACGAACCCGTGTCCCTTGCATCGGCAGGCGGACTCACAACCACTGCACCACCAGGGAAGCCCTAAAAATGTGACCTCTTATTTCTCGATTGTTTATTAACTCTCCCGTTTGAGTCTAAAAGTAGGAGGGCACTGCTGCCCACCAGGTGATTATTGCAGCAATTTGGATATCCTGCGGGCTTGAGAAATGATCCCTTTCTTCTGGTCTCAGCCATATATCACCATATGCATATCCATATTATCATGTACCTGTACAGCCATATGTTGCTGGGTCATCAGCCTTCGCTGACCAGCCCCTCCCCTCTGAGTAGCCCTCCTAAACCCTTTACTTCCTATCCCGTTTGCCTTGGTCGACTAAAAACAAAGACAAAAACCTAAAAGTTGTGAGTTGTGTTTTATTCGGGGACCTTACTGAGGACGTTAGCCTGGGAAGACAGCCTCTCAGAGAGCTCTGAGGGACTGTTCCCAAGAGGTCAAAGAGGGACCGGGATATATAGGAGTTTTGCTGAAAAAAAAAAAAAAAATGTAGTCAAACATAAAAAGATTACCGATAATCACAAAAAAACAGACATCTCAAGTTAATGGTTTTTCAGTGCTTTTCTATGTATGGGAAGATGCAAGAGTTCAGCTCATTGATATTATTCCTTTGACTTGCGTCTTTACTATCTAAGGCCAGTATCCTGTTTTTCTCCAACTTGAATTGTCCTCAGGGTGCACTGTAGGGGCCGCTGCTGCCCTGGCTGACGGCTTGATGGCAGGCAGCACTCTTTGTTTACTAAAATGGCAGGCAACATTTTTTGTCCATGCGTTATTTGATTTCCTTCAAGGCCCTCTTCACTGTCTTTTATTTGTTTGTGTGTTACTTTTTTTCCCCCCTGTACTCATATTATTTCTTTAGTCCCTGGAGCATGTAAGCTTCGTGAGAACCTGCATCTTACCATTGTTTACCGTGGCTCTCTTGGGCAGTGTGGGGAGGAAAATGGAGATGATAATGGTACTTAGCATGACAGAACGAATACTTCTAAGCTTCTAACTTCAGTTAACGTGAAGAAGCAGATGGTATGTCCTAGTATTTCAGTGAGCAGTCAGAGGTGTGGGTTTTCTGGAATTTCTATCAGGAATCTCCCATATTTTGGCATCACTGACAAAAGGCCAGAATTTCCACTCATCAAGTTCCCGAATCATACTCCAAAATGTAATTCCAGCTAGGCAAATCATTAAGGCAATGTTCAGTCCTTTAAAAGGGATGCTACTGAATAAGTTTAATATGAGCTTTTAGAACAATTATTACGTGTGTCTTTGGGTGGGAGAGTGCTTTAGATTATATTAAAGAGAGAGATTTATGGCAGGCAGGTAATCTAGAATTTTATAAGAACTATTTATAAATTATGCTTGCTTACACTCTTCTGTTTATGGTGCTTGACTCCTCTACTTACATATTTAATTTTATAGTGTTAATGTAGTGGGAAGTGTCTCTTATTTACTGTTGATACATTAGCAATTACTTTTTCAGGTTGCTTTGGGAAGAACAAGGAAAGGAATTCTTTAAAGAACTGTGATTTAAAAATTAAAAAAAACAAACAAAGTCTTCCATTCACTGAGGAGTTTCTTCGGTCCCTTCCACAAGGAGATTTGGTAATCTTTTCAATTCATGAACTTAGAGGACACTTTAGCTCTCAAAGTCCAGGTGTTAATACACTTTGACATTAGTCAGAGGCTCCATAGGAGTATTAGCTCTGCTAATTTATTAGCTGTGTGACTTTTGGTCCAGCCTCTTAACCTCTCTGAACATTCATTTCCTCATTTTTCAAATGGGGGATATCCTATCAAATGTATTGAGTGATGGTGAGAGGAAACTGATATGAAGAGGTGAATAGAACGCCCAACCCACCACATCTTTTCCCTAGGACCTTATGCATGTTTCTTAATTTTAATCTTACTCTCAGTTTTCTCGTCCCTAAGACAGGCTAAGGTGTCACTTAGGGAGAATGTTTGTGGTATAGAGGTTGTTTGTGGCCCTGCCTAGTTCACTTAATTATACACTAAATTCTCTCACTATTAATTATTGCCTTTTAGCTTAAATTCTTAAAAAAAAAAAACTTTCATCTGATCATATCACTTGTGTAGTTTGAATAACTAGTTTGAACTTTTATTAAATTGACCACTTGAACATTCAGAAATCTGCCTTATTAATTGGGGTGAGAAATCTCCGCCCAGATACTTTTAACATCTGCTGTATCCCTCAGTGGTAACGGGTAAGTTGTGCTCCTGAGCCAACAGTGTATTTCACAATTACTCGAAATAGGTTTCAGTAGGACAGAAATCTATCTGCCCCCTATGCTGGTTCAGTAGGTCTGATGTGGGACCCAGGACTCTGCATTTTAACAGACACTGTAAGTGATGTTCATGTACACGTCACTCCAGTGCAAAGCCACTTAGCAAAGAAGTGACAAGATGTGGAGGAATCTCCACATAGCGGCTTGCTTTCAATCCAAAAGTATTCCTAATATTTGTTGGGCAGAGAAAGGAGAAACCGACATCTTAAAAATCAAACTGATTTTACTTGACTGGTATTTATTATTTTCATCTGGAAAGAAAGTTCAAGAGAGCTTTAATTTGCCAGAGAACTTTTATCCTTTGATTAAAGCCATGAAGAAAAGTGTCTTGCCTTTGTTTATAGCTAATTCTTGTATTTACTGCTGAAGAATTAGTATCTTCAGGATACAGTCGCTTTTATCTTGTGCAATTGCCTTATAATTTGCATCTCTGCTCTGAAAGTGAACCCAATTTGCCTGAGTTTGGTAAACCAAAATCATCTTTGGTGCTCAGGGGATGGGTTTGGGTGTACAGGTGGGAGTGGATGCCTCCAAGCCCACTCTTCCCCTTGGCAGGTACGCATCTCTGACTCTCCTTCCCCTCCTGGTGATTTGGAGGCAAAACCCCTGGTCCCTGGCTCTCTAGGCAGGAGAAGGGAAGATGACCCTGTCATTCCCCTGTGGGAAACGTCCTCTCTCATACTAAACCCTCAAGCCTTCTTCTAAGTAACTATCAAATCATTGAGTTTTTCCATTTCTAATTGGTTAATTTTGATTTGCATGATGCCATTTGGATCAAAGCACTGAAAGGAACATTAACTAATCTCCCTGTTATTCTCCCGTTCCTATTTGCTTATTTTATCCTTGTTTTCTCAAACTCACAGGCAGCTTAGGTGGGCCTGATGGGGGATGCTGGAGATGGAGTGAGGGTGAAGGGGAAATGTGATCTTCAGAACTAAAGTCCTGATGAAGAGGGAGGACTCTGGAGCCAGATGGCCTGGTTTCATTCCCAGAACCATCACCTGTCATTTCTATGACTCTTGCAAAAGTCAACCTTTCCTAGTCTCAGCATCTATTTATAAGTTTATAAAATGGGGGCCTTAATAGTATCCTGCCCCTTAGGGGGTGTTGTGACAATCAGATGGACTGAAATACATGTACATGGCCTTTAATATAACACTTGACACAGGAAAGTCTCAATAAATATTTGCTATTAGTTTTATAAGTTTCACTTGATCCTCGCGATTCTCAAAATTGGGCATTAATATTTTACACTTGGGAGAACCAAGGTTTATGGAGGAAGTCACTTATCAACAACAGCAACAATGACAACACAAGTTACAAACAGGAGAGGTGGGATTCAAACCCAGGCTTGTCTGAAAGCCCAACTTTCCATTATATCATCTGGCTAGATGTTCCCAAAAACACCTCGCACCCAGTAAGCGTAGAAAAAGATGTACAAGGAGAGGTTTTGTAAATATTTTGTCTCCCTGAACACAGGTTCATTCTGCATTATTTTTCTCTGCTTAGAATAATGTGTCTTCCATCTAAAAATACCCAGAGGACTCTCTCTTTACTTTTATTGTACAGGTGAAGGTTAACCTAAATGCTGCTTTATTGGTGTATGTCAATTTACAGCAGAATTATATGTTTTAGTGTTTAATCTTTCATTAGTGCTACCAAACAAATCCCTTTCGTAATTGGAGGCTCTGACATAGAGCAAAGTGGATATTTGGCTGTTAAATTTATTTTGAGATCCATGACACAAAATGTGGCAAATATTACAGATGCATTCTTAGCGTCAGTGGGTTACAGGTTTCAGTGAACTGTCTTTTCTACCTGATGCTCAGAGTTTGGGGGTTTTATTTAATCACTGTCAAATCAAATATCCTGTGAAAGGCAAAGTGCTTTGTAGACCCTAAAATGCTACAGGCATTATTATTCAGAATCACCTTCTTGCCTCTGTTGATATAGTAAGGGCAGTGACTCACTGTTGTCATTTTGCTGTGAAATACTAGGTTTTCAGTAAATAATCACTGAAGACACCTCTCTCTCACTATTTTGCTGTGTATGTTTCAGGCCTAAGACATTATGTATAAAATTTCTAACTCCATGTAACCCTTTCAAGTTCAAAGTTTTAAACCTGTGACATGTAAATACTTGTCTTGTCTAAAATGTCCATTTTTTTAAAAAAATAAGTAACTAAACTCAGTCCAATGAATCGTGGGACAAGGATTCAATAGTTTTAATTAAATATGAGTGGTCACTTCAGTCTTCATAGATGAGCTGTTTGTTACAGACCGCATTACACACCTTAAATACAGAACGGGGAGTGAAAAGTCCCTAAAATAATGTGCGCTTTGGTTGAAACTGGACACTTCAGCTAAAACAGATCCAGATGAATTTGCAAACTTTTGTTTCAGTACTCACAGCAGAAATAATAAAATACAAAAGAGGGTTACTATCTATTTAAGTCTAAAAAATATGGATCTATATATTGCTTAGAGAAATGGACAACATAGGGTCGGGATGCCTCTAGAATGAGGCAGTAAGAAGAAGGAGCACACAAAGGGGTGTCAAGGAAACCCAGGGGCCTTTCACTACATACCTAATACGTTCCTGGTTTTCTATTATTTATATTTTGTAAAGAAAATACAGGAAACAATCTCTATAATTTTTATTTCACGGGGGTCCCATCAGAAGAATTTTCCATTGGGAAATGACTCTGATTGTCCGTTCTTTGTTCTGTCTTTGTCTTTAGCATATAACTAGTCCTCACACCTCCTGTGTTCAAATCTCTGGTGATGGGGCCCAGAAAAAATGGTTTTAGAAAAGTCCACAGTTGATTCTGATGGTTACCCATATTTATGAACTACTGTTTTATTTATTTATATAAATACATTTTGATTCTTGGTCTAGATGACTTAGGCTTGCAGTTGATTCTGGTGGTAACCCAGATTTATGAACTGTTGTTTTATTTACTTGTATGAATACGTTTTGATTCTTGGTCGAGATGACCTAGACTTGATTCTAACTCCCAAATTCATCTTGAATTATTCAGTTCCTTTCAGGGCCTCCTCTCTGCCCATGCCAAAGCCATTACTGGAGTAATTCTCAAAACTCAAAATGCAGCTGGAAAACTAAGGGTGTGATGACCAAGCCTGGGTGAGATGGAAGGCAGGTTAATGAATAATAGTCATGGCAACCTGCAGAGCCACAGATACCGAAGAATTAGAATAATGACCTCCCTAACGACATTTGAGTGAAAAACATTGGGTTGGTGAGAATCTGTAATGGCCCTCGGGCCAAACACAGTGAGAAATTCTCCCCCCATTTCTTTGTGAAGTATGTTAGCACTGGGAAAGGGTAATTTTGAGATTTTAACTTTACACGTCATGAGGCATCAATCCTATACCTGTAGTCTCATAGCAGATCCCCTCTCTAGAGAAGCTGCTCATCCACCAAGGTCAGGGAAATAGAGATGCAAATTGCTAGAAGCCTTCTGAATCAGATTAATCCCAAACCTCAGGGGGAAAGGACAAAAATCATGGTTTGAAATCCCTCTGCGCTCATTCAACATAAAGATAATATTATTGCATTTTGGTAATGAAAGCCCACATTTCTCTCCCCTGTATTTATTCTTTCGAATAAGCTTTTCTTGTTCCTGATGTTACCTGAAAAATAAACCTGAAGTTGCTGAGGATGTTGACCTTGCCAAAGTGGTTTAGAAGAATAAACAACAGTGAATGAGCAAAGTGAACTCACCCAATATTCTTTTACTTCGTGGTGAAATCCATTTACCCTAATGTTCACATTCAAATCTCCCACCCTAGGGTCTGTGTATCAGCACTTGTTCCCTGAAAACAATATTTTCTTGTCATACTTTCTAGACTGTTGCCCTGAAAAACAACCCAACAGGGCCTTTTATTTGTGTTTCAGTTCATCTGTTGGTTATAAATGGTATAAACTCCCAGATGCAATCAGGTTCTAGCAGTATAATTTTGAGGAAGCTCTTTAGTCTTGCAAGGAATCAATGTGATTCCAAGCTCAGCTCTGCCATCACATGACCGGGGACGAAACTAACTCTTCAGGAAGAAACTCAGAGCCTGGGATGACTCAGAGAATCCCAGAGAGGCAAGTGATCTTGGAAGTCATGTAGTATCTTAGCTTCTGCAAATGATTCCCCCTCTGTAGCCTTTAAATCGGTCTTTCATCTTCCTCTACACCTGGGAACGCAGTGTGCTGTAAGGTAGCTTCTTCCAGTTTGGAACAGCTCTGATCTGTGGTCAAGGATGAGAATTCTCTTACTGCCAAAAGTATCCTGTTCCTGTCTCCCAGGAAATGAGCATCCTGCCTGCGCATGCTTTTATATCTAGCATTCATTTTTTAATTTATTCGGCCAATGCCTACCATGTTCCAAGTATTGTCACAGGCCCTGGGAGAACAAGAAGAATGAGGCGTAGTCCTTGTCCGTCTTTAAGGATAGTCATTGAAATAAGGGCTATAAGAGAGGAAGACGGAGCAAGTTGTAGAAGTTGTAGAGTTCATACGAATTCCTCCTACCAGTTAAGTGTTTACTGAGTACCTACTATGTGTCAGGCACTTCTGGGAACTGGGGTACAGTGGGAGGAAGGGCAGCCAAGGAATGACTCTTACGTTATTGTCTGTCTTCCTCTGCATGAAAATGAGCGAATAAAATAATTGCAGATTTTGAGGAGCGTTAGAAAGGCTTAAGCGGTGCTGTGAAAGGGGATAATATGGGGGGAGGGCGCGGAATAGGGGCGGTATGGCTGCTTTAGGTAGGGTGGTCAAAAAAGGCCCACCGAAGAGGTGACCTGTAAACTGAGACCTGAGGAATGACAGGGCTCCCGCCAAGTAAAGAGCTGGGAAAGAAAGAGCTTCTGGGCAGAGGAAACAGCAGCAGAGATGAGCTTGGCACAATCTAGGAGATTGTTGAAGACCACATGGCAGGACTTTGGGGTGGAGAGAGAAGTGGTGGAAGATAAGTTTGGAGAGGTGGACAGGAGAGTATTTCTACCAGTATAAGTACGGTACCACTGTAAAGAGTTTTAACTCTATTTTAAATGTATTTGTTGTTCGGATTATATTCTAAGGGCAGACGATATTTCACATGTGCTCAATATGATGGGTCCCCTAAATCGATTTGGTTTTTAAGTTTCTAGGAACTTGAATAATTTGGTCTTATGTCTATTCTGGGTGCTGGTTGTCTCCCCAACGTACTCCCCACACTCCATTATTTAGCAGCCAAGGAGCTAGGATGCATTTGAATCCATCTCTAGTTCCAGGTGTTAACCTTGTTTGGTTCATCCAGGGGTTGGCAAATTTTTTCATAAAAGGCCAGATAGTAAACACTTTAGGCTTTGAGGGCCAGATGGTCTCTGTCACAACTATATAACTGCCTTCGCAGCACAAAAGCAGCTATACAAAATATGTAAATGAATTTGTAGAAATGGATGTGGCTGTATTCCAATCAAACTTTATTTGCAGAAGCACACGGTGAGCCACGTTTGGCCCAGAGGCTGCCCATCCCTAGCCTAAGCCAACTCTCTGCCACAGTGATGACTTTAATTAATTCTGACCTAACTCTCACTTAGAGTGTAGGATTCTCTCGGCTTCAGGAACAGTTGTTCCCAGCATCATGGAGGACTTGTGGGATGGGATGCTTTCTCTACTCTCTACTACTGCTTATAAATAGGGAAGCAGTAACCCTGATGGCTGCTGTCAGCCATCTTAGGATTCCTAGGGCAACCTGGTTTAGAATGAACCAGATGCTGAGGCCAGCATTGTCAGAGATCGAAAGAAGTTGGATCCTTGGTGACATTGTTGGGTTGCTGAATTAACCGGCCCTGAAGACTGCGCTACGTCTAGACTTTTTGTTTAGGTGATTTAATAAAGTTCCCCTATTGTTACATTCAGGAGGAGTTGAATTTTCTGCTGCTTCCAATGGAAAACATCCTCAATTCGATCATCTACTCTAAAATATTCAGTTATTGTTACTCCTTAATATGCTTAACTGGCAGTTTGAGTAAACAGTTTCTAAAGTGCTTCTGCATATCTGCAGTACTTATCACATGCCAATGGGAATCTTTGAGCGAAAGTCTGTGAATCAATGGCCCTAGCAGAACTTAACTTCCAAAAGGCTCCCTTTGGTGCAAGACCACAGAGTAATTCCATTAACTTTAACCATAGTGGTGCTGTACAAAATGGGCCCTGTTAGTCTATTCTTCCCCTTCTTTTTCATGTTAAATCTTATCCTGCAGCTGTTTCTTCAGGTAAGGTATGCACACCAATGCCATTCATTTCTTGGCCTTTATTAATATATGCAGGACTCTCTCAGGGAGGGAGTGCTAAGTGTGTACATTAAAAGTGAATCCACTGCCCCGTTTGTGGACTGTGAGAAAAACCCTCGAGTCAGGGACATCGATGGATTTTTTTTTTCTTTTTTTTTTTTTTCTTTTTCTGGCTCTGTCGGGTCTTTAGTTGTGGCGTGCGGGCTCTGTAGTTTGCGGCACGCCGCAGGCTTAGTAGCTGTGGCGCGCGGCTTAGTTGCCCCATGGCATGTGGGATCTTAGTTCCCCAACCAGGCATCAAACCCACGTCACCTGCATTGCAGGACGGATTCTTTACCACTGGACCACCAGAGAAGTCCCATCGATGGATTATTGATTGTTGTAAGATCCAATAAAGTCATAAGTATGGCTCAGAACAATTTCTGTGGCCACATTAGCAACTTATTAAATCCATAACTTGCTTTCAAGCCTGGCCTCCGAGACTTAAATAGAGTGCCAGAGGGAAGAAAGTTGTATTTTAGGAACGTGGCAACCAGGGATAGGATAGAGACATTTATGATTTAATTTGCTGTGCAATCTAATTGCGAATAACTATTAGATTTTTTAAAAGTGAACTTTGATTAGGTTTTAGGTGTCAGAAATAAACTGGAAATATGTGTCAGTGTATACTTTTCTGAGAGTCTGTCGGGAGGGGAAAAGGAAGGTATTCATTGCAAGGAATGACTTTCCTGGGTGACCTTGCACCCTGCCTTCTGTGTTCAAATAATTGGGTTATGCCTGAGACTAGTTGGCTCTTCCCAGAGACTTGCTTTTTACTTTCTTCACCAAGTGTCAATTTTCCCCCATTTAGAAATAAATCAATTTGAAATGAAATTACCCAGACCATTCGTTTTTCACCATCTAGTAAATGAGTCTCTTGAAAGAACACAAGGTCCTCCCTTTTCAGCTCAGGCATGATAAAATCCTCCTGCACAGAAGTGGTGCAGAGCTGTTGTCCCTGCCTTCTCCAGGCTTTTCATCTTTGGTGGACTATGTGTGAGGCAATATTTGCTCTGTAAAATGTACTGTTGGCCGGTCCATAGATTCCTGTGCATATTTTCTGAAGTTCTAACCTGAAGTCAGACCGCTTGGTTTTACATTTCTAAGCCGTAGCAGGTGGGAAAAAAGCTGCCCGTGGCAGCGTAACACCCATTAGGCAACACACTAGTTCATCTGAAGCCCCGGCCTCAGCCGTGGTCAGATGACACACATACTGGTGGCTAGATTTTCAGGAATGGATTAGGCTCATCTTTCAGCTCACTTCAGTTAAATGCAAAACAGTTTGCACAAAGATAAAGGAGATTTCTTAGTGATCCGTGTAGAACTGGCTAACGGATTTCTACACGCAGTCAAGGGAAGCTTGAAAACCCAGCTGAGGAATGATAAATGACTGCTAACTGTCCTAATTATCCCTTGACACTCAGTGTTGAAACCTGACTAAATTTTGCTGAAACTTACAAATAGGAAAGAAATTTAAGGTTTAATAAATTATCTGTAATAGAAATGCTTAAAAGAGAGAGAGAGAGAGAGAGAGAGAGAGCGCGTGTGCGCGCAAGAGCGCGCCATAGCGTTAAGGGCACCTACTGATCACCCAACAGTTTCTTGAGCCTTAGGAGGAGACAGGAATTGGGTGGGGGGAATACGTTAGATAAATTGTAATTTTAAATGCCGACCTAACTGATTATATTCAGCATGCTTGTTAGGTTAAGGGAGACCCTGAGTCAGCTTCCAAGGTCATTACGTTACTAGACCTGGTAAGCGTGTAATTTGTGATGAGTTGATTTGTGAACATCACATTCTTCCCTGTAAACAGCATAATCAACATACTAGCTTTAAAGGGTCACGCACTGACTAAATGTGTTTGTTTCTTTGTATTTCAGTACAGTCATCTTGTATTTAACCATCTTCTGTGTTTTATAGTCTTAAGTTTAGCTCACGTATAAATCCATGTAAAGTGACTCGAGTGACAGCTAGCTTACTTTTTAACAGCTGTCTCATTCCATTTTGGATTCTACAGTTGGAAAAGTTTGCTTTTGCTGCTGCCGCAGCTTTTTTTCTTCTTCTCCTCTTCTTCTTTTTCTCTTTCTGTGAAACAGCATTATTCTTTCACCTTTCTCTCTGGAGTCTGGGCATTCTGGAATAATTGTGTACTTCCTCTCCTTTCTGGAAACCTTGTAGGAGTTGGAAGAAATGTGCCGTCCTCCCCGTAAGGAATCATCGGTGCCTTTAACTGTGTACGCAGCATGGCTTCTACTCCTTTGACAGATGGGTTCCCCACATCTAGATGTTCTCTGTTTGGTGACTCTTCAATTTTAAACATGTGGCCTAGAATCACATGGAATTTTCCAGGTGACGTAGGAGCAAGTGGTTTATTGCAGTTTTGGGAACATAGTAGAGTCTCAGTATATGTCTGCTGAGCATGAGGGTGGTTTCCCCAAGTACAGAGCGTTAGGCTTGGGTATTCTTGCTGCAGACGAAGATCACAGAAAATGAAATACTTAGAAAGACCCTGTTGACAGGCATTGCTCTAAAGTGGAATTTGTTGTCTCCTTTTCATATTTTGAAGACCACCGAATCTAATGCATGATATGGGGTCCTATGGTGTCAGCTATCCCCAAGATCAGTTGGTTGTCAATAGAGTTGCTCTTAGATGTCACTGAGAACAAATGCTAACAAGGCAGTGAATTCTGAATATTCTTAATTAAGTGATGATCTCTGAGGGCTCTTTCCGCATCTGGGGTGTTTGCAGAGACTGACTGTTCTCATATCTAATACCCACCAAACTTTCACGCTAGTCACTTCCCTTCTAGCAGGCATACAAAATGCACTTAGAGCCCTTTGGACTCTTTGGGGGTGACAATTAGCAGCGTAATTTAATGAAAAGAAGCTGATTCATTAAACGTTGGCGGGGTCATAGCATCTTTCAAGTCTGAAAGCTATGAGCATTTTCTGTGGAAAAATTCAGGTACATACACAATGTTGCATTTAATTCAGGGGTCTCCTGGCCCCCTAACTCCTGTCCAAGGACTGCTCAACTGAATTTACCTGAATTGTTGTCTTCCACTTCAGTGGGTCCCAAAGAGCCACATCCTCCCCATCTGAGAGATTTGAGTTTGAAAAATACTTCCCTCACTTAAAAGAATTGTTTGCTCTCAGGATTGAGTCCAGCTCCCTTCACTCTTAGCTGTGTGGCTTTGGGCAAGTGGTTTGACTCTCTCTCCCTTTGTTTTCTTGTCTGTGAAATTGAAATAAGAAGAGGACTCCCTCCTGCAGGGGATTCTGTGAGTTTTCCAGGAGGCCACGAATGGGGAACTTGGTACACAGTGCTTGGTGCAC
Source organism: Delphinapterus leucas (assembly GCF_059928025.1). Classification (NCBI taxonomy): domain Eukaryota; kingdom Metazoa; phylum Chordata; class Mammalia; order Artiodactyla; family Monodontidae; genus Delphinapterus; species Delphinapterus leucas. Next base: position 75,458,467 of record NC_143138.1, on the reverse strand, counting down.
TCTATTGGTAAGGGCCAATTACTTATTGAGAGCCGCTACAGGCCAGCTTCTCTTCCAGTTTCTGTGAGGACAGCAGAGAACATGGAGATGTGGTCCCTGCCCGCAAAGCATTTTTCTCACTTGCTTTGTCATCATCACCCCGGTAGTTTTACCATCACCCCTGCGTGAAGGAAGGCTGATCAGAGAATCAGAGGAAACCCTGGGAGAGGAATTATAGTGGATTTCAGTTTATTTTCAGTCCCCTCAAGTCACCCTGTTAATGGGTCCCAAATTCTTACTAATGGCGAGCTCATTGGTTTCCAAGCAACAAAGCTTGACTCGCTAGTCAAATGGAACTAAGTGTGCAGAACTAGTTCTTCCTGTTGAAAACAGTGAAGTCTACCAGGTGTCACTGGGGAAAGGGGGTGGGCTGGATATTCCCTCCTGACACGCAGGTCGTCTGCAAAGTGTGGCCCCTGAGATGGGTGTTTGCTCCATTGAGGAGCTTTACGTTACATTCCTTGCATCATGGATTCTTTAAAAAATGGCAAATTGCATGATTGAGCAACTATTTCTTCCACAGTGCAGCCAAGATAGGACATTATTCTGATGTCAAATTTGCATAAGAGAAAGTAGGGCTTTTCTTAACCTCTGAAGACTAGGTGTGACCTTAAACCAGGCTCCCAAGTCACAGGAACTCATTCCAATCAGCTGTTAAATTTGACTTCCGTCTTCAAGAGACTAAGCTTGACTTGAAATTAGAATTAAGAAACTTGAGAGTTAGGAATTGAGATTTGAGAGTTACAAAGAGTTTAGACTTAAGAGAGTTAAACCTCAGTTAAATTTAAGAGAGCAAAGTTGGAAGTTTAGCTGGAATTGTGTTTGAAGTTAAGTTTTAAATTTGATGTGGTTTTGTTCTTTTTTAATATATATATTCTTAATGTCCCCACTAGATTTCCTTTGTAGCTTGCTCTTATAGCCACTGAGTTTTGTTATCCTGGAAAGGATTGTCAGAAGGAAGAGCAGAGCTGGGAACATTCAGAGCTCAGACTTATTCGGCCTTTACGGGGTGGGATGTTTCTCCAGCAAAGTCTGGGACTGATGGCTGTGCTGCTGCCCCAGGAGAGGGTCCCTGCCGCCCCTCCTGTCCCACCTGCAGCAATCCCCGCAGGCACTTCCATAGGCTGACCCTTGAGAACATTTGTTATGCAAACACTCTGCCATCTGCTGTGCTGTGGAGGCTTCCAGGCTAGTACAGAAACAGGTGTGGTGTCAAAGTAACTTAGTGAGTAAACAAGTTGAAGGGAGGATTGGAAAATAGCCTGTTCCGTTAATGAGCTTCATCATTGACCCTTGGAGCCTGGACCAGCAGTGCTGTACCTCATCGGTGGCTGGCCCTTTTGGGATCCAGTTTGATACGACAAGGCTTTATGGAAGGATGCTTGGGAAACTGGCCTTGTGGTGTGAATCCCTCTGTGGGATTCATGCTGGACTTACGGTTTGCAGTGGAAGCACCTTCCTTAACCTCTTCTTTCAGAGGCTTTGCGTTGCCAGAGCTGCAAGAATTTGTTCCTCTTGTCAGATGAACCATGGTTTTTTGTTTTTTTTTTTCCTTTCTAAACTCCAGGGAAGAGCAAGTTCTTTGGTTGGGATGATGTCATTGGAACTTCTTTTGTGATGATGTGCTAATTCAATTCTAATTGTTTCTCTGACAGTGGCTTGTCAGTATTACTGAGAGAAGTGTGTGTGCTTTCATTAAAGGAATTGTTGGTTACCTCATCTTTTAAAAACCATAATGAGCATCTATTTGTATTAATAATACTTTACTTTTTTTATATACTAACTTACAGTTTATAAAGTGCTTCACACACACACAAAAAATAATAATAAAAAATAAAGTGCTTCACATCACATACTTTAACTTATTTGCGTGGAGCAGAATAGCACAGGGGTAAGGCTTTGTAACCAGAATGCCACGGTTCAGACCCTGGTTCTACTCCTTACTAGCTGTGTGACCTTGGGCAAGTTGTTTAACATCTCTGATCTTCAGTTACCTCATCTGTAAAAGGGAGATAATGGGATGCCTGGTTTTGTAAAGTTGTTCTGAGGATCAGAAGAGGTAAGGGTCATCATATAGGACTAGCACAGTGGCTAGCCTATAGTATGCCTCAGGAGATGTTAGCTATTATCATTTAACTATTAACACTGTCAATGTTATTATTATGTTTCCAACATTGTGTGAAGTGTGAATTTGATCTTTATTTAAAAGGTGAGGTGACTGAGGCTCAGGAAAAAAAGTGACTTGCTCAAGGGCTAGAATCCAGTCAGAGGCACAGCTGAACAGAAACCTGGACCCATGACATCTTATTTACTGACAAAATGTTGACAGAGTCCGACTGAATCTGCTCACACAGCCTGGTTTCTGTAGCCCCAACCTCATCGTAATGTGGCTAATAAGCTCAGCTCCCAGCAATAGCTTTTAAACCAAAACATTTCATTGTCTGGGGCAGAGGAGAATGGAATCTGAAGGTTTTCTTTACAGAGAAGACTCAGGTAACGTTTTCTAAGTTGAGAAGGTAGAGCAGCCTTTGTAAACTGGTGTTTGAGATGTCATAAATTCCCCCCTTCACAGGCTGAGTAGACGCCTCTCTCTCTTTTTTTTTTTTTTTTTTTTTTTGCGTTACGCGGGCCTCTCACTGTTGTGGCCTCTCCAGTTGCTGAGCACAGGCTCCGGATGCACAGGCTCAGCGGCCATGGCTCACGGGCCTAGCCGCTCCGCAGCATGTGGGATCTTCCCGGACCGGGGCACGAACCCGTGTCCCTTGCATCGGCAGGCGGACTCACAACCACTGCGCCACCAGGGAAGCCCTAGACGCCTCTCTTAAATTAATATTTTAAAATGTTTTAAAATATCCATACCACTTTTGAAATACAGCCCACACATAACCAGTTTTATCTTTAAAGAAAGAAAGTGATCAACTACTAACCTAAAAGAGCCTGTTTTGAACAGTAACATCCTTTGTAAGGTGTTGTTGTAACCTTCAGATTTAGAAGCTCTGTAAGACTCAATACCTCTCTTCCAGGGATGTGTAATTCTGTAGGAAGGATATGAAATGTGCGTAAATAGCCAAAAATGCAAGGAGGCACGTCTTGAGGACCAAGCATTAAGTTCAAGGTAAGAAGTAAAGACTGTGGATTCAGGTGGTTAGGGAAGTTCTTGGGATATAAGAGAATTTTCCCTTTTAGTGAAGCTGTTCTATAAGAAAAAGACAGGATGATGAATTGCCTGTGTGAAGCATCAGGGACAGCAGCCACTAGTAGGATTAAATGTGTTTGTTTTCAGTTTTTAGCCAGCTGTCATTTCGTTATTAACTTGGACTTTTAGAAGTTGAATCATTAAATCCAGTCTTTAAAGAAACATACCATCAGCTAGGGACTTCCCTGGTGGCACAGTGATTAAGAATCCGCCTGCCAATGCAGGAGACACGGGTTTGAGCCCTGGTCCAGGAAGATCCCACATGCCACGGAACAACTAAGCCTGTGTGCCACAACTACTGAGCCTGCGCTCTAGAGCCCACGAGCCACAACTACTGATCCCGTGTGCCACAACTACTGAAGCCAGAGTGCCTAGAGCCTGTGCTCCACAACAAGAGAAGCCACCACAATGAGGAGCCTGCGCACAACGAAGAGTAGCCCCACTCGCCACTAGAGAAAGCCCACGCGCAGCAACGAAGACCCAACACAGCCAAGAATAAATAAAATGCAAAAAAAAAAAAAAAAGGAAAGGAAACATAACATCAGCTTGAATAAAGTTAGTAATTGTGTGGTAGATTCATCATCATTGCATCCAGAAGCATACTCAGTCCCATTGTCATGTTTGGGGCCTGGGTCCTTACTGCTGACACAGTTGCAAAGTTGTGGTGGTGATTTTCACAGGTTCTCTCTGTTCTGTGACTAGGCTGCCGTCATTGTCTGTTGCACAGATAACAGCTGTTTGTGGTGCCTTTCTTCGCTGTGCTACACACAGAGCATTGTGAAACCATTTGGAAGATGAAGAATATAGGGAGGTACACAGCATCATATTCTATGTAAAAACTCTAGTATGTGTTTAATAAAACAGAGGTGCTCTGCATTCAAGGATGAAATAGATTTTACCTTATGTTCTGATCATTGGCTATTTGATCCAGTCCCTGGAAATAATGCCTTTGTAGCAGCTCCCTAAAAATCCTGATTGGTCTTGGTACATACTTACAAAGAAGCCTAAGTAGGGAGATAATTTGGTTTTAGTGGAGACGACATCCATCGATCCAACTGAAAAATTCTACAAATTGATTTTAGCATTAGTATTTCTTTAAGTTAAAACTGGCATCCGTATCCCCCTTGGGAAGCTTAATTATGAAAGCAATTCTTAAATGTACAACACCAGGAAAACAGAATACAAGTTACTCAAGGCTGATGTATGCCTTGTATTTGTGGGTTCTTAATAGCAGGCCAGTTCTCATTTGCTTAGCTTCAAAGTAACTATGTGTAGAAATGAATAATAATACTATTATTGTAGGGGAGTAGCAGGGAAAAGAGAGTAAACTCTGGTCTTCATGCTCTGTATTTTTATCCCATACTGGCTAGTCCTATGACCTTGGACAAATCTCTCATTTCCCTTCTTCTGCCTCCGTTTTCTTCCTTATCATTTTTCCCCTTTCCCTCATTTCCTTCTTGCATGTGTTAGGACTCTTTGAGGTGCACATGGCAGAATACCCAAACTACCTAAAGAAATTGGAGGATTTATTGAGTCATAATTAAAGGGTCCAGGTAAAGTTTCTGACTTCAGGTATGGGTTGATCCAGGGACTCAGTGCCCTCAGGACCCAGTGTTTCCCTCTCCCTCTCTGTGTGTTCCTCTTTCTCTGTATCGCTTGTAAAGCAAAGGGACAGGCGTTAGCTTAGGGATGGATACGACAGTAGTGAGTTGAGTGTCCTGGCTGACATATGTCCATGTACAGAGCAGCAAGGAGATGGGTGCCTCATTAGCTGGTTTGGAGTCTATTCATAAAGATATCCAAGAGCCAGGGTGTGTTGTCTGAATTTAATTCAGAAAAGCATTCAGGACCCACTGAAATAATGAGGAAGAGACTGAGATGAGAAGAAAGATACTTGGTGGAGAATAACAAGATAGCAGTGAGTTGGATGAGCCTCAAGTCTGGGAAACTAAAGTATCTATCTGCTTGAGATTATAATAGGGCCAGGGTGAGTCAAGTGAATTCATAAGGACGTGATAAATATGAGTTAAATTCAAGATCGCATTAGCTAAAGAATTGTGATAGAACCCCATAGAACCTAGATTTCTATCAGGATCATTTACATTGTAGGCCAAATCAGATCAAACAGCAAATACTGGGTGATACATCTTTTTACCTGCAGAAGATCTTAAGCCTCTTTCTGAGTACCAAAATACTATTAACAATCTGTATAGTAGTAGTATCGGGTTTTACCCTGTAAGTTTAAATTCAGAAAGGCTGTGATTTTTCTGTTTGCAAAATCAGGCAGTGCTAGGAAATCTCATTGATCCATTTATTGAGTGTTTACCAAGCACCTGCTGAGGAACGCCCAGGGTCACACACAGCCTGGCATTTTGTATACACATTTTGCTAAACAAAACAGATGTGGTCCTTAACCTCGTGGAGCTGATAGTCTGCCAAGGTCTCTCAACCCCAACGTTTACCTAAAATAACTCATCCTGATTCTTAGAAGGATTATTTTTAGCAAAGACATCCGGAAAATGTAGTCAATAACCCTACTCAGCTCCAAACTCCTTCTCTCGACACTACTATACGTTTAAAATTTTTTTCATGAAAAATTATTTCCTGAAATCTTTTGTCCTTGATTTATGGCAAAACCTCTGTAAGAACTATTTTTAAAATGACTTAGTAAGCCAGTAGTCTTGCTGCTGTTCTAACATGCCAGTAGATCACTGAAGTGTCGTTTGTTAAACCATGTTGGTCAATAAAAACCCTTTAATTGTTCCCCCCCCCCCACCGAGTGGCCATTGAGCCAATTAACGCCAAGCTAGTTCTTTGACCCCTTGCTTTATCTGCTTCGGGCTGGCTGGCGTGGATTATTAGTAATGATTTCTTCACAGAGTACTAGCCAGGAATTATCACGATGTGGTCAGGGTAAATGTCCACAAGGATAAACTGCTCTAATTAGGGAGGAAAGTTAAGGGGTAAGCAGTTTTTAAAGTGTATTGAGACCTGGTAGGCGAGAGCTGTTACCCTTCATAATGCTTGCATATAATTTGAAACTCTGCTTGCTTAATATGGAACGATATACTTTCTCTAAATGTATTTTAAGATTTCACATTTATTCATTTAATAGCTGATTTAAATGAACTAGTAACTGATGAAAATCCACAGGAAATAGAATTAGAAATCAGTTTGACTGAAGCAACCCGGCGACTTGGCTCCGCGAGTGTTCGTCCCTTCCCTCTGTCTTGTAACGCCAAATAGCTCCCCGAAAGCAAGCAGACAGAGATCTCATTTGAGGATTTTTATAGTTTCTTTTCTGATTGCAAAGATGTCACTTGTTCATTGTAGACATTTGGGAAATTACATAAAATTACAAAGCCAGGGATTGAAATCATCCGTGGTGGAATTTGTATTCTGGCCAGTTTTTTTTTTTTTTTTGAAACTACCACAACAGTAAGCCTTCGTAAAATATGAGGATGTCTTATTCCCACTGCAGGTTAAAGGCAACAACAGCATAGAGACAAAGCTTTGCTGAGGTTGTCTGGCCCATCCATTTTCTGACCCTTCCTCCTGAGATAAAGTTCTCTATCCAGGGAAGACCCTGCCGATGGAAAGAAACCCTCAGTTGTCGTCTGTTTCTTTGTCTCTCTCTCTCTGTTGTTCGTGGAGCAGAACATGTCATTTCGATATCCGGGAAATTAAACACAATTTGTGAAAAATAAAAAGCTGTGTGAAAATTAAGAGAGGGAGAAAGGTGAGGATAGCAGGTAGGAAGTTCCATGCTCCCCAGAGGCCGACTCCCCGTGAAGGTACCACACTCAGTGCAGATGGACTTCTGGTTGAATCCACACCGTGAGGTCTCCCTCTCTTCCTTTTATCTAGCTGCAGATTGTGGGATATAATTTTTTGCAGAATTGAAGCTCCTTTATACCATATTTTGTTATGTCGGGCCCAAGAAAGCCCAGCCCTCAGAGACCCAAATTCCAGGTGAGGTAGTGATTGGGAATGACTGTTGTTGCCTCATAGCCTGTGAAGCTCTTTTTTGATGAAATAAAAGTTAACCCGGATATGAAAGAGCAGTGCCTCGCTTTAAGGAGAACCGAAGAGAGGGCCTTCATTTCCCAGGCGCTGGCGAGGAGGCTCAGAATCAGAGTCCTTTGTGGGAGAGGTCAGCCATTTCTTCCCTCTGCAGCTAACCTGTCCTGGTAAGAAAGCTGTGTCTGGCATACTCTTTTTTTTTTTTTTTTTTTAACATCTTTATTGGAGTATAATTGATTTACAATGGTGTGTTAGTTTCTGCTTTATAACAAAGCGAATCAGCTATACATGTACATATATCCCCATATCTCCTCCCTCTTGCGTCTCCCTCCCGCCCTCCCTATCCCACCCCTCTAGGTGGTCACAAAGCACCGAGCTGATCTCCCCGTGCTATGCGGCTGCTTCCCACTAGCTATCTGTTTTACGTTAGCTATCTGTTTTACGAGAGTCCATGCCTCTCTCTCGCTTTGTCCCAGCTTACCCTTCCCCCTGCCCATATCCTCAAGTCCATTCTCTAGTAGTTCTGTGTTTTTATTCCCGTCTTACCCCTAGGTTCTTCATGACATTTTTTTTTTTTTTCCTTCAATTCCGTGGTTTCCAGGGAATCAGAGTTCATGATGTCCTCCTGTAATAACACCATCTGCTGGGCTGAGGGGAAATGACAGAAAATGAGAATGTGGGCCTTTCCTAAATGGAAACCACTGGAAGACAGAGAAAAATCATCACTTCTCTATTTTTTCACATTGCTAGGTACTTCAGATCCACTCACCTACCGAGAACTTCCTTAAAGCCTGTGTGAAAAGGCCTGAGGCTAGACCGTCTCCGTTACCCCCACCCCAAACTGCCCCGCAGTGGAGACAATGTAGAGAACACTTAGTGCGTTCCTTCATATTCATTGACTTGAAACTGTGCATGCTGCCCGGGTAGGTAAAGGAATCTGTCAGAAAGTAAGGCCCGCACACGCCACCACCTACTCTTTTCTTTCAGGACCTTGCCCCTGTTCCTTCCTACTCTAGGGCCTACATGGTACCATTCCCCCATACTGGAGTACTTATCTAATTCCTACTAACTAAACCCCTACTCTTGTTGAAGATCTTCACTTAAGTACCACCTCCTCAAGGTGTTTGCTTCTTTGTTTCACGGCCCTTATCTCAGTTTGAAATCCTAAGGCATATGTGTGATTATTTGATTAAAACTCATCTTCTCCAGCAGACTGGAGGCTCAGGAGAATGGGTCCACGTGTGTCCCCGCTGCCTAGTCGACCGCATGGCACAGAGAATGAGCTTAGGAAACACCCAAGTGAACGAGAGCTGTTATGATACAGTGTTTTGATTAGAGTGAATTTATTTAAGAAAGAACAATTTCACATCTTTACTTTATCGGATCATGTTATATATGAACCAAAAAGAGATTCTGTTAGAGCATGAGGGATAGAAAAAAATACCAAAGAATAGGGAGAGGGGAGAGAAATTCATGAAGCTTCTTAAATTTTTAATTCTACTTTTAAAAGGTAAAGTCAGACATGTTGTCAAGCTGTTTCTACCTTTTTGACGAAGGTAACTTTGGAATATTCAGCACTGAAGGTGACCTGCAGGGTCTCTGGTTCAGTATTGGAGGCTACCTTGTTAATTTCATATTCTCGTTTTCTTCCAGATTTCCCAGAAGTCATAGCCTTACGCTTTTTACTTGAAAATCTCATACATGTTCCCTATAAACCCCCCAAATGTATGAAATAATTACCCAGAAGACAAAAGAGCAGGGCTCCCTATAGTCACATATTCATTCAAGGGTCTGCATGAGGCATTGTTCTGTCTTGGGTCAGATTACAACTTGTTCCTTCTTTCAAAATTTATTTCAAGTTACATTATTAAAATGCACCATAAGGCGTCTTTGTGTAGAAAATTGAAAAATAGGACTTTAGATGGGGCAGACTTCCCCAGTCCCCCAAGTTTTTCATTTTACTTGAAACACTCTTTCACTTTGAAAAATATAAGTAGGCCATGTAGAGAAATGCCTGATGTGAATTTCTTCTAATAGCCCCAAACTCTTCTTTCAAATTACTACAAAAGCAATTCAGCATTTTTAGTGCCAGATTGATGGGGGGAAAAAAGTGCATATTAAGCTTTCCGTAGTAATTAAAGGCAGGGAGGAAAGAGTCATCCTAGCTCAAGTTTATGAAAACAAATAATGCTTGGAAGTGAGCTTGCAGTATGAAACCAGGAGATGCTGTGTGTAAATACAGTTTGTGTTCAGGTTGGCTATCATTGCCGTTGAAGTATTAAAACAACTAATTATTGGTGGACTGCAAGAAAGAGGAAAGTCACAAGATTTTGAATGTGATTTCAAGTTAGACTTGAAAAATCATTCAAGAAAACTCTCCAGAGAAACAATTCCGCTTTTACTTCATGAAACAAGCAAGATGAACTAATAGATCATCCTCAGCTCTAATTCTTAACCTTGTTCACAGCCAAGCTCATTTATACCAGGTAACTGATGATCTGGGTCACCACCAGAGGTAGCTGGTGTGAGGAAAACTTTTACAGAGTTTCAGAAAAAATATGTATTATACTACTTCTACCCAGAGTCCCTTGGGCTCTGAGGGAGATCCAGTCACAGCCATCCAGGTGATAAGGCAGAGGGAGCGATTCTTTGGAAAGTATCAACGGTAGAAGAAAAAAAGAGGAGGGTTGGGGAGAAGATGGTCTTGGGAATTTTAAACATTTTTTGATGTCATTGAGTTTTATTTGGACAATTTCTTCATTCTGAGAACTGCTCAGTTATCTTAAGAATGGGCATTTTTCATTCTTCTTTCTTTGCTTCTGGAAAGAATGATTCTGTCTGAGTTTTCTCAGGAAACTTAGCTTGATACAGTTTTTTGGTGGGCAGTCATAAAGTGTGGTGGGGGAGAAAGATTTTTCTTCTGCCCTCTTAAGTTCTGTGTCTGGGCCTGAAAATTACACTGAAAAAAAGACATAAACAGGCAGAAAACATTCAAAGTTTATTTGATAATACTTTTACATGTACAGAGGTTTTTATATGTGTATAAAATGAAGACCCAAAGAAGTAGATAGGCCTGAGCGCTTATATACCATTTTAACAAAAACAATAAATTGTGGAGACATGATAAGATAAAGGAAAATGGGGTTTGTACTAGGGGCAATAAACTGTGAGAAGGTGACCAGGAAATATATGGGGGAAATCAGTGGAAGATAAGCATGATTTTAGTAGGTTGGTTTGAATGGATTCAATTCAGCATCAACTCCTGGTGATAAGAATGTTTTCTCCTTCCTGGGGCAGGGAGGGTACCTTTCTCGCAGGAAATTTATGCTCTTTAAAAGGAGGCAATCAGAGAGACCTTCCTGCAAGTGCTATATTTCAATTGCTTTCAGTCAAAATAATTAATATACCAAAGTGGCATATTTTGGTGTAGCATGTTCTTATCCCCTCCACTCTGAACCCCCTAATTGGCAGTGTTTGCAGGGAAGAAAGGAAGAGGTATTTGTTTTCAAAGTTTATTTCCATTTCCTCACTCCCCCCTCCCTTCCCCTTCCCACCTCCTTCCCTCCTTCCCATTTCTCCCTCTCTCCCTCTCTCTGTGATGCGATGTCAAGGAGACCAGGCTTTATAAGCTTCTCATGGATGTCAAAGGTTTCATTTTGTTTCTCATGGATGTCAAAGGTTTCAAGTTTCTCATAGGTTTCATTTTGAGGTCCACCTCTGCAAGATCAATCAAGTCTGTCTGGAGGACTGTGTTGTGAAGGATTCCGAGGCTCAGTCTAGGCTCATTGGGAGAATGAGGTGTAATCAATTAATGATGTCTGTCAAAGGCACGTGCCACATATATGTGCACGTGCACGTGCCGGGCACACATATACAGCAGCTCATCCTGCTGTAGGGCACACTAGACTCATACGAAATCCCATTGATACTTTATTTTCTGACTATTTATTTTAACAGTCTTTAATCACATTATCTAGAGTCCTCAGAGCTAAGCAGTACCTGTAAAGTTGAACTTATTTCCATGAGATGGGAAACACCAAATGGAAGAGATAATCAGAATCGGTAAAATTGCCTTTTAGCATATTCTGTGTACATAGGTGTTCAGGGTACGATAGAAAATTGCTTTATTTGTTTATACTTTTTTTTTTCAGGATAGGCATAACATGTCTTTTACCTAAACCACACAGCTTGTTGCTTTCTATGTAAGTGTAATGGTTTATTTAAAGCAACACTTGATGATATTCTAAGGTTTTATAAACAACTACCCGTATCTAGAATTTTGGCAAATACTCTGCTTTACCTGGCCGATGTAGATAAAATAGAATTCTATACCGTTTGGGAGGCAGTGTGTTTTGTGTTTGAAATGGAGATCACTTAGTTTCTGCCGGGCACATTTGAAGTTGCCAATGCCAGTTTAATCCCCAGGTGGTCAGACTAACATTAGTCCTTTCTGTGTCCAGAAGCTACACACCCTGCTGGGCTGTCAGAGTTAGAGCAGGCAACTCTGCAGTGCTTCTGGGAATAAGCCACTACAAGAAAGCTGTCCCAAAAGAATTCAAAAGCAAAATATATCTCACTGTCCTTTAATGGAAAACTCTACTTCCTTCCAATACCTATCTGCTTGCTCCAGTTCTTGATTCAAGGTCATAACTAGATCATAGACCTCAGCATACCTGAACTGGTGATGGGGAAGTTCAATAATGATGACCCTGCTACTACTCATAAAGCTGATGTTGTGAATAAGATCATGACATATAGCCCACAGGATCTGCTTCTGCCCAGCCCAGTTGTGCTAGGTATTAAATAAGACAGTAATCTTTGTTTTGCCCCTCAATGTATTCCCAGCACCTGGAAGAGTACCTGCACATAACAGGAGCTGGGTAAATAGTTGTTGAATCCATGAATGCGTATTTTCATACATGTGTGTTACTGATGGTAGCCAAAGCTGTGCGACTTGGTCATATCCCCCCAAAACTCACCCTTTCTTGTACATGCTGAGGGCATCCTATGACAAGTGTCTTCTCCTCCCCACTTCAGGGCTTTCTCTCACCAGTGTAGGGAGCAGGCCTAACGTGCTGGAGAGCTAATGCCTTTCCAAGAGTGGCCCTCACTTAATGACAAGTGAGAGTTGAAGGATATATCTTCCAACTACCTTGCCCTCTGATGGGAAACTCTGAGGAACTCTGTTCCATGAGATGTCCTGGAGAGTCCCAGTAGATTGAGCCCCAGTTGCTTGAAGCAGTAAACTGCTTATGAATATACCTTGTAGTAGCTTTCTTCGCTTCTCTTTCTTGTTTCCTCCAGTCTCCTATTGGGACTTCCTAAGAGCATATAATAATCTCAAATAATCCATTTGCACTTAAGTTCTTGTCTCGGCATCTGTTCTGGGGAACGCAGTCTAAGACACTAAGAAGAAAGCAATAGGATCAAGGCGAGAAGTTCAGCACATGTGCTGCTACAACTGGGGAAACAACTTAGTACAGGCTGCTCAGCTGTCAGTGACTCAGGATTTCATCTTGGCATGTTAAGAGTAGCATGCTACTTAATAAGAGGCAAAAAAAATCATTCACCCAGAAGTCATATGTATTGATCCTGTAAGTATTCTCATATGTTGTGTACTTGGTTAATCAGAATTCATAAATGTGTGCCTGTGCCCTGTTCTTCCAGTCTATGGAGGCTATTGTTTTTGGCCTGTCCAGCAACGCTTCCTCTCTATCACCAGATTAGTTATGGTAATTGAACCTCCTTTGGCCAGAGCAGTGATAAAGGAATGGACACTTGACCCAAGCCAGGGCCCACTTTTGCTTATTTGGGGCTTTTCTGGTTCTGATGGGGACATTCTCCCATTCCTCTCTGTTGACGAGGTTGGGAGCTTCTTCAGGCCACATTCCCCTATCAGGTTATTATCTTCATTCTGAGACAATGAAGCCAAAACCCAGAGAGGCAAAGGCCTCTGCCAGCTCTGCCTTGCCGTTCCTGGGGCTGTTCATGTGAGTCAATTAAAATATCCCCTGCTTTTGGTCAAAAAGAATCCTGCCTGATACATGACGCATAGGACGTCATCTGTTCTCTTTTCCTTGCGACAATCTCTCACTTACTAACAGAAAACTCCGGATTTGGCGAATTATGCCAGTTATACGTAGAAGCCACAGGAATGTTCTGGACTCACAGTTCGTAGAGCAGAGGGACTGTGGCTGAAGTCATTGTTGAGAACCTGCTTCCCTTTCTGTGTGTACCGTAGCTTCTAAGGGACATGATGCTGTTGAGAGCCCTGCTTGCATTGCTTTCATATACTGATGCTCAGCCAGCCACTCATAGGTTCCTCCCATTCTGTAACAACTGGTCTGCTCTGGATACTGAGCACAGAATCCTGCAGAACAGATTCTAGAGGGCAAACTCTCATTCTGAAATATTCTCAGAGTTAAGATTGTTATTGATAGTATACTTCGCTTTAGCCGAACTGCTCTGTGCTAGTTCTATGGCCTGCACAAGTGCTACAGGGCCTTTATCCTGTTTCCTCTGGATACTGCTCATAAAACAGCAAATTACTTTTTTTCTCCTGTGATTTCATGAGACTTCTGAACCTCAAAGGTTTATCGTGGGCCTTTTTGTTGTCCCCAGAGCTACAATTAAAAGGCAAGATGCTCTTCTCTTTTTTTCTTTAAACCACGATCTTCAGAGATGTTATTTTGTGTTTGTTTAAATATTCTAATAGGATTTGTAAGCCCCATCTTCCTGGCTCTCATCCCTGCAAGCTAAGGTAGCACTAGAGAGAAGAAACCCATCCGTCACTATTTATTCAGCTAATGTGATGTGAAGAGCTCTCTTTGAATAGTCTGTTTATCTCTTCATGTTGTCACTAGGCAGAGGTAAGATGAGCCAGTGCTCAACACTTGGAGAGAATCTATTCAGAGAGAAGTGAAGTCAACTGATTTATGATAGCTGATCAATAGTAGGTTTTTTTGCTGACCCTGGCAAGAAAGTAAACAAATAGATACCTTGAATCCTGTGGGATTGTATTGCTTTCTATCAAAATACGATTTAAAATTAACCACATCAGGCTTTTCCTTGAGTTCCAGAAAGTGATTAATGTTAATTCCAGAGCTCGAGGTCTTTCAAGTTCATTTAAGGCTAATTTGGTATATTTAGGTCGTCTCACATTAAATGTTTTATGTTCGTTTAGCTTCTCTATTTACCCACTTATCATTCTAGAGACCCCATAAAAACTGTGGTGATCATTTTGTAGTGTATAAAAATATTGAATCACTATGTCGTACACCTGAAACTAATATAATATTGTAAGTCACTTATATTTCAATAAAATAAATAAAAGAAAAATAAAATAGAAGAATTAGTGCAAAAAACCCTATTAATTATCGAGGGCATCACTGTGCCTTAACATGTGGGCATTTAGATGTGTTCCTTACTATGAAACTGAGGCAATGCAGGCGGAATGGCAACTGCTGGGGTGTTACCTATAGTTTAGATAATTCCAGCCAGGCACTGCCACTGTGGGAATCTTTCTATAACGAAGAGATTTTTCGGATCCCCGTTGATGGCCTACTTATTTGTAGCAGGAAATCAGACACTACAGCTCAAGGACAGCAGTAGAATTTGGGTATTGAGTTTGCCGCAGTAGCTGTGGCCCATTTTCTAGTTGCCTTATGTTGTCCTAACCAGGTCATCAGGTGGAACTATAGGAATTATCCTGAAGTTTAGAAGAAAATTCAGAACAGGCCAACATCAAGTTATCTTTAATATAGAGACGTTCCGTATATGAACATTTTAATCCCTTTAGATGAAATGAAAAATTTATTTGGATTCAGGAATAAAGCACAACGTTTTGCTAAAGTCCAGTTCCATGAGGTGTTCTAAGAATTTGTATTTTCTTACAGTAAGGCGATCTATTTTACTTGACGTAACCAAACGTTCTTCAGATTTATTTTACCATGTAGATGTCGGGGGTTGGGTGGCCTTTTGGGTATTTGTTTTTGTTTATACAGAACGACAAAATTCTGCAGGTGCTTGGCCTCTGGTTATTGTTGGTAATATAACTACCAGGATTTCGGGGAGACTTTAGTGTTACTATTAGAAAGCGGCTGTCCATCATAATTTTAGGTTTATAGTTAGGATCATCCTTAATTTTAGCACACATTAGAAATTGTGAAAAAATAGCCATCATTTACCCTTTTTGAGACAGAATAAATTCATGTCGTTCCTTTTCTTAAAACCCTCTGATTGCTTCCAGTGTTTGTTAGAATAAGACGTACGTTCTGAATCACAGCCCAGCACTGCTTCTCTCTCCGCTTGTGTCACTCTCTCCCTTTTATTATGCTGAACCCACGCTGGTGTTTTCTCTCTTCCTGAAGCACACAAGTGCGTTCCCTTCTCCTTTGTACTTGGAGTTCCCTCTGCCTGAACTTCTATTGCACCAGATTTTTACACGGGGCTCCCCTTTATTAGCTCCTTCTCTGTGTGTCCCCTCTCAGAGCCTTCTGTTGGTCCCTGAGCTGAAGTAGCCCCTCTACCCTACCTGGGTAGCTGTCCAATTGGTTCCCCTGTTCTATTATTTTCTTCTGAGCAGCTCTTGTTATCAGAACATTTCCTTTTTTAAAAAAGTGTTTCACTCATCTCTACCCACAACTCCATACACTCACACCCCAGAGTATAAGCTGTCTGAGGGCAGGGACTTTGTTTCCACCCCAGCATAAGAGCATGTGGTGGGTGTAAGCATAACAAAACACCAAAGTAAGGAAGTGAAGAGAAATGCCACCATGGAGGGGAGCATCAGGAGGGATGGAAATTAGAGGTACCTCTGTAGGGTGGAATTCCCCTGCTTCCGAAAGCCAGAATGAAGAACTTGCCAAATCTAGGCTCGTATCCTGATTCCACAGTCCATCCAAGTTTCCCCCATGCCTATTTGAAGCCCTTCTCCAACACCCATGCAGTGGCCCTTGGCTGTGATTTGAATACCTCCACAGTGGTGGAAGGGACCCATCACCTCCTTGTGGCAGCAGGCTACCCTTGACCATGACTCCTTACTGAACTTGAGTGTCACGTGATGCTCCTTAGACAGCTTGGCATTCCAGAGAGCTTCACCACAGCCTGAGGCCCTTCTCTGCCGTCACCCCATCCACCTGACATACATGAACCCTCTGGAATCCCAAAGCCCAGCAGAGACTGCAGTGTTACAGTTAACTGTAATAACCTCCCACTAAAGCAGAAGCAGCACACCTTCGGGTATATGATAAAGCTAGGGACCCTTTCTTTCCTTCAAAGACCTGAAGCCTGACATAAAGCCTCGTAATAGTGGCAAAAATGGGGAGTACACGCTCAGAATTTGTGATGATCATCGATAGCTGGGAAGATGAGTTCATTTACTAAGTTGGTTTCAGTTTCTTGAGACAGTGTCAAAGATAATGTGTAAGAGGGAGGGTGGGGGAAAAGAGCAATGTAAGCTTAAGTGGTGCTTTAGAATATCTTTTCGCTGGGGAAAGAAAACTGACGAAAGATTCAAATTTGTTAAATTAGGAGGAAGAGTCAATATGGTGTATTTGCCATCTGTCAGACACATTAAGTCTTCTTTGTCGAGCAGTGCTGTCAGCTAACCTTAATATGTTGCGAAAGGACTGACAAAGAGCTGCTGCTTCATCCCCCGGAGTTACTAGAACCCTCCATTAAGAAGGTGCTGCATTTTTTTTTTTTTTTGAAAGATACACAGTTTTGTTTATTTATTTAAAATTTTTATTGGAGTGTATTTTATTTACAATGATGTTAGTTTCTGCTGTACAGCAAAGTGAATCATTTTTACATATACATATATCTAGTCTTTTATTAGATTCTTTTCCCATATAGGTCATTACAGAGTATTGAGAAGAGTTCCCTGTGCTCTACAGTAGGTCCTTATTAGTTATCCACTTTATATACGGTAGTGTGTATATGTCAATTCCGATCTCCCAATTTATCCCTCCCCCCTCAACCCCCGCTTTCCCCCCGGTAACGGTAAGTTTGTTTTCTACATCTGTGACTCTATTTCTGTTTTGTAAATTAGTTCATTTGCACCATTTTTTTTAGATTCTACATATAAACAGTATCAAATGATATTTGTCTTTCTCTGTCTGACTTACTTCACTTAGTATGATCATCTCTAAGTCCACCCACGTTGCTGCAAATGGCATTACATTCTTTTTAATGACTGAGTAATATTCCATTGTATGTATGTACCACATGCATTCATTTTGCATTTGCTGATGTTCTTTAGGTGGGAGGACAGTGACACTCATTTTCACAGTTTCTGTCTAGTTGAAAATATGCACTCGTTTCACTGGACTCACTTACCTATGGGAGGCTTGGGATTCTAAGTGACCCACACATTCCTCAGTCATGCGGTAAAGCACCACAGAGCAGCCCCATCACATCTTGGTCTGGAGTTTCAGTGTGCCCCAGTGACCTGGAATGTTCTATGAAGGTATGCAAATCCTAAGTGGGCTTGATTAGCAGTTTCTCACCCCCACTTGAGGTATTTCTGTTTAGGAAGGATTTTATTATATCCGTAGAAAAAATGATCCCTAGGGATCCTCTAAAATAGTTGATTCCTTGTAGCCGGTATTTTGCAAAATATATTTGTCTCCCAAGACTATCAAGTAATTTATAAGGTCCCCACTGTAAACATTTTCAGCTAAACATCTTGTTTTCCATGAACCTTGGAAATAGAAATGTGAAAATACGTGATAAAAATGCATTGAGGGAAGCAGTAACTTATAAAATGTGTCTCTGGCTCTGATGAGTTAGGTGTTAATGCATTAACCACACAAGCAATTGGTGAGTCGACAATGCTGCCTCATTTCCATAGTTCTTCAGATCCACAAGACCAATGTCAGTATCTTGCTTCATGCTTGGGCAAGGTGACTGGAAAAGTCTGGGTGGCTCATGGCTCTGGGGTATCTCAGTGTCAGTGTGACATTTTTAGCTACATATGTCAAAGCCATCTTCAGATGTTTAATGGGAAACCAAAAAAAGTCAAGTAAGAGCAGTCCTCCAACAGCTCCACAGGGTGGTTTGAATGCATTTGTGTGCTGAGTTTCTAACTTTCTGAATGCAGAAGGAACTATTCAGGGAGTTGTCCGAGTATTAGCTTTATACTTGCTCCTCACTACTTTACCGCTCCCAAAATTTTTTAGAATTATTTTTTATTGGAGTATAGTTGATTTACAATGTTGTGTTAGTTTCAGGTGTATAGCAAAGTGAATCACGTACACATATGTCCATGCTTTTTTAGACTCTTTTGCCATATAGGACATGATAGAGTATTGAGTAGAGTTTCCTGAGCTGTACAGTAGGTTCTTATTAGTTATCTATTTTATATTATATAGTAGTTTGTCTATGGCAATCCCAGTATCCCAATTTATCCGTCCCCCTGCCCTTTCCCCCTGGTAACCATAAGTTTGTTTTCTACATGTGTGACTCTATTTCTGTTTTGTAAATAAGTTCATTTGTACCTTTTTTTAGATTCCACCTATAAGTGATATCATATAATATTTGTCTCTCTCTGCCTGACTTACTTCACTCAGTATGACAATCTCTAGGTCCATCCATGTTGCTGAAAATGGCATTATTTTGTTCTATTCAGGGCTGAGTAATATTCCACTGTATATATGTACCACATCTTCTTTACCCATAATTTTGAACTGATCCGTTTCTTTTGGGGGAACAGAGCCAGGGAAGCTCTAACCTGCCATGCTGGGGGAAATGCAGTCTTACACATATCTGGGCCTCTAAGTTGAGCTTTTAGCTTTTTTTTTCTTTTTAGGTCCTGGCCCTCTTTTTTTTTTTTGACATCTTTATTGGAGTATTATTGCTTTACAACGGTGTGTTAGGTTCTGCTTTAAAACAAAGTGAATCAGCTATACATATACATATATCCCCACATCTCGTCCCTATTACATCTCCCTCCCACCCTCCGTATCCCACCCCTCTAGGTGGTCACAAAGCACTGCACTGATCTCCCTGTGCTATGTGGCTGATTCCCACTAGCTATCTATTTTACATTTGGTAGTATATATAAGCCCATGCCACTCTCTCACTTAGTCCCAGCTTACCCTTCCCCAACCCCGTGTCCTCAAGTCCATACTCTACGCCTGCGTCTCTATTCCTGTCCTGCCACTAGGTTCTTCATAACTTTTTTTTTTTTTTAGATTCCATATGTATGTGTTAGCATATGGTATTTGTCTTCCTCTTTCTGACTTACTTCACTCTATAAGACAGACTCTAGGTCCATCCACCTCACTACAAATAACTAAATTTCATTTCTTTTTATGGCTGAGTAATATTCCATTGTATATACGTACCACATCTTCTTCATCCATTCATCTGTCGATGGGCATGTAGGTTGCTTCCATGTCCTGGCTATTGTAAACAAAGCAGCAGTGAACATTGTGGTACGTGACTCTTTTTAAATTATAATTTTCTCAGGGTGTATACCCAGTAGTGGGATTGCGGGGTCATATGGTAGTTCTACTTTTAGTTTTTAAAGGAACCTCCATACTGTTCTCCATAGTGGCTGTATCAATTTATATTCCCACCAACAGTGCAAGAGGGTGCCCTTTGCTCCACACCCTCTCCAGCATTTATTGTTTGTAGATTTTTTGATGATTGCCATTCTGACTGGTGTGAGGTGATACCTCATTGTAGTTTTGATTTGCATTTCTCTAATGATTAGTGATGTTGAGCATCCTTTCATGTGTTTGTTGGCAATCTGTATATCTTCTTTGGAGAAATGTCTGTTTAGGTCTTCTGCCAATTTTTGGATTGGGTTGTTTGTTTTTCTGATATTGAACTGCATGAGCTGCTTGTAAATTTTAGAGATTAATCCTTTGCCAGTTGCTTCATTTACAAATATTTTCTCCCATTCTGAGGGTTGTCTTTTCGTCTTGTTTATGGTTACCTTTGCTGTGCAAAAGCTTTTAAGTTTCATTAGGTCCAATTTGTTTATTTTTGTTTTTATGTCCATTTCTCTAGGAGGTGGGTAAAAAAGGATCTTGCTGTGATTTATGTCATACAGCGTTCTGCCTATGTTTTCCTCTAAGAATTTTAGAGTGTCTGGCCTTACATTTAGGTCTTTAATTCATTTTGAATTTATTTTTGTGTATGGTGTCAGGAAGTGTTCTAATTTAATTCTTTTACAAGTAGCTGTCAAGTTTTCCCAACACCACTTATTGAAGAGGCTGTCTTTTCTCCATTGTATATTCTTGCCTCCTTTATCAAAAATAAGGTGACCATATGTACATGGGTTTATCTCTGGGCTTTCTATCCTGTTCCATTGATCTATATTTCTGGTTTTGTGCCAGTACCATACTGTCTTGATTACTGTAGCTTTGTAGTGTAGTCTGAAGTCAGGGAGTCTGATTCCTCCAGCTCCGTTTTTCTTTCTCGAGATTACTTTGGCTCTCCGGGGTCTTTTATGTTTCCATACAAATTGTGAAATTTTTTTGTAGTTCTGTGAAAAATGCCATTAGTAGATTGACAGGGATTGCATTGAATCTATAGATTGCTTTGGGCAGTGTAGCTATTTTCACAATGTTGATTCTTCCAATCCAAGAACACAGTAGATCTCTCCATCTGTTTGTATCATCTTTAATTTCTTTCATCAGTGTCTTATAGTTTTCTGCATACAGGTCTTTTGTCTCCTTAGGTAGGTTTATTCCTAGGTATTTTATTCTTTTTGTTACAGTGGTAAATGGGAGTGTTTCCTTAATTTCTCTTCCAGATTTTTCATCATTAGTGTATAGGAATGCAAGAGATTTCTGTGCATTAATTTTGTATCCTGCTGCTTTACCAAATTCATTGATTAGCTCTAGTAGTTTTCTGGTAGAGACTTTAGGATCCTCTATGTATACTATCATGTCATCTGCGAACAGTGACAGTTTTACTTCTTCTTTTCTGGTTTGGATTCCTTGTATTTCTTTTTCTTCTCTGATTGCTGTGGCTAAAACTTCCAAAACAATGTTAAATAATAGTGGTGAGGGCTTCCCTGGTGGCACAGTGGTTGAGAGTCTGCCTGCCGATGCAGGGGACACGGGTTCGTGCCCCGGTCCGGGAAGATCCCACATGCCGTGGAGCGGCTGGGCCCGTGAGCCATGGCCGCTGAGCCTGCGTGTCCGGAGCCTGTGCTCCGCAACGGGAGAGGCCGCAGCAGTGAGAGGCCCGCGCACCCCCCCCACACACACACACAAATAATAATAATAGTGGTGAGAGTGGGCAAACTTGTCTTGTTCCTGATCTTAGTGGAAATGGTTTCATATTTCACCACTGAGAATGACGTTGGCTATGGGTTTGTCATATATGGCCTTTATTATGTTGAGGTAAGTTCCCTCTATGCCTACTTTCTGGAGAGTTTTTATCATAAATGGGTTTTGAATTTTGCCGAAAGCTGTTTCTGCATCTATTGAGATGATAATATGATTGTTATCCTTGAACTTGTTAATATGGTGTATCACATTGATTGATTTGCATATATTGAAGAATCCTTGCATTCCTGGGATAAACCCCACCTGATCATGGTGTATGATCGTTTTAATGTGCTGTTGGATTCTGTTTGCTAGTATTTTGTTGAGGATTTTTGCATCTATGTTCATCAGCGATATTGGCCTGTAGTTTTCTTTCTTTGTGACATCCTTGTCTGGTTTTGGTATCAAGGTGACGGTGGCCTTGTAGAATGAGTTTGGGAGTGTTCCTCCCTGTGCTATTTTTTGGAATAGTTTGAGAAGGATACATGTTAGCTCTCCTCTGAATGTTTGATACTGTTCTCCTGTGAAGCCATCTGGTCCCGGGTTTTTGCTTGTTGGAAGATTTTTAATCACAGTTTCAATTTCAGTGCTTGTGATTGGTCTGTTTATATTTTCTATTTCGTCCTGCTGAAGTCTCGGGAGGTTATGCTTTTCTAAGAATTTGTCCATTTCTTCCAGGTTGTCCATTTAATTGGCATATAGTTGCTTGTAGTAATCTCTCATGATCCTTTGTATTTCTGCAATGTCAGTTGTTACTTCTCCTTTTTCATTTCGAATTCTCTTGATCTGAGTCTTCTACCTTTTTTTCTTGATGAGTCTGGCTAATGGGTTATCAATTTTGTTTATCCTCTCAAAGAACCAGCTTTTAGTTTTTTTGATCTTTGCTATTGTTTCCTTCATCTCTTTTTCATTTATTTCTGATCTGATATTTCAGATCTTTCCTTCTGCTAACTCTGGGTTTTTTTTTGTTCTTCTTTCTCTAATTGCTTTAGGCGTAAGGTTATGTTGTTTATATGAGATGTTTCTTGTTTCTTGAGGTAGGATTGTATTGCTATAAACTTCCCTCTTAGAACAGCTTTTGCTGCATCCCATAGGTTTTGGGTTATTGTGTTTTCATTGTCATTTGTTTCTAGGTATGTTTTGATTTCCTAAGTGATCTCTTGGTTATTTAGTAGTATATTGTTTAGCCTCCATGTGTTTGTGTTTTTTACAGTTTTTTGTTGTAATTTATATCTCAGGGCATTGTGGTTGGAAAAGATACTTGATACAATTTCAATTTTCTTAAATTTACCAAGGCTTGATTTGTGACCCAAGATGTGATCTATCCTGGAGAATGTTCCATGAGCACTTGAGAAGAAAGTGTATTCTCTTGTTTTTGGATGGAATGTCCTATAAATATCAATTAAGTCCATCTTGTTTAATGTATCATTTAAAGCTTGTGTTTCCTTATTTATTTTAATTTTAGATGATCTGTCCATTGGTGAAAGTGGGCTGTTAAAGTCCCCTACTATGATTGTGTTACAGTTGATTTCCCCTTTTATGGCTGTTAGAATGTGCCTTATGTATTGAGGTGCTCCTATGTTGGGTGCATAAATATTTACAATTGTTATATCTTCTTCTTGGATTGATCCCTTGATCATTATGTAGTGTCCTTCTTTGTCTCTTGTAATAGTCTTTATTTTAAAGTCTGTTTTGTCTGATAGAAGAATTGCTACTCCACCTTTCTTTTGTTTTCTATTTGCATGGAATATCTCTTTCTGTCCCCTCACTTTCAGTGTGTATTTGTCCCTAGGTGTGAAGTGGGTCTCTTGTAGGCAGCATATATATGGGTCTTGTTTTTGTATCCATTCAGCCAGTCTATGTCTTTTTGTGGGAACATTTAATCCATTTATATTTAAGGTAGTTATCGGTATGTATGTTCCTATTCCCATTTTCTAAATTGTTTTGGGTTCGTTATTGTAGGTCATTTCCTTCTCTTGTGTTTCTTGCCTAGAGAAGTTCCTTTAGCATTTGTTGTAAAGCTGGTTTGGTGGTGCTGAATTCTCTTAGCTTTTGTTTGTCTGTAAAGGTTTTAATTTCTCCATCAAGTCTGAATGAGATCCTTGCTGGGTAGAGTAATCTTGCTTGTAGGTTTTTCCCTTTCATCACTTTAAATATGTCCTGCCACTCCTTTCTGGCTTGCAGAGTTTCTGCTGAAAGATCAGCTGTTAACCTTATCGGGATTCCCTTGTATGTTATTTGTTGTTTTTCCCTTGCTGATTTTAATATTTTTTCTTTGTATTTAGTTTTTGATAGTTTGATTAATATGTTTCTTGGCATGTTTCTCCTTGGATTTATCCTGTATGGGACTCTCTGCACTTCCTGCCTTTATTATCTATTTCGTTTCCCATGTGAGGGAAGTTTTCAACCATAATCTCTTCAAATATTTTCTCAGTCCCTTTCTTTTTCTCTTCTCGGACCCCTCTAATTTGAATATTGGTGCATTTAATGTTGTCCCAGAGGTCTCTGAGCCTTTCCTCAATTCCTTTCATTCTTTTTTCTTTATTCTGCTCTGCAGTAGTTATTTCCACTATTTTATCTTCCAGGTCACTTATCCGTTCTTCTACCTCAGTTATTCTGCTACTGATTCCTTCTAGAGAATTTTAAATTTCATTTATTGTGTTGTTCATCATTGTTTGTTTGCTCTTTAGTTCTTCTAGGTCCTTGTTAAACGTTTCTTGTATTTCCTCCATTCTATTTCCAAGATTTTGTATCATCTTTACCATCACTACTCTGAATTCTGTTCTCAGGTAGACTGCCTGTTTCCTCTTCATTTGTTTGGTCTGGTGGGTTTTTACCTTGCTCCTTCACGTGCTGTGTGTTTCTCTGTCTTCTCATTTTGCTTAACTTACTGTGTTTGGGGTCTCCTTTTCACAGGCTGCAGGTTCGTAGTTCCCGTTGTTTTTGATGTCTGCCCCCAGTGGCTAAAGTTGGTTCAGTGGTTTCTTTAGGCTTCCTGGTAGAGGGGACTAGTGCCTGTGTTCTGGTGGATGAGGCTGGATCTTGTCTTTCTTGTGGGTAGGACTGCGTCCAGTTGTGTGTTTTGGGGTGTCTGTGACCTTATTATGATTTGAGGCAGTATCTTTGCTGATGGGTGGGATTGTGTTCCTATCTTGCTAGTTGTTTTGCATAGGGTCCAAAGGGTGCCCAGCACTGTAGCTTGCTGGTCATTGAATGGAGCTGGGTCTTAGCATTGAGACGGAGATCTCTGGGAGAGCTCTTGCCGTTTGATATTAATGGAGCCGGGAGGTCTCTGGTGGACCAGTGTCCTGAACTTGGCTCTCTCACCTCAGAGACACAGGCCTGACACCTGGCTGGAGCATCAAGACCCTGTCAGCCACATGGCTCAGAAGAAAAGGTAGGAAAGAAAGAAAGAGAGAAAGAGAGAGAGAGAGAGAGAGAGAGAGAGAAAGAGAGAGGGAGGGAGGGAGGGAGGGAGGGAGGGAGGAAGGAAGAATGGGTGGGGGGGAGGGAGGGAGGGAGGGAGGAAGGGAGAATAAAATAAAATAAAGTTAGTAAAATAAAATATAACTAATAAAAAATTAACAAGTAATTTTAAAAAAGGACAAAAAGAAAGAAGAGAGCCACCAAACCAAATAACAAATCCACCAATGATAACAAGCACTAAAAACTATACTAAAAAAAAATACAAAAAAAAAAAAGACAGACAGAACCCTAGGACAAATGGTAAAAGCAAAGCTATACAGATAAAATCACACAAAGAAAGATACACACCCACGAAAAGAGAAAAAGGAAAAAATATATATATATCATTGCTCTCAAAGTCCACTGCCTCAATTTTGGGATAATCCATTGTCTATTCAGGTATTCCACAGATGCAGGGGTCACTCAGTTGATTGTGGAGATTTAATCCACTGCTCCTGAGGATGCTGGGAGAGATTTCCGTTTCCCTTCTTTGTTCGCACAGCTCCTGGGGCTCAGCTTTGGGTTTGGCCCTGCCTCTGCGTGTAGGTCGCCTCAGGGCGTCTGTTCTTCGTTCAGACAGGACGGGGTTAAAGGAGCAGCTGATTCGGGGGCTCTGACTCACTCAGGCCACGGGGAGGGAAGGGTATGGAGTGCGGGGCGAGCCTGCCGCGGCAGAGGCCAGCATGACATTGCACCGGCCTGAAGTGCGCTATGTGTTCTCCCGGGAAAGTTGTCCTTGGATCCCGGGACCCTGGCAGTGGCGGGCTGCACAGGCTCCCTGGGGGGTAGGTGTAGTTAGTGACCTGTGCTTGCACACAGGCCTCTTGGTGGCTGCAGCAGCAGCCTTAGCGTTTCATGCCCGTTTGTAGTGTCCGCGCTGATAGCTGTGGCTCGCGCCCGTCTCTGGAGTTCGTTTAGGCGGTGCTCTGAATCCCCTCTCCTCACGCACCCCGAAACAACGGTCTCTTGCCTCTTCGGCAGCTCCAGACATTTTCCCGGACTCCCTCTCAGCTAGCTGTGGCGCACTAGCCCCCTTCAGGCTGTGTTCATGCAGCCAATCCCAGTCCTCTCCCTGGGATCCGACCGAAGCCGGAGCCTCAGCTCCCAGCGCCCGCCCTCTGTGGCGGGTGAGCACACAAGCCTCTCGGGCTGGTTAGTGCTGGCCGGCACCGATCCTCTGTGCGGGGATCTCTCCACTTTGCCCTCCGCACCCCTGTTGCTGTGCTCTCCTCCGCGGCTCCGAAGCTTCCCCCCTCCCGCCCCGCTACCCCCAGTCTCTACCCGCGAAGGGCCTTCCTAGTGTGTGGAAACCTTTCCTCCTTCCCAGCTCCCTCCCACTGGTGCAGGTCCCGTCCGTGTTCTTTTGTCTCTGTTTTTTCTTTTTTCTTTTGCCCTACCCAGGTATGTGGGGAGTTTCTTGCCTTTTGGGAGGTCTGAGGTCTTCTGCCAACATTCAGTGGGTGTTCAGTAGGAGTTGTTCCACGTGTAGATGTATTTCTGATGTATTTGTGAGGAGGAGGGTGATCTTCATGTCTTACTCTTCCGCCATGTTGAAGGTCTCCAGGTCCTGGCCTTTTTGAGAGCAGCTTGGGACCTTGTCCTGAGAAAAATTTACATATGTCTGTCTAATTGTTTCTCAGTAGTTTTTGAGTGTGGAGTCCCTTCTGCCCCACCCTCCAGAGGGCATACAAGGACCTCTTGGTTCTAAGCTCCTGCTTAGACAGTGGTTTGGGTTGTTTCCGAGCACTAGGAAGAAATGATAAGAGGTGAACCGAAGTGCACGGTTGGTTAATCAGCTCTTTAAGTATTCTAGTCTCTAATATATATAGTCGGGCTTTTAATGATATTTTAAATATTCAGATCATGGGTATATACCCAATTATACATGAGTGAGTCTAGGGTTCTTACTTCAGCATAGTTATGTTGTAGGTGTCTCATATTCTATTTCCCTTTTTGGGAGGACATGAAGTAGTTTAAATTTTAAGTAAAGTCCTAATTGGCACACAAGGTGGCCCTGTAAGCACAGCTTTAGGGTGGGGCTTCCCCAGATGTGTTGCCCAAGATCAGAGATGTAGTAAGGGAAAGCACACAGGCTTTGAGGTTTGAGCCCAGATTTATTTAGCCATTTGGTTGAAGCAAGTTGCTTAATGTGTTTTGGAGCCTCAGTTTTCTCATCTGTAAACTGAAATTAACAATGGTACCAGCGTTATTATGAGGATTAACTGAGATGGTACATGAAGAAAACATACATGCCATAGCGTCTGGTACATATTTAATGCTCACTAGGTACATTTAATAATACCGTATACTTGCCTGATGGTGTTCTTAACTTGTAATTTCATGGCTATCCTTCTAAAAGAGTGATACTGAAAAACAGAGGATGGCCAATTACCATCCACATGTGAATGTTTCAGTTACCTCTTTCTCTCTCTTTTGCCATTGTGTCACAATCAATTAATAAGTAGAATAACTAGAGGTATTGGAAATTCGGCCACAAAGTATCAATAACCTTGATTTATATGGCTTTATTTGTGTGTGTATGTGGAAGCTGTTTGTCCTGGGGCTATAGATAAATATTTATAAATTCATTCATATCTGGCATGAGTACTTCTCTTTGCTTTTGACTTGTTCGCAAATCATATTCCCACTTCTAATGGCTAGGTAACACAGTGACTCTACCTCGGCTGCCATTATGAAAATGTAAAGTTAAATCCAGTTTGTTTTCAACCTTGACACAAAGAGAAGACCCTGCCATCATACTTAATAACCTCTTTGAGGCTTGGAAACGTGAATGTGTTTCTTCTTTTTATGACCCTTTTGCTTGGCTGTTGTAGC
Organism: Delphinapterus leucas; assembly: GCF_059928025.1. NCBI lineage: Eukaryota > Metazoa > Chordata > Mammalia > Artiodactyla > Monodontidae > Delphinapterus > Delphinapterus leucas. The sequence continues at coordinate 75,430,624 of NC_143138.1, read as the reverse complement.
TGATGGTGGATTCTTCTGCTAGGGTTACACATCACTGATGGTTTGGCAGGCTGGCTTTATTTTAAATAAATGCTTCAGAGATTCCTACTTTTTCACTAAAAATAAGTCAAAATGTTGGGAAGGGAACATGAATTGTAGTTATTTTAGCAAGGAAAGCCCTCCAAATAGCTTGCAGAGAGGCCTTGATAGATGGAAGAAACAGCAGGCTGGAGCCTGGGGGGTACTTGCCTAGTGGCAGAGCCAGAACCATTGGCAGATATATGATCTTGAGAGAAGCACTTCTGTTTTATGTGAGGCTCAAGTTGTACTATCTACAGAAAGGAAGCTAAAAATGCATTCTAAATTCTCAACCTCTTTTGGTTCTTAGAACCCCTTTGATCCGTTGATCGAAGCTATACCCTGTCTCTACCAAAAAAAACACATATTCCCAGACACTTTCACCAGTTCTCACTTGCCCCTTCCCACCCCACTCAGAGACCCCCTGGTGATGTGCAGGGCCTTAATTAAGAGCTCCCTATAATTGGTACCTTCAAGCTATATTTGGCTCCAAAATATTTCCCCCAGTGCTGTGGGAAGTACCTTGCATACTTGTTCTCCTGTTTGAATTGTTGACCTCTGTGGTCAGGATTTCTTTGCTGTGTCTAAGTTTATCAGCATGGAGGAGGACTCTGTGATACGGTTTCACTTGACATTTTGAAATGATTGGGCTTTGAATCTAAGCTGAAATTTGCTCTCCCTCGTCAGTATTTTTAGGACCAGCCCAGAAATGAAGATATTTGGGAAGTGCCTAGGCACATCTAGATTTAGTTTAGGCAGATTTCAAGCATCAAGAGTTTCTACACTTATTACACAAACGGAGGTTAAACCATGCACAACTTTTCTTTTATTCTTCTTTTGTTACTTGGACAATTTGTAGAAGATCATCTGTCATTTTGGGGTTGGGGTACAACTTGGCAAAACAGGCAAAGGTAACACTCAGGGGTCATAACAGTTTGCTTTGGCCTGCCTTTATGGCCAGAATAGATTGCTGTGACTGTAGCAATTACGAGGCAATCCATATCAGTTGTTGAGAAATGCCTGGCCCAGGAGGACCATATTCTTCCTTCTATATGGCACTGACTAGCTTTTTTTTTCCAAAAAAAATTTTATGCTTGAAGCCTCCACAGTGCCCTGTGACGTATTGCTGCTGTAGTCCTGTTTAATGGTAGTAGTAGGAGAAACAGGAAGCTTTCAGACATGATACCCATATTTTTATCAGTGGAAGTAAGGTATAAAAGCCTCCTATGTGCCAGAAATCGGCGGAATAAGAAGAAAAATGAAAGCTGGTCTTTGGCCCAAATAACTTCAGTCAGCAAATAATAATTGAGCAACTATAATACATATTGAACAGAACCCTATGGATGAAATGTTGAATAAAAGCTAGCATGGTCCCTACACTCAGAAGGTTTATAGTCTCATAGGGTAGCCAGAAATTATTTTTAAAAAATACAAAAACATAAAATTATGTCTCTGATGAGTGCTTTAAAGAAGACATATTAATGCCGGAAGATTTTAACCAAAGAGAACTTGCCTAGCTGGGAAGGCCGTACGAGATCCTGTTTAGAAATTGATGATTGAATTGAGATGTAAAGGATGGAGGGGTGTCAACTAAGTAGAGTCAGAGATGGGGAAATAGCTGGGGTGGGGGAGCATGTGCAAATGCCCTGTGGCAAGGGAGAGGGGTTGATACGGTGGGAACATAAGACTAGAGCAGGCTGAAGATATCAGATGAGGATAAGATGAGCAGGGCCAATTAAGGTCTTCTGGATTGTGTTTAGGATCTTGTTCTTTATCTCAAGGATAGTGGGAAACCACGGAGAGGCCAGAAGCAGAGGGAATCAGATTTGTGTTTCAATAAGGTGGCTGTAGCATTTGAGTGGAAAATAGATTGGAGGAGATATAAGTGGAAAGGAAAAAGGAGCTTGGAAGACAGTCAAGAGTTTAGACCACATGATAGGGCGTATCCTTAGTTACTATCATGGAAAGCAATAAGAAGCACCGAAAGTGAGGAATCAAGTAGTTTAAGAATTAGAGGAGAGCGATGCATCCTGTTTGGCTGGGTTCATAAAAGAGTTGGATTCAACTGGGTGGGATTTTATTGGTAAACTAGTAGGGGTTAGGGATGGGATTGAGAGACAGAGAGAAATCGGGAGCAAAAATATCAAAGTGAGAGGACCCAGGCGGTGACCAAAGAACAACAGACACGTAGATGAGTGTGATGAACGTACCGGGTGGGACCAGCAAATCCTGCTTTCCTTCTCCTCCCTGGAGAACCTAGAAGGGACAAGAACCTTAACCCCCAAAGAAAGGAGCCCTGGCCATGTTCCTGAGGCCTGGACTGAGTGAAGAGGCGGGAGCTCAGCTGCAGAAGCTGTGGTCCAGGCAGCAGTGTGAGCAGGGCGGGCTGAGCCCCAGGGCTGACTTACTGCCGAGACCTGGAACATGGGTTCATGGGGCCTGGATTCCACTGGTCAGGGAGTTTGATTGTTTCGAAATCTGGGACAAGGTGGAAGCTGCAGAGAAAAGCTGACTGGCCCACCTGTGGGAGTGGTGACCCAAGAGGAACAAAGGCCAGGTGCCCTCTGGGATGTAAGGTGGATGCTTGGTGAATATGGGCACCCTGACCCATAAAACTTACTAAAATTGATAGGTTACTACTGTGGGTGCCAAAGATACATTCCCAGTCAAACATGCCAGGAAATGAGATGGGATGGTTGGTAAACCAAGCTTCTCAAGTCTCCTCAGTTCTTTGTGGGAGACATGCTTGAATTGGTGACAGTGGTATTCTTATTGTCCAGGGTTAAGTGGCCCTAGATCTCACAAGACCCCATTTGGGGTTTATCAAGCTTCTTAACGTGCCACCAAGTCAGTCTGAAACTCCAGAGTGTTTTCCTTATATGCATCACAGCTGAATTTAGCCAGCCGCACACCTGGCTATAACATCTTGGTTCTGAGTACCCATCCTTACTAGGACACTAGCGCCATGTTGCTACCCTGTCCACAGGATACAGGGTAATGACGGGGCTCCTCACATGTGCAGCCCCTTATCAGTGACCAAGCGGTGGACGTTATCATCCATTGAAGGCTGGTGAGCAGCACAGTTTGCCGTGTCTGTTCAGGGCTTATCGAAAAGAGGTTGAACCTTTATACAGACTTATAGAAATGAACTGAATGGGAGAAATGAAACAGAGTAAGAAAATGACATTTATGATATTTATGATTATATTTTATTGCCATTTAATGTGCCCTTACTGCATGCTAGGCCCTTTGGTAACTCATTTCATCTGCTTAGTGACCCTTGAAATGGACATGATCTTGCCCGTATCACAGATGAGGGAACTGAACCTTAAGGAGTTTACTTAGTTTGCCCACAGTCATAGAACATGTGACTGGAGGCGCCTGGGCATGAAGTTTGCCTGAGCCCAGAGCTGCCCAAGGACCCTGTGTAGATTCCAAGATCCTTTTCTGCCATTGGTTGGTGCAGATGTTGTAGAAAAATGTCAGGCATTCTCTCGGCCTCTTGGCAAAGTCTGTCTCAGCTTGTTTCCTGTAAGGGAACCCACTTAAAGGAATGAATCTCCCCAGGTTCCTCAACTGATCATCCAAGGATATTAGACCCAGAGTTTATAAACTCATCCAACCGCAGGTTCCATTGCACTCAATGTTGCAGTGAAATCACCCCCTGAATCAGGACCCTTCACACACAGCTGTTCGTGTCTTTAGTCTCCAAACAGAAGATATTCTCATTAGAATGCCTTTCCAGCAAAGATATTAATAGTGGTGCCCCTTTCCCTGGTGTGTTCACATTTTTTAAGAAAAATATTCTTGAATCTATCAAAGCACCTGCTATCCGAAGATTTCCTATTTGCTGTAGTTTTTTTTTAAAAAAATCTTGTAAAAAAGATTAAAACTGCTTTCCCATGGGACGTAGATTGCTGAAGACTGAAATTCATTTCCTTGAACTTTATTTAACTGGGACACAGAATCATTCTGAGAGAATCATTTAAATTAATATGAAGCATTAGGGTGTTAAAGGGAAAGAAATTTCACCCTAATTCCCAATTTCAGAATTTCTCAAGACCTGTGTTCTGGGCTGTGACCCCCACGATTTTGTGCATCTGAGGTGGCTGAAAAGCCCGCATTTATCCGGAAGTCATATTTTCTGGCTCTGAGGCTTTGATGACTAACGTAGAGGGAGAATTTATTTTTTCTTCCCTGGTCATTCAGTTAGAAATCACTGGTTCACTAGCGAACCTTGGTTAAATGTGGAAAATCTGGGAGGGAAAAGAAAAAGGCTAGAGTGGGAGGTGGAGGTTTTTGCATCCCAAGCGTAATTAACCCCAAGCTGTGTTAGTTTCAGATGAGACAGCTTGTATGAAAATTTAGGAGTCCCGGAGAACAACAATAACAAAAATTAACAAATGGCAGGATGAGCAGCAGAAGGGAAAATCAAACATATGCTGCTCGTTTGAAATGTAGTTTCATTAAAGTTTTTTTCCATTGCACCCTAAAACAATCTGTCCTTGCCGGACAGATTGGACACTGAAGGCCTGTTCCCTCCACTTGCTTTCCTAGTTGTAAGGCAGCCTTTAAAAAGTAAGAGCTCAGGGCTTCCCTGGTGGCGCAGTGGTTGAGAATCTGCCTGCTAATGTAGGGGACATGGGTTCGAGCCCTGGTCTGGGAGGATCCCACATGCTGCAGAGCGACTAGGCCCGTGAGCCATGGCCGCTGAGCCTGCGCGTCCGGAGCCTGTGCTCCGCAACAAGAGAGGCCGCGATAGTGAGAGGCCCGCGTACTGCGATGAATAGTGGCCCCCGCTTGCCACAGCTAGAGAAAGTCCTCGCACAGAAACGAAGACCCAACACAGCAAAAATAAAATTAAAAAATAATAATAAAATAAAATAAAAGTAAGAGCTCAGCTGCTTGAGACAAAAAAAAAAAAAAAAAGAAAGTCAGCTTGTCTTTGGAGGTAAAGTAACGAAGCCTGTGCCTTTTCCCACCACTTAACTGTCGGTGGGGTGGCAGCAGCACTTGGCTGTTTGTGTTCAGTCAACACTAATCAATAAACATCTGTTAGAATGAGCATCCGTGCCTCTTTACGATTCATTATGCTTCATTAGGAATTGGTTTTGTCTTCAAGGGAAGGAAAAAATTCTCATGTAATTAAAGAATAGTATCTTATGCTCCCATATTTTTCCCCCTAAAGACCTAAATTCTTTTAAGGCCATTATTTACAGTACATTTATCTGTATTTAAATGTAGCTACTTTTCCTTGAAAAGACCATCTGTTCATAAAGACCATCCTCTTTAATCCTCCCAGAGGTAAACGTGGGAGAGCAGTGGTACTCACTGAGGAGTGTGGTTAAATGAAAATGTATGAGACCTGAGTTAAGAGGGAGGATGGGCACCCAGCAAAGTGATATTTAGTCACGTCCTGGGTCGGAGTGAAAAGGAAACGCAAAGTTTTCTGGAGGGAGACGTGCAGTTGAAATGACAATCTTTGGAAGTGGCTTTACCTAAGGGAGGCGTAATATCAGAAATTCTCAAGGCTGTTAACTTCAGTGATCCTTTTGCTGGGTTTATTATGACAATTTAAGTGGCCCCTGAAGTATCTGACAGGCAGTATATTTTGTTATTTTCCTTTTGAGAAAATATCTTGCTTTTGAGGGGCTGCTGGAAATATTAGTATAAATGATGCAACTGTAGTCATGTAAGTCACCTTAAAGGCACTATGAGTTTATCCCGGCTGAGTCTAAAACAGATCTTAAATGAGTCTGGGCTTCCTGAACTGCTTTAGGTTCACATAGGTTCCTGCCCTCTTTCTGGGCAGTTCTTCACTTTATCAAAAAACCCCAGTTTATATTGTGAAATCAAATTGAAATTGTATGATCTCATCACCTGCAGCTGAGAGTCCTGGACACCTGACCTTTGTAGGAAAGTACACAGTTGAGATTAGCAGTGGGTACCACCTAAAGCAAATTTGCCTTCCACAGCGTTTCTTATATATTAAAAATGCCTCCTTAGAAAAAGAGGTGGTATTTTTCCTTATTTCAGTGTCCCCCCAAATTGGTGAAGAAGGGAAATTTCTCACCTACCCCTGATCCTTTATAATAGTACTGTTGCTTATGTTCTGCTTGTTGGATTGAAGTGAGATTCTTTGCAATGCTATTGTGAGAGACTGGGTCTTATGTCTTGTGATATCCTGATTGTTTCTTTGTTCTTCATTCCGCCTTCCTTTTTTGTTTCCTAAAGTATCTCGTTTTTTCCATTCTGTTTCTTTTATTTTTCTTTCTTGGTTCCCCACCCCCCCACCCCTTCCTTCTCCTTTTCCTTATTTTTTGTTTAGTCTTTTCTTCCCCATCCTTCCCTAATAAAGAATTATGGTAACTCCAAATACCTTCCATGATATTTTGTTGCATTCCTCAGATCTACCAAGCTTATCCTGCAAATATAGAAACTGAGGTGCATCTGGGAACCATGCTCATTCTTAGAGAGCGTCTTTGCTAAATTATTACCAACAATTTAAGCATAATGTGTTTTAGAATTTTACCTAGCTTTTGTTAGGTTTGTAGGCTATAGTTCTTTTAGATCAAGGTCAGTGTGTGTGGGTTGCACAGGTTACGTCATGCATGACAGTTCCTGGCCAAAGTGGAAATGAGGATGAAGTCCAGTCGAGGCTTCCACTGTAAGCCCCACACCTGGGGACCATGAAAGGGCGCTTTCTCCCTTGAGTGCCATCTTCATATTAACCCAGTAGAAGGTCGAGTACTACAGCTGTCCCTGTCTGGAGACCTCTGCTTATGACGGTGATTCTTCACATGTTCCCAAAAGCAGTCCAGCAATTTTATCCGCCAGCTCTAGGGTTATCCTTTTTAGGACACCTTTGCATATGGTGACGTCTTCTCAGAGACCCTCACATCGGTTCAGCAGTTTTATCTGCACTTTCTTTCCATTCATCCAGTCTAGAAAGGCGTTTAAAACAATGGCATGTTCCCCTGTGGTCTCATTTCCCGGCCTCTCTTGGCCATTGGTTCTCTGGGCGACCAGTTTGATTTGCTTTTTCTAGCGTGATCATCCTTTTTGACAGAAGGGAAAGGAGGAAATTAGAAGCTGATTCAACTGCTTCTCTGATGATCTAGTTGTATTTATAGATTAAAGGATATTAATATTTATAGATAGTTTTGAATATCAGCTTTAATATAAAGTTAGTTATGATCCTGGGTATTGTATTGTGTGGGCTGGAAGGTGGATTTACTTAATCCTCTTTAAAAAGTCACTTTAAGAATCCCTTAGAGCTATGGCTTTGTCTAATAAGCAAACCCCAGTGTTAGGCTAGACTTGGGAGGTCTGTCCCTCTCTCTTGTTGAGGGTGGGAGAAAGTTGGTCACTCATGGGTGTGTTAATGCAAAATCTTAGTGTATGTTATGCTACCAAGAAATTTTATTCTCTAGCTCCAAGAGGACATAATTCTGCAAGAGACAAAATAAGTAAACTAGAAATTACTGTCATCTCTTAAATAGTATTCTTACAGTAAATGTATAAAGCAAGCAGGGAGATACTTCTGTAGCTCTGTGAGGTTTAGTATATGATTAAATATATTCTCACATATACATGCATATGTATATGTCAGATATATCTCCTTAATGGAGTCTATATTTTCTGTAGTCACAGATACCTGCAACCCTATGTTGTATTTCATGCTGCGTTCTGCTAGACATTTAAAGCCTTACAAATTTAGGAAGTAATATTTAATAAAAGAAGCATGCTATTGATTTCTGTAATAATGTAAGCATTGTTTTGCTAACTCTGTGATCTACTTGCCTTAAAACCTTCCCATAATTAGATATTTCCTAAGATTTGAGGTTAATAGAGCAGAGTGTCACAAACCTTCTCCCCTGCCACTGCCAAGAACATCATTTTCCCCTGAATAAGACTTTTTGTTCTAATAGATTTTCTCCTGATGTTACTTTGATTTCTGAAACTGATGTTGAACTTCTCCCTTTCAGATTTATGGTCTGGTAGATTTCATGCTGAGTTTCAGATGCAAAGCCTAATGGTATTCACATTGGCGGCATTATATTGATTTGTTTTGGTTTGATATATAGGGCTTTTAAAAATAATAACACCGGAGAAGTATACGTATACAACATACTTTTTCCCGCTTTTGCACACTGGAATTAAGATTTATGTTCACCATCATGTGATTCATCTTATAAATGTCTAAATTCAGAACTCTGAATTGATGACGTTTTTAATTGGGAATAGGTAGTGATGTGTGTCTTCCCTTGTTATTTCCTAAAGGTTCAGTATTTGAGTGCTGCTTTTTACCTGTTACAATTTATTTTATGGGCTTTGTTGGGGCATTTTATGATTGATATATACACGTGAGAGAGACTTTTGTTCTAATTAACCAAACGCTAAAGAAAAATTGGGTAACTAGCCCTGTATGTGAAATATAAACCCTTTTAGTTTTATGTTACACTCTGGAAATGAGTTAAACGTCCATCACGTGGGGTAATGGATATGAAGTTACTTTTGTATAATACATGTCAATTGATAAAGTATTGGGTTAATGGATGATAAGCATTGGTCCGCACAGCCCATTGTTCATGGAGAATAGAACATGTGAACATGAATGGCATGTCATATCTGAAATACACCCAAACCTTAAGCTAATTTCAAATATTCCCTTTTCATACCTCTGTGCAAAGGAACTTTCCAGGGCCTAAAATCAATTTTAGTGTAATGTATTTGAGCTTTTACCATGAATAATAGACAGGCTGTTTTAAAGAGCTTGACCAAAAAATTAAAGTTATTAAGTACAAAAAACCAAAGCCCAAATTATTATGGGTCAGCTTACTTATGGGTTGCTTTATTTAAAAAACGATTCCATACAGATACCTGACATTAAATGAATTGAAAATCTTAGTTGGTTGACCAGATTTATTCCCTTTTTAACCAGCTGTGCTTTTGTTGTATAAAAACAGCTTTGCTGGGGTCTTTGCCAACAGACAGCAAACTATTATGATGAAAAATGTGACTTTTTAGTGACATGCATCTGTTTACCAGTTCACATCCAACATTTTAAATTGTCTTCTCTTAATTTGCTTGCCTATGTTCCCATGAAAACCATTCATTTATTTACTCACAAGATATTTTACGATGAGCCATTTCCCCCAATTTGTAGTATAGCTTTCTGGAAAGAGAAGTCATCGTGGAGTCCAACAGATCTGTCCTTGAAACTGGGGTTCTACCACTTCTTCATGAACAATCTTTGGGAAATCTCTTTATTTTTCTAAACCTCACTTACTTAATTTTTAGGACTAAATAAGATTATAAAAATGATATTAACACATATATGTGGGATCTAGAAAAATGGTACAGATGAACTTATTTGCAAGGCAGGAATAGAGACACAGATGTAGAGAGTGGGTGTGTGGACATGGGGTGGGGGGAAGGGGGTGTGGGATGAATTGGGAGATTGGGATTGACATATACACACCACCATGTGCAAAACAGCTAGTGGGAACCTGCTGTATCACGCAGGCAGCTCAGCTCGGTGCTCTGTGGTGACCTAGATGGGTGGGATGGGGGGTGGTGGGAGGGAGGTCCAAGAGGGAGGGGATATACGTATACATATAGCTGGTTCACTTCATTGTAAAGCAACTATACCCCAATTAAAAAAAGAAAAAAAGAAAGTTCGTAACATGGTACTTGGGCACTTAAAACCTGATACTCAGTGAAGGTTAGTTTTAATTGTACTAGGATTTAACCCATAGAATTCAGACTTGGAGTTTGAATGAGTGTGCATGAGTTTTAAGTTTTTTGACACAACCAAAAACCAGAAAACCTTTAACACTAGCAATACTTGATGCTTTTCCTACTGTGTACTTGGCTTGTTAGAAATAAAATATTGGCAGTGCTGAGTTCTATGCATGATGCAAAATGCATGTTTAGCGTATATTAGAAAAATGTATGCATCTAGCTGTTCTTTTATCATTTTCTTTATTGTGATCTTCATCCCCACATGTCATGTTTGTGCTTTTGAACTAGCAAATACATATGTGAATAATTGCTTTAAGTTGGATTTTAATATTTAAATAAACATTTCAAGGAAAATGAAATTGTACTGAGGAAATAGTCATTGTTTTCTATCAGTTGCCTTGCAAGGTTAGAAAAGACATTCACCTTTAAATATCTCTTTAAAGATGGAAATGAAGAACGCTCTATAACCTTGTAGTCAATAAGCCTGGGAATTAAACTCTGTAATTTAGGAACTCATTAGCCATCCTTTCGCTTAGGGCAATAATAATTTAACACCTTAACACCCCCTCACTCCAATGACATGAATATCGTATTTCCATTCTAGGACCTTCTACCTTTCAGAACTTTTGATTGACAGTTAGCTGAAATACATTAAGGTGATCCTGAAGAGTATCAGTTTACTGTAAATAGGTTATGCTTTCTTTTGGTTTTGACTGAACTTTGGGCAAAGCAGGTCTTAAGAAGAAAAACAAGAGAGAGAGAACGGGCAACACCAAGTATTTTCCAAGAGCCCCATCTCTAGTCGGTGGCATTTTTTGTTCGAACACAGAAGGCTGACTTTGTTCTCTATTTTCATATGTTTTAGAAACAATTTGCCATATGGGTTGGCTTTCAAGATGAAAATATGAATGATAGGGTTCCTTTTGTTTGAGATGTGGTCAGGGCTGCTGAATTAAACATTTTGGTCCAAAAAGCCTGTTAATGGAACATCTCTATGGTGTCAGTTTTTTTAATGAATTATTTTGTGGAATGTTTCTGCCCTGTGTTGAGAAGTATTGCTTGAGTGGTTGCATTAATTCATTTGTTGTGTGCCAGAAACTGTGCTAGGCCTGGGAGACTAAAAAAAAAAAAAAAGAAACTGTGTCCTGTCTCTCAGGAAACTCATAGCTTAGCATTAGAAAAAGTGAGCTTTAAAATAATGTGTGAGAGGCATAACAGAGAGCTGTGAGAACAATGAAATGAAGTGATTTTCTTCTTGAGGGAACAGGTGTTGATTAAATTTGAGTACTTAAATTAAGTAATTAAACTCATTACTTGGTACATGTATTGTATTCGCATGTTTCTAGGATTTTTTGCCCCTGGGGACTGCTTCATCTTTACATTTCCATTTCTGTAACTTATCAGTTTGAGCTATAAATCAATCAAGCGGTAAGCTTGAAGATGAGAAAAATGGCTTTAATAGCTAGTGTGTCCTAACATCTTTGAATTTTCCAATTAGTCATGGTGAATTTAATCCACCGTAAAACCAAACATTGGGGAATCCTTTAGGCATAAAATGCCGGGTCCAGTCTCCCACGCCCACCACTTTCAAACATTTTGGTGTTCATGATAGGAAGGCATCAAGAATCATCTTGGAGTCTCAAAGACAATTTCTTTGAATGCACTGTTAGTGAGTGAATCTAATCTGTTGCTATGTTAGCTGTCAGAATAATCTGACTACTTGGAGTCTCATCTGGGTATTCTGATGGCTAGTGATTGATCCTCTCTCTCCTCATTTCTCAAGAGCTGGAGTAACTATATGGATCCATAGTATAAAAGAGATATGCAAAATAACTTTAAAAAATAGAACCGGGCTTCCCTGGTGGCGCAGTGGGTGAGGGTCCGCCTGCCGATGCAGGGGACACGGGTTCGTGCCCCGGTCCGGGAGGATCCCACGTGCCACGGAGCGGCTGGGCCCGTGAGCCATGGCCGCTGAGCCTGCGCATCCGGAGCCTGTGCTCCGCAACGGGAGAGGCCACAGCAGTGAGAGGCCCGCGTACCGCAAAAAAAAAAAAAGAACCAATGGGAAGTGTAAGTGAAAATTAGAAGTTCTCTTAACATGGGGGTAAAAGACAAATGCAAATAGTCATAACAAAAGGAAAAGTAATTAGAAGAATGTAGTTAGTTGAGAAGCGTGTTTTGCAGTTTTCCATGAGTATTGTTTTGCTTAGTACCCCTTCTCTATTTCCCGAGGCCTCAGCAACCATCTCTATATATACGGTTAACCCTCAAGTTAATATCTCCATCCCAGACTTCTTTGCTCCCTCTTAACCTCCATCACCTAACTGCCTATTAGGCCTCTCTACCAGGGAGCCTAAAAGGTACCTCAGAGTCAATGGGACTACCTTTTGGAGTTTATCAGTGAATGCCACAACCTAATGGGTCAAGTGAGAAACCTAGAGATGACCATTGATTCCTCCGGCTTCTTTATCTTCGCAAGTCCAATTCATCAGAAAATTCTTTAGATTTCACCTCATTGTGTTTCTTAAATCCATCTGTTTCTCCTCATTACCACTGCCACCACTTAATCGAAGCTACCAAATTTCTTATCTGAACCATTGAGTGACCTATTTATTGGTTGCTGTAAATACGGTTCCTGCCATGCTTCCCATATTATTTATGCCCCCTGAAGTCTGACTGACTATGAAAAAGCACCATTGCTCCCTCCCTTCTCTCTCCTCTCTCTCTCTGTCTCTCATTCTCTTAAGTCTTCCCATTGTTTCCCACTGCAACCCATGCACCTTAATAGGGTCTGACCCCTACTTATTTCACCAAGCTTCTCTCTTTACACCCTTCCCCTCGCTGACTTGTTCCAGCTACACTGTTCACCAGCTCCTTGAACACTGCATGTTCATTCCTTCCCCCAGGCCTTTGCAAGTGCTGTTCTCCCCTCTGCAGTGCTCTATTTTCATTCCACCACCTTTCTTCCACCTAATTAACGTTGACTCACTCTTTACTTCTCATCTTAAGTCTCATTTCTTTAGACCTGACTCCCCGCCTAAGTCAGCCTTCTTTGTCATGGGCTCCCATTGAACTGCACTCCTTTCCCTCAAAAAAGAGCTTAATTTGTCATTACACGTTCACACCATCGGTGAATGTCTGCTCTTCCATTAGAGTTGGACTCTGTGAGGTCAGGCGTCTTGTCTGTTTTGCTCGCCACTGTGTCCCAGCATCAAGTACATGAAAAGGTGCATTGTAAATATCTCTTGAAGCAAGAATGAATGGAGACATGGACAGATGCGTGGATGGATAGATGGATGCATGGATGGATGGATGGATGGATGGATGGATGGATGGATGGATGAATGAATGAATGAATGAATGACTCAAATTACTTCCTGTGAGATTTTGCACCTCCCTTGGTGTTGCCACATAGTTTATGCACTGAGGTGAGAACTGGTATCCCAAATGATTAAGAATATGTGTTTCAAGTCAGAACATTTTGTTAGAATCTTTTACATATATGTTACTCACCCTCCTTCCCCGAACCTCATTTTTCTGTAAGACAGAGGCAATACTGTCTTATAGGTTCAGTGGTCGAAGAGATTAAATGAAATAGTCTATACTTAATTATTGGCGTTCTGATTATTTATAATAAGGCATCATCATTAAATGGTAGCTATGACAATGATTGAAAAGCGTCAAAGAGCTGGAGAAGGAATTCCACAGCTTTGGTGGTGGTGATGATCTCCATCACCACTCCATACGTAGAGCAGAGCATGGAACCATCCTCACTGCTTTGCTGTCTGGCCGTTGTAATTACACATGAAAGTGGGACTGTAGTGCTGGTGCCTCATGTGTCTACCTCCTGCCAGAGGAGAGGACCTGAGGTCATTCACGAATCTGGGTTTCCGGCACTTACCTTACCGTGTCTGCTATAGTTTAGTTTGATTACTTGAATGACAGTCAACCCTCTGATACTGATTTTCATGCATATACCAAAGCCACACACGATTAAAATGACACTAGATGGTGGGTAGAGGTTGCTATTTTGAGTCCTGAGGCTGAAAACTGAGATTGACATGACTTCACACTAGCAGAGCAAGTCGGGATTCTCCGGAGATTCTAGCTCGTTGTCCCAACTGCGAGAGCAAGGGTGAGGAAAGAGAAAAGAGGAGAGGGTCATAGGCGGTTAGCACTGGAAGGGACCTTAGAGACATCTGGTTCAGGATAGCAAGGTAGTACCGGCTCATTGTTTGGAGCTGACGTTTGGTTTGAAACCTCTTTGTTAATCCTGATTTTGTTCATCTCCCCTTATTTATATGAAATACCTAATTATATTTCTTCATTACATTTTTTCTTCTTCAGTAGAAAATCCGTCTGTAAGAGGAGAGCTTTCTTCAAAAGAGAAATCACCTACCTTTTCTCCCACAGCCTAGGTTATGTCCGTCAGTTCTCACTGTGGAGTGATCCACTTGGTGATTCTTTACAGTTCTTTTAAAGGCATCATGTGTTTTAATTTCAAGATCTAGTAAAAGAATCAGTATATATGCTGCTTCATATTATGAGCCAATAACTTGCTATATTGAATGCACACATATGAAGCTCTGGTACAAGGGCCTACTGTACAAGAGATAGTGCTACTGTCAAAAAAATGTGCCAAGTCTTGAAATTTTGTCATGATTTTATTTTATTTTTTTTATTTTTATTTTTTGCGGTACGCGGGCCCCTCACTGCTGTGGCCTCTCCCGTTGCGGAGCACAGGTTCCAGACCCGCAGGCTCAGCGGCTATGGCTCACGGGCCCAGCCGCTCCGCGGCATGTGGGATCTTCCCGGACCGGGGCACGAACCCCTGTCCCCTGCATCGGCAGGTGGACTCTCAACCACTGTGCCACCAGGGAAGCCCCTTTGTCATGATTTTAAATGCCTCCTCCTTTCCAGCACTTGCTTGTGACAAGTACACATCTCAGCTATAGGAGGGCTTTATTTTGAAGGTAGTTTGGTAGATGTAGATCATATGGCTACCTTTGCTGGCTAGTTTAAGATCCTATGATGGTATATGATGTAGTTACGTTCAGCGGAAAAATTATATACATATGTATGTATATATACATGTACATCTCACATGTGTATACCCAGACATGCACACACACACATGCACCCATGTTCAAGGATATATTTTTAAAAACGATGGGGCCCAAATATTAGAAGTACAATATTCTAGTCATTATTTCCAGTTTTGCTCTCATGTCTGAGAAACATTTGCTTACAGGGTATGAAATACCTACTCTTCCTTGTGTGTATCCAACAGTCCGTCATAAAAGTGGTCAAGTTCCAACATGTGCGCGTTATGCAGAGAGAGGTCCTAAGAGTAGTATTTGGTTGGTCCCAGAGGAAAGTCTCAGATCTTCATCACTAATCACATTCTGATTTGGTGTCGCACTCGAGAAGCACTGAGTGGCACTGAGACAGTTTTGTCTCTGTCACTTGGGCAATGCGCGTTGGGTGGATTTGCTACTAGTCACGATTACATTCATTGTACTGTTTCAAGAACAGGAGTCAACCGCTCTGGCACACCCACTACACGTTTGGAGCTCGGCTGGGCTGGTGTGTTCCTCTGCTCATTCATCAGTTTACCCGGTGTTTACAGGGCTATTAGTTTGGTAGGGCAGACACAATAAAATACCACAGACTTGGTGGCTTAAACAACAAATATATTTTCTCATAGTTCTGAGGGTAGAAGTTCAAAGTCAAAGTGTCAGATTGTTCAGCTTCTCCTGAAGCCTGTCTTCTTGGTTTGCAGAAGGCCATCTACTTGCTGTGTCCTCACATGGTGTTTTTTTCCTGTGTGCATGCATCCCTGGTGTCTCTTTTCGTGTCCAAATTTCTTCTTATAAGGGCGTCAGTCATCTTGGATTGGGGTCCACCTCATGGCCTCATTTTAACTTAATTGCTTCTGTAAAGTCCCCGTCTCCAAATACAGACACATTCAGAATTTCTGGGGGTTAGGGCTTCAACATGTGAATTTTGGGGGCACACCCATGACAGTGAGTGTATACTATGTGTTTCTCGGTTCCCGTGCCAAGCTCTAAGGGCCACGGGAAATACAGTCAAGTCGAGGTCTTTGTTCTGTAGAGCTTGCAGTGTAGTGTGAGAGACCGAAATGGACGGTAAGCCTCAAAATAAATATTTGATGACCAATTAAGGTTAGTTGATGAAAACAATGGATTTAACCTGGAGGTTAGTATAAGGAAGGGCTTGGTAAGAAGCACCGTTTAAGCTGAGAGCTGAAGGATAGTGGTGATTTTTGAAGATAACAGCTAGCGTATATTGTTTCCTATACGCCAGGTATTCTTTTTAGGGCTTTACGTATTTAGTTTAATTTAATATTCACAACGATATAAGGTAGACACTATTGTCCGCATTTTACAGACGATGAAAAATAAGGCACAGAGATACCACGGAGCCTGTCCTTAGTCACACAGCCAGTAAGACAGGACTCCAGACCTGGGGCTCTTCGCCACTAGGTTAAGGAAGAAGAGTTTGCTGGCTAAGGAATGAACAGCACATGTGAAGGCCCTGTTTCAGGAAAGTATGATTTATTCTAGGAATGGGTAATAGGCAAGTGGGGATGCAGCGAAACGATCAAAGAGGAGAGTGGTACCAGAGGAGTTCTGTGAGTCAATCCTGGAGGACTTGGAAGACATATCTCAGGTTTTGTCCTTTATTCTAAGAGGAACAAGAGGCCATTGAAGGACGTAGCACAAGAGAGCACGGGGATCTGAATTCCACTTGTTGAATGTCAGGCTAGCTGCTGTGTTTAGAAACGACTGTAGAGGGGCAACAGTGGAGTCAGGAGGCCACTGAAGAGGGCCCCCCAGTCATCAGGAGACAGCAGTGGGGGGTGGGAAAAAAGCACCCAGACTTAACTTGCGTTTGAGGCGTGGAATCCTTGGGACTTGGTGATGGATGGAGGGAGAGGGAGAAATGGAGGGGTCACGAATGACTCTCTTAGATTCTGGCTTGAACGATGGGTGGATAGAGGTACCTTTACCAAGGCGGGGAAGAATCAAGTTTAGAGATGTGGCAATGGAAATTTTAGTTGTGGACATGTTGGCTTGAGACCCTTCTACGACATTCACAGGGAGCTCTCAAGCAGGTAGTTTGACATTTTGAGCCTGGAAAGAAGAGGAGAAGTAGGGGCAGAGGCTATGAATGTATTTGTCATAAACGTATGGATGGTATTTAAAGCAGTGGGATTGAATGGGATCAACTAGGAAAAGTGTGTTGCTAGAGAAGGTAGGATATAGAACCAAACCCAGAGGTTCTCCAACATTTAGAATTTGTGTAGAAGGAGAGTCAGCAAAGGAGACTGAAAAGTATCCGAGGGAGAGAAGTAACACCAAGAAAGAAGGTCATCCTAGGAACCAAGGTGGGGGGGGGGGGATGGTGGGTATCTGTGGGAAAGAGTTATCGGCTGTGTCAGACACTGCTGTCCAGAGGTCTAGTGAGATGGGGACCATTGAATTTGGTAGCTTAGAGATCACTGATGACCTTGGTAAGAGCCATTTTGGTACATGGTCTCACCAAATCTTTACAGACACTCTGTAATATCGATACTATCATCATTCCTATAGCAGAGACAAGAAGATCAAGACTCAGTGTGACGGGGACCTAACCATGGTCACATATTTTGTAAGTGGCTGCCTAAGCTTTCAGAACTGGAGCTGGCAACTCAAGGCTCTGAATTCTTCACCGTTTTTCTCTCTTAATGGTATCGATGCAGAAAAGTAGCAAATGGCAATGCCAATTTTATTTCAGCCCCTTAAATTCAAATTACAATCGTAGATATTTAAATTCAAAGTGATTTGAGAACAGTTTTGAGGTCTCATCTAAATTCTGCACCTTGCAGCTCTGGCTTCCTCATTTTTAAAAGGACGGGATTGGAAAAAAAAAAAAGAACTATCTCCAATGTCCTTCCTAGATTTTTAATATAATTTATATAATTGAATTTAATTTATATTTTACATTTAATTTAAATTATATCAATATAATTTAATATAACATAAGAAACTTGCCAAAGGAAGTCATGAAACACCTCTGCTTCTCAGTGCCACTCTGGCCTTGAGTTCACATTCAACATGGACATGTTCAACATAAACTCAGTGCAGCTTTTATTGTATGTGCCTGGAATATGCCAAACACTCTCCTTCCTAGGTGTTTGCTCAGGCTGTTCCTCCACCTGAGGTGTCCTTTACTCCTGCCTCCCTTTGAGTGTCAGATCCCAGATCTTCCCACAATACGAGTCTTACCCTTAATCCCCTTCAGCACTTATCACGGTTGTCCTTAGATGAGGGGTCATGTGTGTGTGTGCGCACGCACGTGCGTGTGTCAGGGGCAAGGGAGCATGATATTTTCCTTCCTTGTATGTCTACAAGAAGCCCGAGCACAATGCTTTTCTCAAATGCTGTTTGTTGAATTGAATTGTTCGCAAATTATGAAACATGTCTTGAGTTCTGAAAGCCCTGGGTCTTTCAGAGGATTCATGCAGGTGAGCTGGAGCAATTAGAAGGAATCAGACCTGTATTTTAACAGAGAAGCACAAACACGCATTTGGAAAAACAAAACACAAAAACAACAACAACAACAAAACCCTCTAAAAATGTTAGGTTCCCTCCCTTGATCACTGAGGCTGTCACCAATTGTTGGCGTACCCATGAAGGCTTCTTGGGTTCTGATTTGCTTCTAGTGTTTGGTTTTCTCCTTGTTCCTCTCTTCCCCACTCTTCAATTAACGCGCTATTTTCTTGCTCAGGCCATTTTGTGGCTTGAGCGTTAAGACCAGAACACAACAACCTCTCAGAGACCTCCCACTTGGGCACAAAGAAGGCAAAAGTACAGACAACGCTTCTGCGGTTTGGCCTTAAAAGCTGAAGCAGAGCCACTCCTTTAATACACCCCCTTGGCTCTTGCTGCGGGTGCCGGGACCTCTGGACATGAAGGTGCGTCAGCAAACAGGCCAACACTCAGGGACCAGGATGCTGCTTGTTGGCAGCACCCTGGGCACTCACAGCTTTGCAAAAGGTGACATGTGAGCTTTACCCAGAAGCCAGGGCTTCTGATACACAGAGAATAGCAAAGGAGCTACAGGGGCTGGAGAAGTTCCAGCGGTGGTTTTTGGCTCCAGTCCGGCCTCTGGCTGCAGGCTGCTGAGGGGGAGGCTGAATGTGGCTCTGGGCCCCCCACCCTCATGGTAGTTACCTGCTGCGGTTCCACACCATTCCCTTTCATATGTGAAGATTTCTTCAGCATGAGTTTTTGGGGAACAAAGGGAAAATGTACCTTGCTAAAAATATATTTGCCAATGCCTGGGCCAGACTATGCCGTCCACGTGGTGATGCAGAAGGTGGGGCTGGCACACCTGGTGGGGACAGGTTGCAGAGAACCTGGAAGGTCATGCTAAAGAAGTAGACCTAGCCCTGCAGCCTGGGGAGCCCTTGGGGGTGTGAGGAGAGGACAGGGCTGACTGTGGCTCTGAATTGCATGTGGTTAGTATATCTGAAGTCAATCAACTCAAAGTGCTTGAGACCTCTATCCTGAGAAATGTACGCCCAGGGAGACACTCACAGAGAAAGGGATGTGCACACACACAACCAGTGCACACACATGGAGGGTTATAAGCACATACACAGAGAGAGAGAAAGAGAGAGAGAGAGAGAGAGAGAGAGAGAAGATGCAGAACAAGACACACACAGAGGTGCACACATAGAGACAGACACATGACAGACATCAGGAAAGGGACCCTGAAGGACAGACAGAGAAGAACAAAAGAAAAACACCCAGACACACACTTGTCGAAACAGAGACGAAAAGCCAGAAGCTGACATGGAAATAGAGACAAACACATAGGGAGAAAGGAAGTGAACCTCTGGATTTAGGTCATGGACCACTCTGCTCACGGTACCTGTGCTCCCGCATTGGCTGAAGTGCCGCACGCTTCTCACAGCTGAGCATCTTGCTGTGGGAGTGTGATCCTTGTGGTTAAGTATGTTTTTTGGCTGCCTCTTTCCCCCTAAACCCAAACCTGGACTCCGTCAGGTACTCAGTTGTAGAACTTGTGCTTGGTTCCAATGAGGGAAAATGGGAATTTTTGGTGAGGGGAAATCTATTCATGGAATTTACAGTTGATTTAAGGGATCTTTCCAGTGCAGTCTAACCATCCATGATTTTCACCTTACTGCTACCCTCAGAACCTAGTCTCTTGCAAGTGAAGAGTAGCTTGAAGTGATCACACGTAGGTGGTGAGCAGGACTGTGACGTAAAGACTCTACAGGGTGACACCAGAAATGGAGACCATAGAAGGGCCGTGCCTCTAGATCTGGTCAGGGAGATGAACACCTGGAGATGGCCTGTCACAGTGGATGTGGCTGAGGGAATGGCCATGAGAGGGAGGAGATTCCACAGAGCCTGGCGGACGACTGGCAGGGGGTGGTGGGGAGGTCAGTTTGACCCAAGTGTCTCTAACCTGGTTTGTCTGGAATACTGGATTTGGTGATGAAATGACAACCTAAATGTTTTACCTGGTGAACTTAATGTGCAGTCTGGCTGTTCTTGTAGAGAAACTCAGCCGGTTTTTTCAGAAATGGCCATCAGGGAGTTTTTTATTTGGGAGGTAGAATAGCTTGGATGATGAGAAAAATGCATAGGTATTTCCCATATCTTTTATTTTTGAATGTATTGTATTTCTGATGCTTTAACATCCGGAACCTTAATGACCCTGGAGGGACTGCCCATCCAGGGCTAGCCAGTTTCTAGAGATAGTAAAAGGCTAGCCTGTGAGTAAGCCTTTCCAATGCACACCAACCAATCCAGAGCTCATACACCCAGCCACCTTTTTTATGAGGCTCTCACAGGGCTCTCACACCCCAGGCCACTGTCCACCTGCTCTAATCACCCCAGGACCAGGCACCAGACAGCTAGGGGCAGCCCCTGTGCCCTACAGCCTGCTGAAATTATTCAGACTAGCCAATCCTAAGCCTGCTTATCCTGCCTTGCCCATTCCTTTCCATGGAAACCACATAAAGGCTCTTACTCATGGTTTTCCCCTCCCCCTCTGCCTCTTGACCAACCCCAGTTTTTCCCCATGTCATGGCATGTCCCCTGCCTTGGAACCTGATAGTATAATGAACTGTCTTTTCAATGGCAGTCATCTTCTGATCTGTTGGTCTCACCGTACTTAAATAATAGTGAAACCTATATTAAAACATCATGAGAATGGTAGCTGCAGTGGAGGGCAGTGAAATTCACTGCATGTACGAGGAACCCAGGAACTTCTAGGTGAGGCTGAGGCATCAGTCATTCTCGGTAATACTGTGGATGCCCTGTATGAGATCCTGGACCAGGCAGAGACGAAGACTGTGAGAGGCCCCGTGAGAGGAATTTGGGGGAAGCAACTGGAGGCCACAGTCAGCAAAACTGGAAAGGGGTTGCCATACCCAACAGTGCAAGTTTAGGGGAGGTGATTGTTGAGTGAAGATTGTAGATCATTGTTCTTAGGGACATTGCGGGCAAGAGAAGACCAGTCTCAGTTCTTAGCTTTGAGATGCAAATGTTGTGGTTGGGAAGGTGAGCCAGGGGAAAAACTGGGCTGGCAGGGGTGATGGCCCTGGGCAGAGCTGGGTGAAGGGGCTTTCCAGGGGGAGAGTTGTTTTCGATCTAGGGAGTGAGGGAGGCAGGGAGCTAGCAGGCTGATGGGAGCAACTGGTGATGTGGGGAGGCCTGTGTTGGGCTCAGAAACCCTAAAGTTTTAGTGGGAACTTAAACTTTGGGGCAAGAAGAGTCACCTCTCCAAGGTGAGAGGCCTTAGGTCTAATGGTCTCGCTCCTGGACTGAGGGCCTAGAGGTGGCTGAAGGGTCTCAGGTGTCCAAAGCAGCAGAGGAGGCTGAGGCATTGCAAGCTGGTCTCAGGGTTCTCTTCAGAATTCTTGTCTGGGTTAAAGACAAACAGCAGGAAGTACTAACATATGTTTCTATACCCATTTTATCAACAGTTTCTTTTTCTTTTGGAAGCAGTGTCTGTGGTCATGAAATTTGTCAACTCATCTCATTTTGAGGGTCAGTGTAGTTTAGGAGTTCCCACTCAGTATCAGTGGCCATGGAGTGCTCGAGGCAACAGAGCACAGAATAACAACCTCCATTGCTCTGTCTTCTTTCTGTGCTGTGAGCCCAGTTAAATGCACACTAGTCCGTGGGAAGGGAACACACATGATTTCCTCTGGGATTGTATAGGGTGGGGTTTGTATCCTGATGACACTACATCTCTGGGAAAATCCCTTAACCCCCTTAACCTTCCTGCCTTAGTGTTCTCATCTATTAGCACATGAATAATTATAACACTCAGCTTGTGGGACTGTGGTGAGAAGTGTACAAGCTAAGATGGTGTGGACAGAGGATGTCACCTACCATATCAGTAAACAGAGGATGTTGTGGCCAACAAGCCACCAGTCACTGTAGCTCTCCCCGCACCGCCACCCCGGGACCGTGCATCTTGAGGGGAATTCAGAATGGAGAAAAGTAGGCTGCTGGCCCTAGACAGTTAAGGTGCATATCAAAGGAATGACTTCAGCGAGACTCTTGCATCTTTCCATACATAGGAAATTGCTAAATTCATTAATTTGAGATGTCTATTTTTTCTTTAGTTAGCAGAAATCTTTTGATATTCAACTACCAGATTTGTTTCTGCAAAACTCCTATATACCCTGGATCCTCCCTTACCTCTTTGGAACAGTCCTTCAGAGCCATCTGAGAAGCTCTCTCCTGGGCTTAAGTCCTCAGCAAGTCAGCTGAATAAAACGGAATTCTGAACTTTTAGGTTGGTCTTTTTTTTTTCAGTCAACAGTGGTGTCAAACACTTTAAATACAAAGCCTGGCATATGCAAGGGCTCCTGCTGCTGTTTTTGTCTCTGTGGAACCATGTGGATCTATTTGGGTCAAAACAGTGAATCTCATCCATTTCATGTGGTTCAACACAATACTATTACTGTGAGCGCTACTGTTTACTCATATGAAGTTGTCTCATTTATGGGCTGCAGAATTCTTGTGCCTGTTGAGAACCCATCATGAAGACAATGGCTATCAATGTTATAATCAAAGGTATTTTCCAAAGTTACGTAGAGTAAAAGGAAGATTTTTGCCCAGTGCCTGTTAGGTCTGTCCTGGAGGAAAGAGTATGTGTTACCCTCCTGGGCACTACAGTGAATTCATCTGAGGTGTTAGCATAGAAGTAATGCCAAGCCATCGAGTTTGCTCTTCCTCATTCTGGTGGAAGGTGGAGGTCGAGGAGCTGAAAAGAAAGCAAGTAAGCAAAGAAACACAATGCTTTTAGATAGTGGTAAGCACTGTGAAGCCATTTAAAGAGGCAGCGTGAAACGGGGGGGAAGTGGATGATGTTTTGATTGGAGGGTGAAATCAGGGGAAGGCTCGCTGTGGAGGGGCATTTGCAGGCGTGGAACCCCCAAGGCCAGAATGTGCCTGCTATTATGGGGGATAGACGAAGGTCAAGGTGGCTGGCATATATGAACAAGGGGAAGAAGAATAAGGAGTTGAGGTTGGCGGTGGGGTCGGGGTGGGTGGGAGTGCAGATCATGGAGAGCCTCCTTGAATGGCAGTTTCTTTTGTCTGCTGTGTAAAACCCAAATAATGAAATCCACTCAACTAATTGCAGTGATAATTCTTGTATTTTATGTTGTGCTTTTCCTTTAAGAAAGATGCGCCTGTTACAGCACATGATCCTTAGAACACCCCTGGCAGAGGCGGTGGGGTGCAGGGGGGAGGGGAGTATTCTATTTGTGTCTTCGTTTTATAACCAGTGATGATACTGAGACCCAGGGAGGCCAGGAAGCAGGGCGAGAATCTGGCCGCCATGTTTTCTTACCTACACTCCTTCCACAGCTCCCCCTGTGACTGGGTCTTCTTTGGAGCTTTAATTCCTTTGGAAGAAAGACTCTACAAAGCTCAGATATCTCATTATTTAATTACATATTGTTGTGATTTGTAAGGAAGATAGCTGTTTATTTAATTCAAAGCCATACCCTGCATTCCCGTCAGCAACTCTCCCTCATTAAATATAATAAATATAATTAAATACAAGGCTTGAACTAGGTTAGAAGTGCTAAACAATTGCCCGTGTATAGAATATGATGTTCATGTGTAAACACAGCCCGCAGATCAGAAATTCTGAAATGCGTGTGTGCTTAATTAACTAAATGTGAGCTCCAGGTTGGCATAAATAGATACTCCTCAATAAACGGCCCTGTGTTGCCATGTTAGCTAAAAGTGTGGTAGCCGAGAAGAAATTAATCATTAACACATCTGGGTCTGTGTATTTCTTCTTGTAATTAGTTATCCTTTCCAAGGTATTAAATGATTTACATTGCTCCCAAGCCGTGTATCCATGGTAACCATGGTTTTTGATTTGGGTTGAAGTCTTACAGTAACTGAATGAAAAGCCAGGTATGTTTGATTCAGTCTCTTGGTGGATGTTAGTGGGAAGCTAGATAGATACCCAACTCCTGGCAAGGCACTGAGGAAGACAGCCACGGATTCTGCTTATAGGTTAGTGAGGCAGCTAGGAGTGCTGTCTTTGGAAGAGTCAAGGTGAGAGGAGTGAAGATCCTAAGTGAAACTTCTATAAAGAAGTTAGAGAAAGAAGCGATTAGCTGAAGAGACCAAGGAAGGATTCCTGAAATTTAAAAAGTTACCGATAAAGAATTCGTATCTAGAATATTAAAAGAACTCTCAAAAGTATAGTAGAAAAAATGAAAAATCCAATTAGAAAATGGACAAAAGGCCTAAGGAGACATTTCACTGAAGTGCACACATGATGGCAGATTAGCACATGAAAAGATGTTCCACATCACTAGGTCTTAGGGAAATGCAACTTAAAACTGCATGGGAGGGCTTCCCTGGTGGTGCAGTGGTTGAGAGTCCGCCTGACGATGCAGGGGACGCGGGTTCGTGCCCCGGTCCGGGAGGATCCCACATGCCGCGGAGCGGCTGGGCCCGTGAGCCATGGCCGCTGAGCCTGCGCGTCCGGAGCCTGTGCTCCGCAACGGGAGAGGCCACAGCAGTGAGAGGCCCGCGTACCGCAAAAAAAAAAAAAAAAGACACACAAAAACTGCATGGGCTATCACTACACAGAGATTAGAACAGATACAGTAAAGTGGCAACACCAAAAGCCGGCGAGGTCGTGGAGAAACTGAGTCTCTCTGGTGGGGATAGAAAATGCTACTGCCACTCTGGAAGATGGTTTGCAGTTTCTTGAAAACCAAACATACACTAATCACAGGACCCAGCTGTTACACTTTTGGGTATTCATCCCAGAGAATGAAAATTTAAACGCAGGCGAAAACACGTGCCTGAGTGTTCACAATAGCTTATTTGTACTAGTCCCAAATCGGACACAACCAAACGGTCCTTCAGTAGGTGAATGGTTTAACAAAATGCGGTATATCCCTACTGTGGAGCATTACTCAACAGTGAAAAGGCTTGAGGTGTTGGTACTGGCAACAGTTTGGATGGATCTCAGAGACGTTATGCTGAGTGAAAAAGCCAATCTCGCAAGGTCAGCTAAAGTATGATTCCAATACAGCATTCTCAAAATGGCAGAATTATACTGTTAGAGAACAGGTTATTGTTTGCCAGTGGTTAGGGACAGTAGGGGGAGGGGTGCAAGTATGGGTGTAAGGGGACACCAAGGAGATGTTTGTGGTAATGGATTTGTTTTGTATCTTGGTTACAGTGGTGGTTGTACATCTGTACATGTAATAAAGTGACTTAGAACTATACACACATTCTACCAACGTCAGTTCCCTGGGTTTCGTATTGTACTGTGGCTGAGTGTTACTGTACCTACTACATTGCCTAGTGGCTGGAAGAACTGGGTGAAGGGTACGCTACCCAGGATCTCTCTGTACTATTTTTGTACCTTTCTTTGAATCTGTAATTATCTCAAAATAATTAAAGTATTTGTAGAATATTACCAATAAAATAAAAATGATAACCATAGTTAACATTTAGAGACTGCCTACTGCAGGCTAGGCCTTTGCTAGCATTTACTTTACATAATTTATCCCTAATTCTCAGGGAGAAAATGCTAGGAGATGTACAAAGTGTTACCTCTATCTTACAGTTGAGGAGACTGGGGCCTGCAGAAATCAGGTAACTTGCTCTGAGTTCCAGAGAGTACTGCTGGCATGAGGATTCAAACACAGGCAGTCCAGCTCCAGAGCTGCATTTTTCACCACTACCTTCTTCTCTAAGCTGCCTGTGGCTCTCAGGGGTATGTAAGTTCCACTGACTTAGGACACGTATGTGACAAAGGAAGGGTATTGGGGTATAGAAAAATTCTCATGGTAGAGCCAGGTATGTTCTTTCCTTCAGTCCTGGGCTGGCCTTCGTACTTGAGAGAGAGTTGCAGAGTCTCTAAAAAGCCATTGTTGAATACGCCAGGATGCATATTCAGCCAGGATGCTCTGCGTTTATGCAGGCAGCGGGAAAGAGGCCTCTGTAATTAGCTGACGAGAGTGGTGGTGTTCTTATTCCCATTTGCAGTCAATGGTTCTAATTGAAGTGAAGGCTCCCAAGGGCCCCGCTTCTCGGACTCTATGCAGAGAAGGGCTGGGAGGAAGGGGGCATTTCCAGTAAAACAGATGTGAATATTCTTCTCCTTCTTCCGTCCCTGAGATATAAATCCTCTTCCAATTTCCATGCTGATTAACTTGAGGTTGAAAATATTACTTTGCCTGCTCCCTAGCCAGCTGCCTAATCTCCTCCTCATCCCAGGCTTAAATAATCTTCGACTTGTGTCAACCTGAAAATGCGTGGTGCTTGCCAGCCTTCTCCTTCTGTGAGCCTGGTGCCCTGGTCTCCCTCCCATGTTCCGCTTTGCTACCCGCCTCGTGTAAGTGCTTGCGGTACCAGGAGTAAAATTTGAGCAAAGCTGCATGATCTCCAAGACGCATCCACAGATTTATTGCGGTGCCTCGGTTTTTCTTCTTACTAGTGTAATAGGAGGGCGGGTCTGTGCTCAGAGTAGAGTGGGCTTAGCATTCTGGTTGAAACCTGTTCAACTGTCACAATCTCTCGGGCTGAACTACCTAGATAAAGACCTAGTAGAGAAGTGAGTTGCTGAGGGGGAGAGAGGGACTGGGTCAGCTGGGGTCTTGGGGGCACCGCCTGGAGGAATGTCCACCTGAGGCCTCTTGGTAAAAGGTGAATTGCTGTTCTGTTCAAGGAAAAGCCTTTGTTTCTGTCTTGTAAATGTGACTTCCTCGACCACACCCACTCTTGGTTGAATATTTAGCCAACAGCCTGATAAAACTCATCCCTCGATGTGTGAGGAGGTGGAAATGAGATGTGGGCTCAAGCTGGGTTTGGGGAGTCAACCTGGGGCGCGGGAGTGTCGGGAAGAAGGTGGTTCCTGCGAGGGGCACAGGGTATGGATTCCAAAGATCTCTGGAGAGGTGGAGTCCAAGGCTGGTGATTGCCTGAGAACCAAAGAGGCTGCCTGTAGGAAGGGCCACATATAAAGATTAAGGCTGAGAAGCTAAATATGGATGCACAGCAGCAGGGCTGCAAGTCAGAGAACAAGGTGAAGTAAGGGTTCAGAAAGGTTGGGGTGGAGTGAGCAACCCTACCCTCGGAAAGAGCCTTAGAACCGGGCATCTGGAGGCCCTCTGTCAGGGGCCTACCACCTCCCTGATGGCGGTGATGTGAATCGTTCAGCACGATCCTTCCCTAGTTGCTGAGGCTAGTTTGAGATCATGAGAAGAATCCAGGTCCCAGGGCCTTAGGAGATGTTTTTGGCCTTGGTATGGGGCCAGGCAGTTGGGGGAAGAGAGCAGTTTACAAGAGTAAGCTCCCCTCAGAGGTGACACAGCTTTCCACCCATCACCAGACTTCCGGTTCCCAACCCTTCCCAGACGAGCTGCCCCCACTGCATAGCAGCCCTTCTCACCTTAACAAACCATGTCACACCTCACGTGTTTGGGATTGTTGTCAGGAAAGGAAGACCGGGGGCGTCTGTGCTCACGGAATCTGATGGTGCTGTGTTCCTTCATCTCCTGGGTCTCTTCCAGCCCCTGCAGAAGTCCCCATGTCTCATGGTCCTCATGATAGCCTGGTGGCTGCCGTGCGGCCCTGTGTCTCACGTGCTCTTTTCAATGTCTGCTAGCGCGTTTTGAATCCAAATACAACACAAGTCCTCAAAGTACACATAAAGCCAGCCAAGAGTCCCAACTTGAATTGTATACACAGTACCCACAGTGGGAGGCTATAGGATGTTTTAGGATAAAAGAGAATGTGTGATACGATAAGAGGCCTTTTGCATGGACAAAATAAAGCCAAGTGTGGGAGAGACAGGGACAGAGAGAGAGACAGAGACAGAGAGAGAGGCAGAGAGAGGTCACAATGTAGAGCAATCTTCAGCAGAAAAGAGTGAGAGGCCAGTGAGGAGATCGGTGTTTTGTGTCTTTGCTACTTTGGCTGGACTTTCATTTTGGCAAAACTCGAAGTTAATTTGATTCCCCCGCTCCCTGCACTGTGCCTTCACAGAAGAGAGCAATGTTAGGAGTAGTGGACAGTTTGAGCACAGTCATCTTACGCTACTATATATTGGGCTGGCCAAAAGTTTCGTTCATTTTTTTCTGTACAATGGCTCCAGTAGCACTTAGTTGTCTTTAACTTCATCCGAAACAATCTTGTTAGACTGTGTGTGACAGCTGTCGTATCAGCGTGCATTGAAAAAAAACCAAACTTATCAAAATTGGTGAATTTTTGTATAGCCATTTTAATATTGAAGATGGAAGAAAAAAGCAACATTTTGGCATATTATTATGCTTTATTATTTTAAGGAAAGTAAAAACGCAAAAAAAGATTTGTGCAGTGTATGGAGAAGGTGCTGTGACTGATCGAATGTGTCAAAAGTGGTTTGCGAAGTTTCGTGCTGGAGATTTCTCGCTGGACGATGATCCACGGTGGGGTAGACGAGTTGAAGTTGATAGCGATCAAATTGAGACATTAATTGAGAACAATCGATGTTATACCCCACGGGAGATAGCCAATCTACTCAAAATATCCAAGTCAAGCACTGAAAATCATTTGCACCAGCTTGGTTATGTTAATCGCTTTGATGTTTGGGTTCCACATAAGTTAAGCGAAGAAAGACCTTCTTGACCGTATTTCCGCATGCAGTTCTCTTCTTAAACGTAACGAAAACGTTCCATTTTTAAAACAAATTGTGACGGGCAATGAAAAGTGGATACTGTACAACAATGCGGAATGGAAGAGATCGTGGGGCAAGTGAAATGAACCACCACCAACCACACCAGAGGCCGGTCTTCGTCCAAAGAAGGTGATGTTGTGTCTATGGTGGGATTGGAAGGGAGTCCTCTATTATGAGCTCCTTCCGGAAAACTAAACGATTAATTCTAACAGGTACCGCTCCCAACTAGACCAACTGAAAGCAGCGCTCTATGAAAAGCATCTAGAATTAGTCAACAGAAAATGCATAATCTTCCATGAGGATGAAGCAAGACCGCATGTTTCTTTGATGACCAGGCAAAAACTGTTACAGCTTGGCTGGAAAGTTCGGATTCATCTGCTGTATTCACCAGACATTGCACCTTCGGATTTCCATTTACTTTGGTCTTTACAAAATTCTCTTAATGGAAAAAATTTCAAATCCCTGGAAGACTGTAAAAGGCACCTGGAATAGTTCTTTGCTCCAGAAGGTAAAAAGTTTTGGGAAGATGGAATTATAAAGTTGTCTGAAAAATGGCAGAAGGCAGTGGAACAAAAGGGTGACTACGTTGTTCAATAAAGTTCTTGTTGAAATTGAAAAACGTGTCTTTTACTTTTCCTTAAAAACCGAAGGCACTTTTTGGCCAACCCAGTACACAGCAGTACATGCCATCCCATTTATTTCCGCTATTTCTATAAAGAATTAATTGTATCTCCTGGTTTCAAGTCCAGTAGAGATTCAGGGTCGAGAGATCCATCCCTGTAATGTCTTGAATGTCAGGCAGGAAAGCCTCCTTTTTCCTCCTCCTCCTCCTATTCCGCTTAATTCTGTACATATCTCCTGAGTGTCTTCTGCGTGCTAACCATCATTCCAGGTGCTGAGGTCACCACTATGAATGTGTCAAAAAAATTGTTAAAGTAAACAAATAGAGATTGTAATTACAGGTGGGGAAAGGGGATTGTGTTATGGAGACGGTGTTATGGTGGAGGTCCTTTTATATTAAGGAATGGGGAGAGTCCTCACTAGGGAGGTGTCTTACTTCAGGCTACTACAGCAGGACACCGCAGTCTGGGTTCATTAAACAACAACACCTTCCACAGTTCTGGAGGCTCGGAAGTCTACAATAAAGGCATCTGCAGAGCCGGTATCTGGTCAGGCCCTGCTTCCTGGTTTGCAGATGGCTCCCTTCTCCTATCCTCACATGGCGGGGAGCAGAGAGAGGGAAGCAAACTCACTTGTGTCTTTTATAAGGTCCCTAAACCTATTCACGAGGGCTCCACTCTCATGACCTAATTACCTCTCAAAGACTGCATCTCCTAATACCCATAGCATTGGGGGCTAGGATTTCAGCATATGAATTTTAGGGGCACACACGCATTCAGTTTATAGCGGGAGGTAATGCTTGAACAGAGACGTGAACGATAATAAATAGAAGAGCTGCTCAGATTGGTTGTGCATTTCCTTATGGTGACAGGAGCCGTGCTGAGGGCCCTTCGTGCGTTATCTCATTTCTTCCTCTCTGCAGTCATTCGAAGAAGGTCCATTAGTATCTGCATTTTTATACCTCTGGAACCCAAGGCTCACAGGTGTAAAACTGTTTCCCAGGGTCACTCAAGAAATGACAGTTGGAATGGGAATGTCATCTTCGGTCATATGACCTTAGAACTTGGCAGACTTAACCATCAAGCTCCACTGCCTGAAGCTTTGTATCCCTAAGGGAGAGGCCCCCAGGTCTCTGCTTTCAGTCTCCTTCCCCAGTGGGTTGAAAGCAAAGGTTTTCACGCTGTGCCGTGCGGAAGCCCCAGGGCTTCTGGGAGCTGGGATATGTGTGCAGGGGTCTTGCATTGGCTTGTGGGAGAATGGTCCTACTTCTGTTTGTTTTATACGTTAGGATTCAACTGAATAAATTTTTAAAGAATAGATTGAACTCCTTAGAAGAGAGTTGGAAGGTGACTTGTTCCATGAGTATTTATTTAAACATTTAATTTAAAAATGAAAGTTTTTGGTGGTCAGGTAGCAGCAGTAGAGGTGAGGGTGGCAGCAGCAGAGGCGGCAACAGCAATGGTGGCTGCAAACACTGACACTGATGCTAACTAAGCTCCAAGCACGAGTCTAAGCGCTTTGTGATACTAACCCATTCAGTCCTCACATGGGGTAGGTTCATCCTACAAAAGAGGATTCTGAAGCTCTGAGATGGGTGACTGTCCACAGCTGGTAATAAGCAGGATCAGGCAATGAGCTCAGCTGCAGAATCTGTACGTCATTACCCTGTGACACAGGGTCGGGGACCTGCAGCTTCTCTGTCACTGGGCTTAAAGTGAACGCTATGCTTGCTCTGAAATCCAGATTTGGTGGCTGCGTGTCTGTAGTGAGCACTTTACAGCTTGCCCTGGCTGTGGGACTTGTCATTCATTCAGCGTTACCTGTGATGCTCTCTGTCTAGATTTTTTGCTGGTGTAGGTATGATGCTTCTTGGGAGCAGAATATGATTCCCAACTTTCATACCCATGAGCCCGGCATGGCCTGCTTGTGGAACTCATCTTAAAAGATGAATTGTTGGTTAATCACATTCATGAATTAAGCCAGTGCTGCTGGCAGTAATCAGGGCCAGGCAGCGTCCTAAACCAACACGAAGAACCATTTGTTTCTTTCCGTGCAACAACACACAAGTCAGCCATTCGATGATCCTCTTGACCGAAAATTAATTCTGAATATTAAGAGGCATAGGAAAATCATCACAAACTGTTCATCCGACCTCGCCTCCTGCACAGCCAGTCCTGACCGGTGCAGTGAGGGGACATTCATGCTAAACGTTCCTAAGAAGGTCTCCACCACTGTAAATCCTGGGTCTCTGGCCAGATTCCTGGTAAATTGAAGATGTCATTAGAATTCTTGCAAATTGAAGATGTCATTAGAATTCTACTGCAGTTCCTTCTGTAAAGGAGGTTCAGGCTAAATGCATGATGCAGTGCATCTTCCATGGAGGTGAACCGTGGAGACTGAAGTGAGCAAGGGTTCCATTCTGCATTAAAGAATTAAAGGAGTTTAGTCAACAGAAATCCCAGGCCTCAGTCAGTGAAATCATCCAGAAAAAGAAATGTTATCGATTTCTCACATTATCTAATTTCTGGGCACTCTCTATGGAATCACTCTGTCTCATTGAATGATGAAGTATACTATGAGAAAAATGAGGGACGGGTCCAGGGCTTTCCCCACTGCCTATTTCCTTTTTTATTATTATTGCCTTAGTAGTATTCATCGTTTGTGCCTCAAAGCCACCGGACAGGGTCCCACAAATCTCCCTGGCCCCCTGTGTGGGAGCCAGGCTAAGATATGCAGCCCTCTGAATGCTCCCAGATCATCACTCTAGACCCAAACTGAGATATGATTTAGGAGGTCCCTATAACCAGGGATCGTTGGCCTAATCGGAGTCATTTATCCTGTCTTGAGCTATCAAATCAATGCTCATGGGTTGCAGGGAGTTGGATGAGCGTGGTTTTTCTCGTATGTTTTACAATGACTACTTTGAAAAGAATCTCATTTGTGAAGTTAATGCTCTCTGTAGCATATCTGGGAAGAACCCTTTTCAAGAAGTAGCAGCTCCGCTTAGCAGCTCTGTAGGCTGAGATTTACCCCATCCTAAAAGAGGATGTCATTTCTAAAGCACGACTCCGAAATAAATACCTGCTCTCTTGAGTTACGAGGAAAACGTAATGCTCTAAAAGATGCTTCTGCCTAATTCTTTCTAATTCAGGAACATTAGAAGACAAGAAAGCATATGGATCAAGAGAAAAGCGGGATGTGAAAAAAAAAAAAAAACCAAGGAGAAGTATAAAATTTGGATCACGCTAAGTTCTATTTATGCTGAACGTTTTATTTTGTTGAAGTCTTATGTGAAAATAGCCATGTTGCAATGGCGGAAATCTTGTATTCCGCTCGCGTGAAGGAAGGGTATTGTTTGTTGGAAAGATTTTGCAGTAACAGTGAAAGTAAGGAGCATATAGCAAAGGAGCTCATAGCAAATCATAAAATGTTAGGAGAGGGTACAGGTCCTCTTAGGAACTCTTAGCTGCTTGCTGTAGTTCCTGCTTCAAATAACAACACAGCCTCACAATGTTGCGTGCAGGTCCAGAGATATTTATTCATACTAGAGAAACGCAGCTCTGTGTGAATGAGTGCCCCCTGAGAAAGTTTAAATAAATTGTCCTGACCCACCACTAAAGCAGGCTGACGTGTCCTGAAGTGACAGCTGTCACTTTAATGCATCTCATCACCTCTCAGCGGAGGCTGAGTATCTGGATCTCATCACACTGCAAAGGATCTTTGTTTCTTGGTTTCCCCTGGCATCTTTTTTTTCCCTCTAGTTAAACAATCCAGTCTGAGCTGTTGGACAAAGAGAAAATAAATAAATATATCGTTAAGATTCAGTGATTTTTTTTTTTTTAAAGCACCTGCTTTTTGGAACACCGTTTGCAAAAAATTATTTGAATTTGTAACTGTTTGAAATGATAATGCCATAAAACTATATTAAGTAATTTTCCTAAATAATAACTTGCACTGATAGCAATATGTGACACCATCAACTTGAAGCTCGACCTAAGATCTTGTCTGGATTCAGTTACTTCACGGTGACCATTTGATACTCAAGTCATGTGTCTGTTTAACCACATTCAGAAATGTCCAGTCTGTGGTATCCTGACCTTCCTGGTCCCTTTCCTAGCACTAGAAAGGGAATTAGCACAAGCTTGCCCTTTATGGCTGAACTTTCTGGGTTTCTCATTACTTTTATTTAAACCAGATATTAAAGGCAAAAACTCTACTAGAGATGCACTTGGCTAGTGAGATAATTAGGAAACACCGTCTCCATAATTACCGTATCACTGTCTCTGGAGGGACATGAAAGCTTGTCCTGTCCCTTTAACAGGAGAAGTTGCTAATCCCCTTAACATTTTTTACCCCTTTAGACTGGTAATATTTCACAAAATTTTTGCTTTGTAAAATATTCCTAAAGGGAGGCTTAAGCGATAATGCACAGATTATGGAAATGATGCCCATTAAGTAGAGGGCGAGATTCTGGAAAGCCACAGAGCTGCTTCAAAACGTGTAACCTCCATTAGAAGCTTCATTTGAATGTTAATTCATGGAGCAGTAGATGTTTATTATTTTATGTTTTATTGAAACATAAATTAACTGTAATTATGTGTATGGCAAACGGCAAAGCAATGTACATAGTAAGACAAGGAAAAATGCTACCACTGTTTCATCTGCATCCAAATCCTTTATTGTGGACCCAACAGAAAGACACCCAGAGGGAATAGCTCTGTAGATTAATGTTCTGATGTGGTGTGTAAATAAAAAGCATACATGCTAGATATTCTTCCTAGTGAAGAATGCATCCTGGAATTAATTTGTGAAGTTCAGAAGCTATCTGAAGAAAGGGTGGGTTTCTTCTTCTCTCCTGAGAGAGAATCACGGTGACTCTTATTAAAGTTAATGCTGAACAAAGAATCCCTCCCCTTGGCAGTCGGCTGGATACTGATCGTTTTCAGGATAAGCTATTGGCTCCAGACACTCAAGCATATATGAGAAGTTTTTAAAAAGGACATACGTGAAGCTAGAAAGATAAGACCTTCAAACTTACATTTTGATAAACCGATACTTTTCAGTGGGGAGGAAAGGCATGTGCCATGCAGTCAGAATGGCTCCAGCTAGCCCACATTCTTGCATGTGCAGGAACTTCTAAGCAGAGGGAAAAGACAAGACTGGTGAAGAAGATCTATGTGTATGAGGTTACTTTTTTCTTTTTGTTTTTTGTTTTTTTTAAGCAAGCTAACAAAGTACGATCACAGTCATCTCCCCACCCACCATCTATCCATCCGTTCATTTGTCCTTCCATCTATTCATCTACGTATCCACCCTTTCAACAGTTACACAATGTGCTCTCTAAGCTAGGAATCTGGGAGGAGGGGGAAAGAAATAATCAGGAAGAAGATATGGTAAGGACTAAGCTAGAGTTCTAGAGTAATGAAAGAGAGAGAACTGTAATTCTTGCTATTTTGTGATAAAAGCAGTCATTGAGATACATACAAAGAATCAGAGGAACCCTGGAGAGTCTGAAGGCCACACAGAAGAGGTGACATCTGAACTGGCTCTTAAAAACTGAGAGGAAGATGGAGAGAAGGAAGGAAAGGAACTCCACATGGAGGGAGTTCCTTTTTAATTTTTTCTACCAAGAATATATAAACACAACAGCTACAATGGTAGCTCATAAAATACAAGGGTGACAAATCCTGAAACATTCTTGTATCTCTTGAAAGTTGTTTTACTGGAAGTAGCACTAAGGCGCTTTCCCTGCAAGGCAGCAAACAGAACCAGTTTCACAAAGAACCTCTGACCTCCTGCTCCTCCCTGTGTGGCTCGACAGGAAGACTCTACCCTGGAAGGGTCTGCCTGGGCTTCCACTTGCCTCGTTGCAGGAGCATAACCTAATGTTGTAGGAATGACCATATTTGAGGATTATCATGGTTTTGCAGATCTTGCTCGAGTTGGTCAGCCTTTTTAAGGGCAATGATTACAAATTCTCCTGTCTTCTTGCTGACCAGTTTTAAGAACTTGAAGCTGTTATGGTCACTTTGAAAATCAATCATGAGCCAGAAGATGATAATATAGAATATTTTACAAGATCTCTCTCAAATTTGTGAGACGTCTGTTCTCTCATGGGACTCTCTTGCACAAGTGCTCAGTATCCTGAGGGTGAGTAGTATGCGGGGCAGAGGGATGATAACCTCCTGCTGGGCTGTGTTTCACTACCCCTCAGGTGCCAGTAGGAAGTGTCGCGCCTGGGCTTTGGCCTTGAGAAAACCTACTCACTCCGCCTCCCAAGGCCTGCATTTCTTTATCTCTCCATCTTTCAAGTGGAGAGAAAAGCAGTATCCTAACACATAAGATTATTGTGTGGGTTGTATGAAACAAGTAGATAAAGTGCTTAGACCAAAGCTGCCATATTCCAAATGTTCAGTAGATCTTATTATCACTATGTTACACAATAGTAGTTTTGAAAATATTTTTGACAACCCGCTTCTGCTATAAACCAGAAGGCTCGGTTCTGCAGCGAGCCTTGCTAAATAGATTCCACCCCAGACCATCACCCATCCCAAAGCTCATGTTTTC
Organism: Delphinapterus leucas; assembly: GCF_059928025.1. Classification (NCBI taxonomy): domain Eukaryota; kingdom Metazoa; phylum Chordata; class Mammalia; order Artiodactyla; family Monodontidae; genus Delphinapterus; species Delphinapterus leucas. The sequence goes on along the minus strand of NC_143138.1, from coordinate 75,394,372 downwards.
TTCCTGGCTGGACTCTTCCTCACTTGGTTTGGGGAGGCCTCACCTTCTGCTGCAAAGTTTAGGGTCAGTGTGAAAACACTACCAGCTACTAAGTTCCAAAATAAGTGTCACTGGAAGTGCTTCTGCTCCAGGGCCTTGAGGACGCCTTGACATGTTTGACTCAGGAATAAAATTAGTTGTCTGTCAAAAGGCACAGGCACAGTGATGGTTTCTGGCCCTTGTGTTAGCAAGTTCCTTCCTGTAGCATATTGCAGCTGGTGTGCCTTTCATGAAACAGAGGAAACACAATTTTCCAGGTGCCGCAATCGTCCCAGTCAAACTGAGAAACTTTAAAAAAAGGTAAAAGATAACCAATTCAGTTTCAAAAAAATCTCCGACTTTGTTGAGACCCTGTGGAGTTTCGTGGCTTAACGGTTGTGTCTTTAAGCCGTACATCACACTGGTGGTGTTCCAGCTGTGAGTTGTAATAATATATCATGAGAAGGATGGTGCTCCAATGATGTATGAGTGCAGTACATCATCTGAGCATCACAGCTTTTATGATGTATGGCTCCAAACCACAATGAGAGTTTAAAGGAGCTTTTAGTGACCAAGCAGCTTTAAATTTCAAATTTTTAAAAAATTAAGGTCTTTTCAAGTCAAATACAAGCAAGCTGATGGAATCTGATGCTGTATAGAGCGTCACTGAACTCTGAAAGCCTGGGTATGTGTCTTTTCCTTTGGACTTTCAGTTCACAAGGTGGAAGTAATTGGCAGGCTCTTCTTCAATTCCCCCTCCACAAGAAGAGAAGCCCAGAGAACTGAACAAACGTGAGCTAGTGTCAGTGCATCCATTTTGCCAATCAGTTTCCCCCATCTTCCACACTGCACACATGAGTAGCTCATCTCCACTGCAAAGTACTGGATCACGAGATGCTGTAATAGGTAGTGGGCAAACCCAGGAGAGATTTGTTTTCTTTGTTTTAAGGTGTTCTCCCACTAAAAGTTAGAACAAGAAGAACAGATAAAAAGTAGATTAACTTCCTTACCCATTGCTCGCAAATTCAAAACAGGACATAGGGGAAGAAAACTCACCTTTTCTATCATTTGTCTTGGTAAAGTAAAGGAAGCACTGATTGCAAATGAGAAGAAAAATAAAAGATGAATAGCGTATAGGCCACTCACCCTGAGAAGGAAATGGGAGCTATTGTCATAGTTCCATCACCTCTCCTGTTTTAACGATATGTTTATAAGACGGCGATGTTGCTTGTGAGAATGTACCCACTTCGTTTAAAAACCACTCGCTTTTGGGGGCAAGGAAATCACTACCAATAAGAAAGTAGGTGCTGGGAGAACTGCTCCTCCTCTATTTTTTTTATTTATTTTTTTAACCCTACTACGGTAAACAGAACAAAATGAGAAATCTCCCTACTGTTTGTGTAGTAGACTCAAACGAGAACATCAAGAGACAATTACATTTCAAGTGGCTTCTTCCATTTTCCTTTAGTGAGTGAATTAAAGGGAAGAACGGTGGTAGAGTTACTGCCATGTGGAGAGAAACATCTGGGCATGAGGCATTAACGCAGTCTCCCTTCCCGTTATCTTGCCTCTAGTTTTTCCACTTCTTTGGCTTCCTCCAGTAGATTGTAACTCTCAAATTACTGTAGATTTTTGGTGTCTACCTCCTACCTCTCCCTGACTTCTGAAGGGCAGAACATCCTCTTTTCATCAAATAGAACCATTTACTGTCTCAAAAAGAAGTCCCAGGCTTCTTTTGTACTAGAGGCTTAAGTATATAATCTAGGTAATGTAAGCGTTCAGAACAGGCCTCCCCAAGATGTGCGCTTTGGCACGTGGATTCTGTTGAGCTAAAGGCAATGGAGACCCTGTGGGCTCAAGAGAAACTACTTCCCCTCCCTTAACTACCTAGAAGAATTTCAACTGGGGATTTTTCCCAGAAAAAGAGTTATTACCAAAGATAAATTTTATCTAAATTTCCCCGTCTATATGGCAGGGCAGACATCTAATTACCAAACTTTGCCCTTCTTCTCACCGTCCTGTGAGTGACCCTCCTGTCCTTGGAAGCCCCAGTCGCCTATCCCATTCCTTAGCTCAGGACAGCGTATGTACCTCATTTTAGTTTTCTGTCTCTGTACCTCTCATATATATTCGGTTCCCGTACGTACAATATTAAATTTGATTTTTTCCTGTTAATCTGTCTTATGTCAGTTTAATTCTTTGAGCAGCCAGAAGAACCTAGAAGGGTAGAGGAAAGTTTTCTTCCTCCCTGACAGTAACAACGATGTGGCAATAAACGCATCACCCACTACTCTGAGGCTGTCATTTGAACAGTAGGAGCGATGCAGTCTTAGCATCTAAAGAGACGGGGGCTCTTTCATCTGTTACTTAAAGAATCCCCCAAATTTAGGCCACTTCTTTTCTATAGAGAAAACACGGACACACCATTTAGTCATTTCTTTCTCATAAGGTAAAAAAAACTTTACTTACACATTTATAGTACTTTCACATCATTCATCTACCCATTTTTAAGGCATTATCAATGATAAAACATTTGCTACCATTTACGTGACAGCACTGTGTGCCACTAACTGTGCATAAGGCTCTGTATGCGTTACTACATTCTCACCAAAACACTGAGACATAGGAAATGTTACTGTGTCCGTTGCAGCAGATGAGGAAACGGAGGCTTACGGAGAGTAAGTAAATTGTCCAAGGTCGCCAAACTGGTCAAAGTGGCAGATCTGGGATTCTAAGCCGGGTTGAGGGGATGTCAAATCCCAATTTAGTTAGGCTATCATCCTTCCCAATTAAATAATTAATATTTGGGTGAGCGTATGCCCTGGTTTATTTGTAACGGCCTGTGTTTAGATGTATATGTATCTTCGTCGACTTACAACAGGGTGACATCCCAGAAAACCCGTCGTAAGTTGAAAATATCATTAAGGTGAAAATACATTTAATATACGTAACCTATAGAACATCATAGCTTAGCAGCCTGCCTTAAACGTGCTGGGAACACTTACATTCACCTACAGTTGGGAAAAATCATCTAACACAAAGCCTATTTTATACTAAAGTGTTGAATAGCTCATGGACCTTACTGAATACTATACTGAAAGTGAAAAACAGAATGGTTGTCTAGGTACAGATGGTTGTCAGTGTATTTGTTGTTTACCCTTGTGAGCCAGTGGCTGACCGGGAGCTGTAGTGGCTGCCACTGCCCAGCATCACGAGAGAGTATGGACCGACATATCGCCGTGAGCCTGGGAAAAGATCAAAATTCAAAAAAGTATGGTTTCTACTTATTACATTTGCAGGTGCCGTAAATGTTAGAAAATTTTAAGTAGAACCATCGTAAGTCAGGGCCCATCTGTAGTTATAAACAGGCCAGTGTAGTGATGAACAATCTCCTTTCATTCCCCAGATTCCCCTTTGGACAATAAATTATACGGCCCCTCACTAGTAATATGTTTCATGCTGGGAAATCTGATTTCTGCTGGTTTTAAGTATTCTTATCTGCCTGTAAGGGGGGAAAACAAAGAGGGGAGGGAGGGAGGGAGGGAGGGAGGGAGGGAGGGAGGCAGACTCTCATGAAGTTGTTTTGAAGGGATGGCCTTCTAACTCCATTCCTCTGCTTATTAGCCATTTACACATCTTCTCGGGAGAAATGCCTATTCAACCCCTGCCCATTTTCTTAGTTGGGTTTTTTGTCTTTTTATTACTGAGTTGTAGTAGTTCTTTATACGACTTAGATACAAGTCCCTTATCAGATGGATGATTTGCAAAATAACTTTTCTCCCATTCCGCGGGTTACCTTTTCACTTTCTTGACTGTATCCTTTGAAGCACAAAGTTTAAATTTTGGCTATGTTCACCTTCTTCCACTTTTAAGGACCCTTGTGATTACATTGGGTGCAGGTGGATAATTCAGGGTCATTCATACTCTCCCTGTTTTAAGGTCAGCTGGTAACAGTGCTAATCCTTCTGCAACTGTAATTTTTCGTTGCCATGCAACCTAACGTATTCACCAGCCCTGGGATTAGGATATGGACATACTGGAGGGTCCACTGTCTGCCTCCCAAAGCAGTGTTTTTGTTTTCCTTCAGAATCAGACTTGCCTTCTGTGATTACTCATTAATCTGAGGGAGAGGGATTCATACTGGGGCAACTGATGGAGGTTGCTGGACCCTAGTTATGGAGCAGGGTAGCTGTCTATCTCTAGTCTTCCCTGCCCTTTCCCCGCCACGCTTTTATCCCTTATAGACAAATTAGAATATGTTCCGACAACGACAAAACACATCAGTGTGACTATACTGACCATCCTCAGGTGAGTATGGGGTAAAGTAGATGTGTTCAAAAGGATGGAAGGAGACACACAGATCGTGCAAAAGAGGCGGGACCTATAAAAATGTTGTTAAGGTATTAACACTGAGAGAGACCCTACATTTGGAGAAAAAGATAACGGAGAGGGCTTTAAAAGCTAAAATTTACTCAAGCAGATGAGCCAGGAAAGGGTGGATCTACTGCTTGGTGCAAACTACATACAATTAATAAATTAGGGGGGAAAAAGACTTGACATTGAACAACTTGGTTAATCTATATTTATATCTGGCATGACTTTGAACTAGGAAGACGTAAGGTGGAAATGGGACTTAGGAGATAACATCCTTGCTTTAAGTGAATTGAGATCTCTGGGCAAAGGCAGGTTCCATCCCCTGAGGGACGCAAGTCCGAAAGAACTTGCAGATGTGATCAAAGACATTACTGAGAAATCACGGAGCTGGCAGAGGCATCAAGAGGCCATGGCGAAGAGGTGTCCTTATATTTGGAATCTGGAGAGGCAGGGTGGCCTCCTGAGAGATGGTGTCACTGGGTGGTGAAGAGCAAATGCTCCAGTGTCTGATGGCAGACTCAGGTTCAGATTTCACCTCCTGGTCACGCCTTCAGGAGCTTGGCCACGTTGTTTAACCTCTTTGGTCTATTTTGTCTCTTGGAAATGGTGATGCATTTATTAACAACCTCTAGGCAGCATTGTAAGGGTTAATTGAAATAATGATGTAAATCAACCCAGGGACTGGTATGTAGTGATCTTTCATTAAGTATTAACAACAATTACTACTACTAAGGGTAATAATAATAATTGTAGAAACTAGTAGACTCAGGAAACTTAAGGCTATATTTCCTCACAAGTGATTTTCTCCCTCCTCTGCAACTACCGCCATGGATTTCTTTGTGAAACTCCTTTTCCTTGGAAAAGTTATCTGTGCTTATTTATCTCCTTTTCTTCACCTTCTACTCTCTCTTAAATCCTCTTCAGGAAAAAAAAAAAATCCGCTTCAGTTTTCTTTTTTAATATCAGTTTTATGGAAACATAATTCACATACCATAAAATTCACTCTCTTTAAAGTATACAGTTTCATGTTTTTCTAGTATACTCACAAAGTTGGGCACCCATCATGACTATCTAATTTTAGAATAAATTCATCATCCCCAAAAGAAACGTCATGTCCATTAGCAGTCACTCCCCATTCCCCCTGGCAACTGCTAATTTACTTTCTATCTCTATGAATTGGCCTATACTGGGCATTTCATATAAACAGAATGATGTATCTGGCCTTTTGTGTCTGGCTTCTTTCACTTAGCATAACTCACTTAGCATAATTCTTTCACTTAGCAGTACTTCATTCCTTTTTATGGCCAAATCATATTCCATTGTCTGTCTATACCACATTTTTTTTATACATTCGCTACTTGATGGGCATATGGGTTGTTTTCCCTGTTTGGCTGTTATGTATAATACTGCTATAAATATTCATATACAAGTTTTTGTGTGGACCTGTTTTCAGATCTTTTGGGTACGTACTTAGGAGTAGAATCCTGAATCATATGGTAACTCTATGTTTAACTTTTTGAGGAAGTACAGAACTATTTTCCAAAACAGTGGCATCATTTTGCGTTTTCACCAACAGCCTGTGAATGCTCTAATTCCCCGCATTCTCACCCACACTTGTTATTCTCTTTTTTTAAGGTTGCCATTCTATTGACTGCTAAGTGACATCTCAGTGTGGTCTTCATTTTCATTTTACTAATGACTGATGATGTTGAGCATCTTGTCACGTGCTTTTTAGTTAAGATTTATTCTCCCAGTTTCGTGGAAGCTAACGCAAGCTTTCAACAGTGCTGACTGTTGATGATACACTCCTTGAAATTCCTTCTTCCATCAGTTTGAGAGCTTACCCTCTCTTGATTTGCCTCCTTCTTTGCTGTATCCTTAATCTGAGTCCTACTTCTTCTCTTCCCAAAATTCAAATGTTGAAGTGTCCCAGTTCTGAATTTTTAGCTCTGCCCACTAGGTTTTTTTTTGCAGGACACTTATATCCACCTGAAACTAAATTGTATATTTATTTTCTTGCTTATTTTCTGTATCACCCTTTGCATTGTAGCTCTATGGAGGCAGGGACTTTGTCTTATGCATTACTATATCCCTGGTTTCTAGACTAGAACTTGGTTCTAAATATTTTTGCATGAATAATTATAAATGTTAGAAAAATGTAAACAGATGTTATATGAATAAAGAGTGGGGCTCTCTATAATTAAATAAGTTTCTGGATTGCTAATTAAACAAATTTAACCATGTGTCTTTTGAGTGGGTCTTCTCTGACACTATGCTAGTGAGCATTGTGGAATTTTAGTTGACCATGCAAACTTTTTTGGTATGCAGTGCATCATGGATTTTTAAAAATACTCTTCCCGGGCTTCCCTGGTGGTGCAGTGGTTGAGAGTCTGCCTGCCGATACAGGGGACATGGGTTCGTGCCCCGGTCCGGGAAGATCCCACATGCCGTGGAGCGGCTGGGCCCTTGAGCCATGCCGCTGAGCCTGCGCGTCCGGAGCCTGTGCTCCGCAACGGGAGAGGCCACAGCAGTGAGAGGCCCGCGTACTGCAAAAAAAGAAGAAGAAGAAAAAAATACTCTTCCCACTCAAGCAGCTATACTGTAAAATTTAATCAGAGGTTTTGATAGCACTTAAAAAAGTCAATTGTGATCACCAAAGTTCAATATGAAGAACGAATTATGTCGAATTATCTCCGTATGTGCTGTTCATGGGGGTTTTATCAGAATGCCATCCTGTTGGAAGGCCATGACAATGGTATTCCTTCACAACAGTGAGGTTTTGAGCAGGCTTTATGGTGATTTCCCTTTTCTGAGAGGTTGAGTGCTTTGTCAGGATGTTGTGATCAGTCTGTCACTTAAGAATTTAAGTCAAGCTCTCAGGCTGTGTTGAGAGCTATGCCCTTGGGGAAAATCACCTATACAGTGAGCTGTTTGCTGTCATCAGTGTCACAGTGAATTTAAAGTGGTTACCAATGATCAAGGGTGGCAGTTCCAGGGCTGGGTGGTAACAGAGCCTATAGAAATAGCCCTGAACGCTAACCCAGGAGAGCAAGGTAAAGAAAAAGAGGTGTGGGATGGGCCTGGACCCAGGAGGTTTCCCTAATGTAAGTTCACAGCCACCTGTATGTCATTAGCGGACAAGAACAGACATATTCGTAAGGACAAGGCACAGAGGGTGACCAGAGAGCGGCAAGTCGAGGAAGCATTCAGTAATAGGTCTCCCATAATGCAACAGGGCAGGCAAAACAGTGAGTGACCTTGGTGCTTACATTAGCACATTTTCAGGAGAGGAGGTCAGGAACCAGATGGATCCTGTGAACCATGGTTGCGGTTGTCTAAGTATGGCCCTGGACCAGCAACATTGATATCACTGGGAGTTTGTAAGAAATGTGAATTCTAGGGGCCTGGCGATCTGTGTTCCACCAAGCCCCGGGTGCGTGCTCAGATTTGAGGACCCCTAGTCAAAGCAACAGAAATAAGCTTTAGCAACAGAGTAACTTTAGCCGTGTCCCATTCAAGGAGCTTCTTAAGTATCTTCCCTGCTGGTGTGGGAACCAAGCCCTGAATGTGATCTCTATCTGCTGATTAAGAAATAAATAAAAAAAATAAATAAAAAGTAAGAGTAATACTGCTGCAGTTCTGTGTATTAAGTATTCAGTATGTACTGAGCCGCATGCTAGGGACGTGGTTAGCAGATTTGATCCTCTTAACAGCTCTGTGAGGTCGAAACGGTTGCAACCCCCCTTATGGATGAGGATACTGAGATATAGGCCTTATGGGGCAAGAGCAAAGAGCTAGTAAGTGGTAGGCCCAGGATTTGCATTAGGCAGTTTGGCTGCAGAACACTGGTCTGGAATACCTGATTATTGAAAGGTCCAAGGGGGATGGTGGGTGGGTGGGTGGGTGGGTGGGTGGATGGATGGATGGATGGATGGATGGATGGATATAAGAAAGGAAGGAAAGGGGGGAGGGAGGAAGGGAAGAAAGAAGGAGGAAAAGAGGGAAGAAAGAGGGGAAAGGGTAGCTGCAGGTTTGGGAGGTAAAGGCTGAGTGCGCCTTCTTTTAAGGGTGGGCTGTTTCCACGTACTGTGGCAGTTTTGCTGTCTTGCTGTTAAGTCAGCTAGCCCACGTGCATCAATCACTTTCACCCTGGGCTTATCCCGCACTGCTTCCTTCTAAGAATTTGTGTAGTTTGTGATGTATTTTTCCCTGTTTGTTTTTTCTCCTTGTCTCCCGCTGCTCACATAGTCTTTGTGACTTAGGCATGCACTCGTCCCAGTTGCCGAGGAATCCATGACCGGCTTCATCATTAACTGGAGAATATTCTGGGAAAAACGTGTCACTCTTTGGGGACCATGTGCTCAGGGGCTGATGTGAAGCTCCTCTCTGCTTTATTCACCTTGGAACGCCTTGTTCCCTGCCTCTGCTTTAATAGCATATCATTTTCCCCTCCTCGTGCAACAAAGCCACAGGGACACTTATCTCACATTCTCCGGAGGCCCTTTGGAGGCTTGGAGACTTGGAGCCTGATCACTGTAATCAAGAAGGGGTGGGTGTGATCGGAGACTAGGTTTGATTCTTTGTCTGCCTGTCCACATTTAGGCCTTTCCTTTTCACATTCCTCCCCCTGGTTTGTGAACATAGCTCAAGGGCAGGAGTGAGGTTTAACTTCGGCTGAGGTACAATAGAGGCTCCTTGGAAATAAAACTTTTAAATGGCAGTTTAGCCTTGAAGGGTATTGAATTAGATATGCTGTGTGCCTTGACTCATGATCTCTGCATAATAGCATTGCTATGTATATTACCTGGGCGCTTTAGTAGACTAGAGAAATGGACTGTTTAAAAGATTAACTTCACAGAATCGGCGTTATGTGCTGACAAAGAATGTGGTGGTAAGAGCCAGATGGGCTGGCTTCCTGTGCTGACTCTACCACTTCCTCTGGGGCTTTGACCTCTCTGAGCGTAGATTTCCTCATCTGTAAAATGGAGATCATAGTGGAACTTGCCTCAGGGGATTATTCAGATCATCAAATGAGATAAAAGCTTTCTTATCATAGTAACTCAACACTTAATAAGTGAGAACTATTGATGTTACTATTATATGATTATTATTTGAAGCCCCTGTTCTGTTACTTGCTCCATACTCCTTTCTACTTTCGCTCCTCTGCTTCTTTACTTATGCCGTTCTCTGTTAGCCAATCCTTCTTTCTTGTCAGTTTCAGAGTTCCTATGGTAACCTTTTACGACATGCTGTCATTTCAAAGCACTGGCTAAATACAACCAAGACTGACAACTATGGGTAATTCCACAGAGCCCCTAAAACACTGGCACTCACACTCTCACATATGCCACCACATTGTCCTCTCTTGTTTTTTGTTTTGTTTGTTTTGTTTTTTTTGCGGTACGTGGGCCTCTCACTGTCGTGGCCTCTCCCGTTGCGGAGCACAGGCTCCGGACGCGCAGGCTCAGCGGCCATGGCTCACGGGCCCAGCCGCTCCGCGGCATGTGGGATCCTCCCGGACCGGGGCACGAACCCGAGTCCCCTGCATCGGCAGGCGGACCCCCAACCACTGTGCCACCAGGGAAGCCCCCTCTCTTGTTTTGAGCCTCTATTCTCTGCAGATTTCAGATATAGTTACTGAAGGTGACTTGCTCTGAAAAATAATCCAGCAGGAGCCAATATGGAGTAACTGGACTTCATGGGAGCGTCATTATCAAGCCTAGAACTATATGGGGAGATAATCACATTTTATTCTTTCTTCCTTGTACTTTTTCAGCATGTTCACATCCACGTTCTCCCAAGGAAGGCTGGAGACTTTGGCAGGAATGACAGCATCTACGATGAGGTAGGTCTGCTCTCTCTGATCTTATTGTTTGATTATCGGGGCTGGAAGTGTGAGGAAATCAACCTAATGAACCAGGAACCCTGTGTATATGGCCTTAAATGGGATTCTACCCAATAAGACTTGGGAAGTGGCAGTAGAGGCCAAGGAGCCAAGAATGGCCATTGCAGAACCTGAAGACAAATGAATTACAATGATTTTCTTTTTCAAATGTAATCTGGCAGAAACCAAGTGTCTTTGTGATTTCTGTCCTGTCATTTACCAAGGCACTAAACATTTTCATGGAGATACAGCCCAGAGGTTCTGTAGGAGATAATCTAGGGTGCCACCAGTGGAAATGAAGCAGATTGATATATGGTTTTTTCTTTTTTTAGTTGAATACTACATTTAATTTTAAAACCACTTTGGAACTCGGCTTGCCTCTCCTAACAGCATTTATTCAGAGTGGAACTTTGAGTTATGGTCAGCAGAAACTAGGTTGGTTTGAAGGATGAGTGTAACCCCTGTGTCATAAGCATTTAGCAGTTAACTTATTACTTCCATTCAAAGATATAAGTGTGAAACCACTATAAAGATGAGCAGAAAGAAGCAGGTGATCTGCTCCTAGGACCTCATCTACATGAGAACCTTCAGATGTCTGTCTGTGCTGTGTGGAGCGTAGACCCTATCATGGATATGCTGGTGTAAAATACCAGAAGAAAATTTCAGTTTAAATATTTCTTTCAGCAAGGAGAGGGCACCTGTGTTCCCCACGTGTAAGAGCTGATCTGATGGCAGTGGGGCTCTGGAGTGCTTGGTTGGAGAGGTGAAAACACTGTTTTCTTAGGCTGAACTGTCCCCTTGAAATCTTGTTTATATTCCAAATGTGCTTGTGACAGAAGCTGCAGGGCTACATTTCAGCCCAGTTTGAGACATGATGTCCAAGGCTGAGGTTGGTGTGTGGCCTTTCTCTCCTCCACACTCTTTTGCTCTCTCGTGTACACTCTCCCAGTGTCTCCAGCCTTACAGGTGAAGCAACACATGTCCCTGTCTCCTACCCATTAGGAGAAGCTTCTCAGGAGAAGTAATTGCTAAGAGAGTTTTCTTTTTCCCCATTAATTGCTGAGTCGTAAGTCCCCACTAAGGGAGATTGTGGTGCGAGACTTGAAGATGTTGAACTTCAGAGACGGGCAGAATTAGGTTCAAATCCCAGTGCCGCCTACTGGGATTGTGTGATGTTGGAAAAGTCACGTAAACCCTGTGTTTTAATCCCCTTTTCTTGAAAATGTAGATAATATATAATACATACACTTCAAAAGGTGGTTGCATGTAATGTATGACATACTGTACATGAAAAGCTTATTACAGGGATTGGTACATACTTTATTTATTAAAGTATGTACCAATCTGGTACATGCTGGTAAAGTATGTACCAGCATTTATTAGTAACTGTTTCTGTTCTTATTACCATTATTAGTTTTGTTTTTAAAAAACCAGCAACGGTGAGTAAATGGAAAACCTGGATTTGAAGCCAGGTCATTGGATGCCCCCATCCAGCGCTCTTTTCAAGGGTCAGATTTCCAATTTTCCCTCTGTCTTAAACCGCTCACTCTGAGATTCATCTTACTCTTTGTGCAAAAATACGTCTCCAGTTTGAGCGCATAATAAGATAACGCCTAGAAAGCAGCACGAGAAACATGAGGCATTGCACAGGCGTTATTGGTACAAGATGTAATGGACATTAGACTGAGTGACCTTAATCAGAAATGATGGAGTAATGAGGGGCAGCATTCTTTATACTGATGGGAGTACTCACCCCCGATTATGCATCTCTCCATGAACTACAACAAACGTACTGCCTGGGAGGGTGGGCAGTGGGAGCAGGGACAGCAGGAGACTGAGCTGCGAAGAATGGAATTGTATACCTACTGCTGCAGAAGTAGAAAATGACGGCTGGAGAAGCTCTAGATGATAAATTGGCTAGGAATGCTGTATTCTCCCTGGGCACTGTTTTAAGAGGGATGGTGACAAATCGGAGAAGGTTCACAGAAAGGTGATTAGGATGACAGAGCCTGGAAACTGTTACCTTGGGGAGTCATTGACGGTGAAGATGTGTTGTCGGAAGAAGGGAAGGCTTGTAGAGGGAAGGCTGTGACAGGGTCACTCTTTCTAAGTATCTGAAGGGCTGGCAGGTATTAAAGGTATTAAAGCTGTTCTGTGTGGCTCCAGAGAGCAGATCTGGAACCGTTAGGCATCAAGGAGTCAGGTATCAGTTCCACATAACAACAAGTCAAATTGATAGAAACTTCTGAATACTTAGAGTGCCTCGTGAGGGAGGGGGCTTCCCATCCCTGGACCCGTGCAAGCACAGAATGAATGACCGTGATTCTTCAGGAGGACTTGTCCATCCAGTTCTTGGATGGGCCACGTGGCTCTGTGATTCCCGTCTTTACATATCTGACCATTTGATGGTTACCTCCATTTTTAGGTTACGAAAGTTCTGTAACAAATAGTGTAGGGTTTTTGTTGTTGCTGTTAGTGTTACAGCATTCGGGTTACTGCCTAATAAAATATATCCTTTCCTGTTCCAGTTCGTGGAAATATAAGATATAACTCGTCCTTGACTTACACGAGATCACTCTAATGAGTTTTCTCATTCCCAGCCTCCTCCCTGCTTTTCCCCTAGCTCGGCGTTGCCTATTGATGTTCCGTGGGCTTTGTTTGCCTCCTCTTATGTGTTTTATTTTGCTTGTGAAGAATTTTTTAATGGCGTGCTTTATTTTGCCTGCAACATGTTTTTTTAATGAGTCTGGATGCTATTAGGCATGTCACTCATTCTCGAGGTCACTACCACTCCCTGTCTCTTACCCGGCTTGCCTCACTTGTTTATGATACCAGCCTGGCCTTTGAAGGCATTTCATGGGTTACTCCTCTTCTCTCTACCACTCAAATATTACTAGTCGCCAGTATCCTCCGTCCAGTCTGTATGCCACTCATCTGTAACATCCATTTCACCTCCTTACTTCCTCATTTACAATGCTGTGGTCCTGGGTGAGTTCTTCGACCTCCCCAGCTCCTCTCAGCCTCATTCCTTCTCACCACTTGCTTTTGTCAAATTCTCGTTCCCACCTCAGGGACTTTGCACATGTTGTTTTCTTTGACTGTACCTTCTTCCATCTTCTGTTCCCCTTCGTGTGGCTTCATATCTTCTTCCAAATCTCAGTCCAAATATTACCTCCTCAAAGAGTCCTTTTTACTGATCCCCCCCATCTCATCTAAGACAGCTAATCCCCTATCCCCTCCAGGAGAAGGCTATCGTATTTCCATGTTTATTTCCTTCATAACATTTACCACACTTGAAATAACTTCTTAGTGTATTATTCAATGCCTGCATCCCCAGCTACACTGTAAAGCCATGAGAACAGGGACCTAATCTGGTATAGAACAAGTAAATAAATAGTTGTTCAGTGAACGAATACCTGAAAGAACAGGGTGTTGAAATAGAGGAACTTGAAATTCCCTACTAGTCCTTACATAATTTAAAAGGAGAGAACATCTTGGTTTTCAGAAGGTCAATTTATTAACTCATAGCTACACTGGGTGAGGTTCTGACATGGTGATATCAGCCACCTGAGGTTAATTTAATGGAACACTGATGGAATGAAGTCTGTTGGTCAGAAATCAGTGTACAGATGGCTGCAAATTGTGGCCCATCAGAAGGGCTTGGTGAAGTAATTATAAACATTGTCTGACTGCTAAGCAAGTCTGGTAGGCATATGTCAAAGCTGATAAGAAACTTGCCTCCCCTGAAACCCAGACTTGCGTGTCTGTAACAAATACAGATGTGGGATTTGCTGAAAACCTGCACAAGAGTTTCCCTTCCTTTCTTTCCAACTTTGATTATCACTTCTGAGTTCACCTTCATCTGCTCTTCCTCCAGCTCTCTGTCCTGAATGTGTCTTTATGCATTTTGTTGGATAATTTATCTTCCTCATTTCAGAGTATTGGTCTCTCTTCTCTCCCTCAAAATCAAGTCCAAACTCCATCCTTTCCAAGACAGAATCTCTTGTAAAGCCCTTTCTTTATGGTTCTCCATGCAGATCTCATTTATATGATGCTCCTAAACCCTTTCTATATCTATGTTATTTAAATTTCCATGAATTACAGGAGGCCTTGTCTGAACTCAGTGGACCCTTCATTATCTTGACAAGTCGATGAAGATTATGATAATAACATAAATGGGTCCTTAGATAAGAGAGCATGTACAGCTAATGCGGGGGATGGAAACACCCCTTGCCTAATGTCGTGGTATATCATCTCATTAACACAGTAAGGCTTACCCTAGCTGTGTCCCAAGTAAGCAACTCTCATAACTGTATTGGACAATTCATTGAATGTTTATGGGTGACATTGAATGGTTGTGACTGTGTACTGTATATAAAACCCATTACGGACGAAGGAAGTGACTATTATTCAGGCCAGTGAGACTAGCAATCAGCAACTGGAAAAACTCAACCATGCATTTCATAGACAGAGCAACTGTGGGTTCAAGCATATCATGGGAAACAATTGCTTGGCTAAATACAACGCACGGACAAAATCAGTTCTCTAAAATGCAGGTCATTTGGCCCTGAGGGCTGGAGAAAACGATTATATCGCTGATAATATTTATTGTTGAACTCGGATCTGTTTCACACACCATTTCACAATGGGCTCAAAGTCCATGGGTCCCCAGTTGACTCTCCAAAAGGGAAGGAATGTTTCACTGAGACAGTTAATTAGCTTTTTTTCGTCTCGGTTCAATGATGTCCTCAGACTGAGGGATGCGTTTTACAGTGTTTGAGAATTTCGGATTGTAAACTTTGTGATCTCTTGTTAAGGACGCCTTCGGTTCTTCTTCAACTCGTGAGAACTTTTTTTTGTGTGTGTGGTACGTGGGCCTCTCATTGTTGTGGCCTCTCCCGTTGCGGAGCACAGGCTCCAGATGCGCAGGCTCAGTGGCCATGGCTTACGGGCCCAGTCGGTTTGCAACATGTGGGATCCTCCCGGACTGGGGCATGAACCCGTGTCCCCTGCATCGGCAGGCGGACTCTCAACCACTGCGCCACCAGGGAAGCCCCATGAGAACTTTTAACTCAAAGAAGCTGGATGTGATATAACCAACAAATAAATATATAGTGTGATAATTTAATGATATGTGACCTCAAATTCTCTCTGAGTGGATCTCCAGGTGCTCTTTTGATACCTATTTGAATGATAAAAGAACTTGGTAGACGTCTGATTTACCCTTACTTATGTCAGATTATTACTCAGTTAAATCTCTATGTCCTTTGGAAAAGGGAAACATAAAATTAGCAGAGTAGCATTTATCTGGTTAAAAGATATCCCCACCCATTTTTCCTAGCAGAGGTAAGAATTCAGGGAGGATGTAATTCAGATTAGTCATATTTGATGGCATCTACACATGTGGAATGTTGAGGAGCGTGGAAAGCTATTATGGTGGTGATGGTGGGCTGGGGGCCTCCAGAGAATATCATGAAGTCAGTGGACACTTAAGCGGAAGTAAAGGATGAAAGAAGGCGGAAGAGTAGCTGCTGACGAGAGGACAGGTATCTACAGAATGGGCCTCAAGGCAAAGGATGCCACCTCTGTGGCTTTTCCTGGAGTCAGCTTCCAGAGAACTGACACCCTGAGTGAAGTTATTATAAACATTGTCTGACTCCTGGATGTTTTCCCACAGCTGCTCTTCTCTCTCATCTGAATATGCTCAACTACATATTAGTGGGAAATAAGCAAGAAAAAATTAACTGCATATCAGTCTATCCATGGTACCAAGTAAAACCACTCCATCAAACTGTTCTCTGTGGTCCTCCCTCATTATTTTCTAAATAAGGCATTGTTGTGTGCCCTCATCAGTGAATTGTCTCACCAAACAGACATATTCCAGCAGAAATCTATAAGATGCTTGCTAGTTAAGGTGGACAATGCCTGCTCCAAGAAATCCTTGTTGCTGGGGTATCTTTCTGTCTTTCTGCCTGTTTCACACAATTCTGTTCTCAGACACTATTAATTGTGTCAAACCTCAGTTAATATCAAGACTTGAAGACTGTGCCATTTGTGTATTTTTTAAAGTCTTGGTTAGGTTTATAATCACGGTTCTTGGCATAGCTATCAATGAAGAGTCACTTAAGAAGAGTGTCCAAAATGTTTTGATATCTGTTTAGCCTATGACCCGCTAAAGCAAACTATCAAGATTTTGTATAACAAATGTTTCCAAATCAATTTTACTTAGAGAATTGAGAGTGTGGGGAATAGGGATAGAAAAAAATTTACAGGAGGAATATGTTACGAGCAGAAATGGATAAATACAGCAAGAATAAAAAAGATATGGATTAAGCATTGACACATTTATATCAATAAATTATAATAGCCTCAAAGAGAAAAGCCCCCAAACATTTGACTTGATCTCTCTCTTAAAGAAGAAAAGCAAAATAAGCAAGAATTAGGGGGGAAGTGAGGATAAAAATTAATAGAATTTTAAAGCCCCAAAGCATTTGAAAATGCTTTTGCTTTTCAATTATCATCTGTCATTCATTAGACAAAGAAAGATAAACTTATTTCAAATAACCTTTATAAATAAATCCTGTTAGCCCTTAGCTTGGAGCAGGGCTCATTCTTTGAAACTACCATGTGTCGTGTTCCAGCAGACATGAACAATAGACCTCTGAGTTGCCTGCTTCACAGAACGTACATAGAGCCCTGGAAACAGAGCCTGGCGTTTGGAGTCCCAGCTTGGGTGCCCACAATGTGGGTGTTCTTTTGTCACCATCAGGTTACATCTATCTATGATCAACGTCCCCCGTCCGTACTTTGCACGTTGTGTTCTAAAGCAGCACTGCCCAATAGACATAGAATGTGAGTTACATAGGTAATTAAAAATGTTTTAGTAGCCACGTTAAAACGAGTGAAAAGAAATAGGTGAAATTAACTTTAATGATATAATTTTTAACCTAGTATAACCCAAATATTATCATTTCAACACGTAACTAATATAAGCCATTATTAGTGAGATATTTATATCTTCTTTTTGTATAAGTTCTTGAAATCCAATGTGTATTTTACTTTTCCAGCAAATCTCAACTCAGGCTAGCTACATGTGGTTAGTGTCTACCAAATTGGGTGGTGCGGTTCCAGAATTTATTCAATCCAATTAGCTTCATTAGTTTTCATAAAGTGTAATTTGATATAAAGCCTCTCAATTTTTTCACCCTGGCCCTCCAAATCCAAAGGACAATAATTTATTTTTCCGGGTCCTGAATATCATAACATAGGACTTATGTCATTAAACAATTAGGTCAGGTTCCATCATCCCTGATGAAGACTTTGTTGAAGTCTTAAAGATGAAATGACCTCAAAGATGACCAGATAGATCCCTCTACACAGAGTTTACCTTTTTTTAAAAAAATCTTTTCACTACTGATTTCACCAGGGATGCGCCTAAAATAATCCATGAATTTTGGAGGACAGATAAGCCACCATGTTAATCACTGTTTCTGAAGATTATAACTTTTCTATGGGTGGCCCAATCACGCATTACTCAGGTGGCTGAACTTTCTTGTTCCACTTTTGAAAAGAAACACATTAAATGTCCTTTTGACTCAGTATCGTCTAGGGGTTGAGTCTGGGGCTCTGACTCCAGACTTGGTGTTCGTTCTCAGCTCTGTGTTTTTGTACAAGTTGCCGAACTTTTTCTGTATCTCGATTCCCTCATCTGTAAGATGGGGATTGTGATGGGGCCGCTGTGATAATTAAGTGTTATTACATGTAAAGCCCTAAAACAATTCCGGGCGGACAGTTAATGCTCAGTAAATACTAGCTTTTATCATTTGTGTCATTATTAACGTTATTATCATCATCCTGAGGGTGTGTCAGGAGCGTTCTAAGGAGTTGGTGGGAGTGGGTGAGGAGCCTGACTGGCCAGCGACCACCTTCTCTGGAGACTCAGGAGATTTTCCAAATCCAAAGAACGCATTAAGGGGAGATCATACGGGTTCAGTGTCGTCGCTTGTGACTGTTATCGTGCATGCCTGTGAGTGAGACACCTTCACAGACATAGCAGCTCAGTAATTTGTGAGCACATTAAACTTCTAAGCTGCCCCAAGTCTGCAACCCACGCTATCCAGACATTCAAACACAATGAGGAAGTCTCTTCCAGGAAGAAGAAGTTCTGACTTAGAATCTTATTCTAGGTCTTTCACATTGCTTTAGCTTCATGGCAAGCTGTTCTTTTTAGAGATTTTTATGACCTCCTGATTTAGAGGAGCAAGTTGAGAGATGCCTGATTTTCTTTCTAATAAAAAAGAAATCTAGAAAATGCTCCTATACCTGTATAGCTCTAAATTCTGTGCATTGGGTCAATACAGTAATTTATTACAAGTTCTTTAATGTTGAATTTGCTATTGAAATCTCAGTGTCTTCCGTGTTTTCCATACTTAAATGGGGAGAAAAAAACGTAATAGCATTGGGCTAACAGTAACAGACAACAGATTAACAATAATAAACAATTCTAGTTCTTAATCTTTGTTCCTAGGGAGAGGGCTAATGAAAAATAGAATAAACTCATTACTGTTATTTAATGAGAGTCCACAATGGGCTGGACTCTATGCTGGGTGCTGTGCATACATTACTTTATTCTTCATAAACCTTACTGGATAAGTATCATTAAGACCATCATCTTGAAGCTAAACCTCACAGAGGGTAAGTGTTTGCCTAACCTTTTAAGCAGCTTGTGGCAAAGCTTGTTTATACTAAAGTCTGTTTGACTGCAAAGCCTTTGGTCTGAGGAAAATATTATCTTCCCTTTTATGGAAAACTCCAGGATAATGAGATAAGTGATTTTCTTAGAGACTCTGCCTTCCAGTGCTAAACTTTGAACAGTTTCCAGAGCTCTGTTCAACCTTAGAGACATTTACACACGCACACACACACACACCCCTCACATCCTAGATTTCCACTAACCCTGGACACACGACTGCTAATCAAGTATGTAAGACTTAAAATGTAGGAAATTGGCATCTTCCAGAGTTAGATGTTTTCTCTGCTTTTAGGATCTAACCCCTCAGCCCCCAGCTGGGTACTTTATTATAGCTCCTTTTTATAGTTTCGTGTGTGTGTATTTTTTTTTTTTTTTTAATACAAGGAAGTCATCAACACACTCTAGCCAAGCTTCTACAACTCCCAAGGTCATCCTTTCTGAGCTGGTTTTGTGCACTGGAACCGTTTAACTACTTTTGCATGCCTTGTAGTGTATTCATGTCATGATAGCACACTGAAATATTTAAAAGGAAATTGCTATCTTTTCTTTTCTCCCCCCTCAAAAAGAAACAGTCCTTGCTTACAACTCTCAAGGGACCACAAATACCTTCTAGGCCAGCTGCAGCAGTGCCTGTTGGAAATCCTTCTTACATTAGCAGTAACTAAGGAACTCATCGAATATTCCCTTTGCACTGCAGTGAAGCCTTGAACCAGCACCTTCTTTTTCCTTTGAAAGAATTCTGGTTCTTAGAAAACTCTTCAGTTATTGAAGAGGAGTTTGCACATTTGGGTCAAATCCATGTATGACCTTCCAGCTGGCTTCTCCAGTAATCTCGGCCACGTCAGTTTGTTGCAGGAAGGGGGACCCCTTCTAGCGCCCGAGAGTGGGCTCTTCTGTAACATTCGGAAATGAATTGTGTGAGGAGACACATGTGCTGACAAAGCAAGGGACTTTATTGGTAAGGGGCTCTCAGATGGAGAGCAGCAGGGTAAGGGAACCAGGAGAACTGTTCTGCTACATGGCTCACAGTCTCAGGTTTTATGGGAACGGGGTTAGTTTCCGGGTGTGTCTGGCCAGTCATCTTGCTTGGACCATAGTCTGACTCAGGGTTCTTCCTGGTGGCGTGCGCCTCTCTCCGCCAAGATGGATTCCAATGCGAAAGACTCTAGGAGGTTGGTCATCTCCTAGATGACCTCTTTCAGCCTCCTCCCGCGTTCTCCTTTTCGGAGGCAGCACCATGTTCCTTATCGGGACCTCCTGTTGTGAGACACCTCAGGCAAGCGGGCGTGGTCAAGGTGGGTGGTTTCGGTCCACAGTTCCCTAGCAAGTTGATGTGAAAACGAACGGAGGCTGAATATTTTTTAGCAGCCTGAAATGACATCAAATAAGCAATCTGACTTGTCTTCTTAAACCATTTTCCATCCACATGGTGTGTCTGCCATTTACCTCCCTTCCTTGGGGCGCTAGAACGGTTTCTTCTTTCAGAACTCATCTCAAAATCAAGAGCATGGGGAGCTTTAAGGGGTTTCATCTATTGGTACTTTTTAAAAGAGGTTAGATGTCATCAGTTGGTTATACCATCCAGTGGAGAGGAAGAATGTGGTGTGATTATGACATTACCTGCTGCTGAATTAATGCATCCAGTGAAATACAAGAGGGGGCAGGGAGTTATGTTTACCTCCAACAGATACTAAGCAAACCGAGGCACATGAAGACCTAGTAACTTTTCTGAGGTCACGGAAAGAGTAAGAAAGAGACCTGGGATTCATATTCAGGCTTTCTGTTTCCAGAGTCTGAGCTCTCTTTCACTCTGCTGCCTCTGTGAACTCCCAGAGGTGTTTACCTTTGTCCTTCCTACCTCCTCACACCCAATAAATCCCACTGTCTAATGGAGTAGGTTCTCAAGAGATATTCGTTCTGCTGAAGCCCCAGTGCTCTGAATTCAGAGCCCCGCTTTCCCATTCTTCAGCTCCATGGCTTTCCCTTATCAGTTGCACACCCCCTCCTTATTTTGGGTCCTGCCTTGCTTCCTGTCTAAACCTCCTCTCTACAATGATGTATGTCAATCATTGCTCACTAGAACTGAGGAAAAACAAAGCACAAGAAGAGCCTGTACCTTCATTCTAAGACCAGTATTTCACATTGCTACATTTCCTGAGATGACAAAGTATTTTTCAAACTAGCAAAAGCCTGATGGGAAAAGAGTGGGATTTTAAAGCTGAAGTATCAGGCCTTAGTCTAGAGGTATAGTGAGACTTTGCTGGTAACTCTAGAGTCAAATGACAAAGGCTGGCTCTAGACCTTGTACCCATCTCTGGAGTCTACTTGAAATTAGTTTTCTAAATGGCCTGTGAGGGTCCCATCAGCTCTTTAAGATAGGCCAATCCAAGATGGAACAGTACACATGCACCTTCATATTTTGGAAATGTGTCAACACCCTACCAAGAGACTAATAGCTATTTCTATTTTCTCCCCTTCTGGGCTCAAAATGTTGTTGTCTGTATCATAGTTGTTGTCTGTATTATCTTAGAGCATGGGCCTATAAAACTTGAGTAACTTATCTATTTAATTAGAAAAGTCTTTACCTGGGAAATAATTTATATGACAAATAATAGAAGAGTATATTTTAATGGTATATATGCATATATATGAATGAGTGTTTTAAAATATTTTTAATGACATAAAAGATTGGAATATAATATTGAGGAAAAGAGTGGCATATAAACCAAGAACAGGATGGAAGCATATGTACCTAGTAGTTAAAAGGGATTGTGGCTGGATAATGGAATCGTAGATCACTCATGTTTCTGTCTTCATACTCTTTGGCATTTCCCAAACTTTATATAATGAATGGACGGTAATTCTGTAACGTAAAGAAAACATGGAGTCATTTTTTTAAAAGCATATGTTTTATGTTCCTTTTTACTCATTGACAGAGACCAGTGGTGAACAGAAAGACATTGACTTTAGTTTTGGAAAAGACCTCATGGGAGATAGTCACGTTTGACCTACGAGTTAGTTTGAAATACCCAGAGAAATGGCCTTTTTGGGGCTTCCACTCTCTGACTTCTTAGGAAAAAATATTCTTCAGGATAACGTTTTCCCTGACTTCCTGCTCTGCAAGGCAGGGGAAAGGATACCTTAGAAATAGGCCCTCATCAGCTGACCGGATTATCCAGTGGGCCTAGTATAATCACAGGGTGCTTAAATGTGGAAGAGGGAAGGAAAAAAGTTGGTATCAAGAGTGATACAGCATTCGAAAGAATCTACTGGTTATTGTTGGCCTTGAAGGTAGAAGTGGGCCATGAACCAAGGAATGCGGGCAGCCTCTAGAAGCTGAAAAAGGCAAGAAAACAGATTTTCCCCTGGAGTCTCCAGAAAGGAACACAGACCTGCCGACACCTGAATTGTAGCTGGTTGAAACTCGTTTCAGACTTCTGGCCTCCAGAACTATTAGATAATAAATTTGTGTTGTTTTAAGCCACCAAGTTTGTGGAAATTTGTTACAGCAGCAAATATAAAACTAACGTATCAGCAAACCTCAGGATTCGGCCTGGGCTTTGGGGGACGAAAAGGGGCTGGATTGCATTGCCCTAGTGTGCTCGCCCTCTGTCTTTCTGGCTCTCTCTCTCTTAACTCTGTTCCTTCTCCCGCCTGAAACTCTTTTTTTCAAGTCTGGGGACGGGCAGGTAGAGCTATTCTGCCTCCTTATTCCTGCCTGAATTATTTCTCTCTCACACTGGGGCAGTGCCCTCAGCACTTAGAAGACAAGTTGGTGAGGGCAGGAGACTCCTGCTACCCAGTAGAGACACTTCCACTCAGCCAGGAGAGGGTCAAGAGGGAAAAGACACATCAGTGATCACTTTGAAATATTAACTTGCCTCATATGGATAAGAAATGAGCAACAGTAACTATGGAGAGAGTAGGAACCCCTAAGTACCCCAGGCAGTGTGCTGTGATAGAGAGCCAGCCAAGTTCAGGGAAGGAAATGACCACCTTCCTTCCCTCCTGTAGAGGCTCATGTCCTGGTTCCATGGCTCATGAGACCCTGGTCAGTTCCCTTTGTCTGGGGCTCAGTTTCCCTATCCTCAAACTGAGAGGCGTTCATCTCATCTAGGTCACCGCTAAGCATACTTTCGGTTCTGATACTTTGTGATTCCATGACACTAACAAGTTCAACTGAGAAAGAACCACTTGCCCTGAGGACTCCTTCCCTTTGATTTCTACCTGGAGGTCACATTAGCATAGCAGAAAGGATATTGATACTGCAGTTGACTTTTAAAGTTCACTGAGAAGGGGAGACGAAATGAAAACACACCAGATGGCATGTGAGCTCCCTACTATTTCAAAACTTAGACATTTCCACTAAATGTTGGCACAAACTTAAAATTGAATGTCATCTTGAATGCTATTTACAGTTTTCAACGTGACAACAATAGTCTTTTTCGAAAGGAGAGACTAAGTCTGATTCTAAAACTCTTGGAATTTTATTTTATGGTTAGAAATAATAGGAGAATAATTAGTTGGATATGAGAATAATAGGGAGGGGAAACCATTCAGGCAATGGAGACATAGCTGTGACTCCACCTCTGAGTGACTGGGACTTCCAAGGAACCAATCCGAAAAAGCACTGTGAATCTGGCTCTCCATCTAATGCAGATTCACTAAATACACTTTCAATGTCTTTAATTTTTAGGGGTCCCACATGCTGTGGTTCTTGATCCAGTTGGGTAAGAGACCCCTTTGAGAATGCTGCTGAAACCTGGGAGGTTCTTAGCTAAGAAGAAAATTTAAATATTTACATAAATACCTTAAAGATTTGCATTTAATATTGGGATTATTGAGATTTATTTTTAAGTCCCAGGTTAATAATACCCAACTTGAGGTAGAGAGAAGAATCTAGGAAATTAGTTCTCAAAGTCTAGGAAATTAGTAAAACCAATTTTGTGCAAGTTGTGTACACACAGACACATATACACGTGTGTGTATATACACACACACAGAGACACAGTCACGGGATTGTGTTCACATCCTTGAGGCTCACTGTGTCCGCTCAAGACCCACTTCTCTCCATCTGAGAGCATTCGACTGTTTAGTTATTCTCTCTTAGAGCAAGTGTCAGAGACACAGTGTCTGCGAAGACACAGAATATGCAAAGAGAGAATGGGGTCTTTTGAAAAGGAAATATTCCCTACACTTGGGGCAGTGGGTTTCATTAGGGAGCCCATAGTTGAACCCATCTGATGGCTGAATCTCCCACCTTCCCTTTAATTAAAAGTTCAGTTCCAGAGTCACACAGTAGCTTCCAGAAAACTGGTCATACAGTTCCACAAAGCATTGGTATTTGCACTTTTAAGTTTAGTTGTGAATTGACTTGATTTCTGATGTCTGTGGATTATATAATATCATCTAGATATAGAAAACAATTGTCTTGAAAGTTACCTATCATAAATCTTCTTGAAGAGTTAAATAGTCTTTAAATAAGTTGTAAGAATTGGCTTTTTGCCCTTTCTATCGGTGAAGTTACACATTCAGTTTTTTTAATTCTCTGATATACTTGTCATGGTTATTTTTTAAGTGCAAGATGGCTCAGACTGTGGCTCTACAATATGTAATTTTGAAATTTGGAAATTTTAAAGAGTTATGGAGCTGGTTGATTTCAGAGTGGTTGGGGGAAAAAAAGTGATTTAAAAAAAAAATCTGAATTTACAGGTGCCATCAGTTTTTCATATTCAATTAACATTTTATATACAGTCAACTCACTGCTAAAAGGCTTACTACTTGGGAGGCTCTGGGTTAGTTTAATTCAGACATTTAAATTCAAGGGGTAAGTTGCTCAAACTTCAAACATCTGAAAATAGAATGCATCCCCTTTTTCCATTAAATGGCCCCTCTTCTGCCCATCCTTACTCTTGGCACCCCCGTTCTGAACAATCCAGGTCAGAAAACCTGATGCATCTCCAGCTCATTCTTGAATTTCATCCTTGAATTGATAGACCTTGTCCACCAAGTTCTATCAGTCTTTCCCGCCAAGCACCTCTCATAGTGCTTCCTACTCTTGGCTGGGCAGAAGTCCTGGGATTCTACTCTCCAGGGTTTTTCTGGGGCTTTCCCAAGTCTCCCAAATCATGTTTTCAGGCTACTTCTCTCTTGATTTTGGGTGACATTAGAGAGAAATCTCACCTTATATTTTTCTTCCCTAATCTGTTTGAGAAGGTTGGGGTGGGAGATGTTGCTGCAACTCCAAGTCACACATTTTCAAGGTTCATATATCATGTAGAGCGAATCAGCACTTCATTTCTTTTTATTGTCAAGTAATATACCGTTGTATGACTGTACCACCTTTTGTTTATACATTCATCGGTTGGTGGCCACTTGTATTGTTTTTACTTCTTTATGAGTAACATTGTTTGTAAATACTGCTTATGAATAATGCTGCTATAAATACTGCTATTCATATACAAGTGTTTGTGTGGACATATGTTTTAATTTCTCTTGGGTATACACCTAGGAGTGGAATTGCTGGGTCATGTGCTAACTCTGTGTTTTCGCAGTACTGTCAGACTATTTTCCGAAGCATCTATACCGTTTTACGTTCTTACCAGTAGTGTATGAAGGTTCTAATTTCTCTGCATCCTCATCAGCACTTGTTACTTTCTAACTTTTTGATTATAGTCGTCCTAGTGGTGTGAAGCGGTATCTCACTGTGGTTTGACTGGATTAGCCATCCTGGATGGCTGACGATGTTGAGTATCTTTGCACATGCTTCTTGGCCACTTGTATAACTTCTTTGGTGAAATGTCTGTTCAGATCAAGTGCCCATTTTAAAAATCAGGTTGTATGTCTTTTTATTATTGAGTTGTAAGAAGAATCTTCATATTTAACACTTGAAAAGTCTCTCTGGGATTGGCATACTTTATTTTGTAGGTAAAGCAACTGAAGATATTCACTCGTTGGCCCAGGGTTCCGTAGACTGCAAGAGCGGACTAGGTCTGAAGCTCTGGCTTTCTGATTCTGGGCCAAGGCCATTTCCTAACAGTGTACCCACTCTTATATTCTTCACCATTTCCCTTGTAAAATAAAACAATGAAGAATAAAAACGACAATAAAACATAAGTTAGTATAGTAAAGTCCAAAAGATAGTGTAGAAATGAGCAGACTTAGTACTATAAAGGAAAACAGTTAAATGAGAACAAAAGCATAAGAACAGTGAGGGATTAGGTTAGCAGACAAAACGGGAAGTAAATTTTTGCTCCTTTGAATAATGTTGGTCACGTAGTGGGAAGAAAAACAACTGACCTTAAGATTATCATATCAAGGAAGGATTGCATGGGCTCCAGACAATTTGGCTTAAGGCAGAAGCCACCCCTCGTCTTTGTGTTTGCCTGGTACATAAAGAATGAGCAGTTCAAGCGCAAGAGGGTGGCTTAGTGCGAGGGGGTGCCAGGGTGGCACCTGGAAGGAGTCAACTTCTTTGACTCAAGGAGAGGAAAGTCATTCAGTTTTGTCTAAGTGTATAAATCTAAGCATCCTTGTGCGGCAACTTCCAGGGTACTACTCGTATATCATGTGGTTGAAAGACCATGTCACCTCACCCGTTCTGCTCTCCAGCCTGCGTAGTTGCTGGGAGGAACCATTTACTGGGAGAAAGGCAGAGACTCACTGTCCTCAGCATTCTGGGGCTAGTCTGGGACTGGAGCCATGGAGGGCCTGTAGCTTAAGTCACTGTCACTGTCCAGGCGTCTACCTCAGAGGGTTGGGGCTACACAGAGAGATGAATCCAATAGGCACCATCTTGTATTGTCCCTGTTATGGTGCTCGATGATGGTGAAGAGCAGGTGCAACTTGTCTGTCTCTGGCTGAGCCTCTGCTCTGCCTTCCTGTTGCCTAGCTCACGGGTTGGCAAACAATGGCAGGTGGGCCCTTGGCCTGGCTTTGTAAATAAAGTTTTATTGGAACACCACCATGCTCATTTGTTTACAAATGGCCTGCAAAGCCTAAGTTATTTACTTTCTGGATTTTTACAGAAAAAGCTTGCTGTTCCCTGGCCTGGCAGAGTGCTGGGCCCACAACAACTGATTCTTAAACCCTCCATTCATTTGCATCCTCTCAGTTAACTGGCTCAAAGCTACAAGCACCCTTTGGGGAGTCACATTTTTGTTAGTTCCACTGAGACATTCTCTCCCTAGTGAGGGTTCCTGTTGCTCAAGGCTGGGTGCCAGCAGAAGCGACAATGCCTTTGTTTTCTTTAGATGGTTAAAATCTCTCCTGCTTCCCTACTCCAGGGCTGTCAGCCTTCTGCCAGCCATTATCCACCTACTCAGATGAGATCATTTTCCATTTGCAAAAATGTCTGAGAAGTTTACCGTTTTACCTACATCATATCATGTGCCCACATGTGTCCCTGGAGGAAATGTCAGCTCTTATTTCTAAAGTTCATGGCTAGTGGAAGAGCAAAACCCAGAGGGTTATGTCACTTGCCCAAGCTCCCGCTTTGAATCCCGGCCGGGGTCTAAATCCAGGTCAGGAAAAGCATGGATGGTTGCAGCTTTATCATGGAGAAATGGCAGCAGGGACTCTGGTGATAGTCAGACCTGGGCACAGAACTTTCTGCTGATTCCATGTCACCCCTGGGAATCTTGGTCTCCTCATTCATAAAGTGAGGCTAAGAATATTTTCTAGGTCCTGGGTGGTTTGGAAGATTCCATCTGACAATGCTTATTCATTGCCAGGTAGAATACCTGGCTTGTGATGCTCACTAAATGTTAGCAACCATTATTGTTGTTGCTGTGTTGTTGCTATTGTTGCTTTTATTAGTAGTAGTATTTTATTTTTGTAACTGAGAGGTCAGTGTCTGAACTTGATCTCTGTGGCTCTTCATTCAGTGTCTGGAGTTAAAAAGTCAAATGCCCACAGAAGACAGAGACCATTAGTGATTAAAGTTGGCTAGGGGTAAGAAAACAGAATCTGTAGATTGTATTTATTATCTAAAAGATGCAGCTGCATGTTCCATTCTGTTTCATTGTCGCCAAGCAGGAAAGTGGGACTAAAACTTCCAAATCTAATCATTGTTCCTGGAAATGCTGGAAATCTTAGTTTTTAACATTGAAAAACAGTTTCCATTAAAAAAAAATACACATGGCAAAATACTACCAAATCTGAAGGTCATATCTGGTTTGCAACTTCTTATATGAAGGCAGTAAAACCTTCCCTGGGAAGATCTTTCCTGGGAAGCTCTGCTTATATTTGTTCACATCTAAAGATGGTTTCACTGTCTCACTTGAACATCCAGCAAATATTTGTCAAATAATTCTCACGTGCCAAGCACTCAACTAAGGATTTAGAGATGAGCCAGACAGATTCCCTGCCCTCAAGAGATTCTCATCTAGTGGGAGAATCAACATATCATAAAATAATTGTAGTAGAGTGTGATACATGGATATTCTCAAAGTCTGTGCACCTGCCACAGGGGGAACAGGAAGGGCATTCTGGAGGAAGGGGCATTTGAGTTGAGTCTTGAAGGATGAGTAGGAGTTTGCTGGACCAATAAGGGAGGGAGAAAAGGAAGCCATGTAGGCCTGTGTTGTGCAACACAGTAGCCCCTTGCCGCATGTGGCTATTTAGATTTAAATTAAGTAGAATTAAACAAAAGGAAACATTCAGTTCCTGTGTTGCATAAGCATAAGCCACATATCAGGTGCTCAGTGGACACGTGTGATTAGGGGCTACCACATAAGACAGTGCAGAAAATTCTATTTTACTGTACTGAATTATGGTGTCAGTAAAGATACAGTTACCCCAAGACACTAATAAGTTCAGAACACTGCAAGTTTTGGGGTGTAGCTGGAGAGAAAATAGCTAGAGCTGGAAAGGTGGGCAGGAGGCAGAGCGAGAGGATGTGTGTGTGCGGAAATTCAGCATTGTTCTTTTCAACCTTGACTCTGCTTGATTCAGTATGCCACCACCTACCCACCCTCCCAACCATTGCCAACATACTGGTGGCTTTTTTTCTTATAGCTGATACGCATTCAAATATATCACATGGTCCTAGAAAAGCAACCTTACACTTGTATATGCTCCAGGTTTCTGCAAGGGGTGACACACTCTCATTCTTGCCCCAGATACTGCCTGTGAATATTAAATATTTTAATGATATTTTTCATAGTAACAAAAGTTTAAAAAAGGAAAACAGACTTAAATTTTTTTTATTCTATGCTGGTGCTCATTGCTGAATCATATTTGGAAACTTATAAAGTCATCACTGTGGTTATATAGTGAGCATTATTAAAGTTATTTCATTGTACCTTCATTATTTCATTGTCTCTTTGCTTGTAAGAGATTTAAAAATATAGGATGAACTTTAATTTAGTGTGCATGAAGAGACTGAGAGAGATGTACACTAACAAATAGTTAATTTTATTTCTGAGTTATATTTGGTGATTGATGCACCACTTTTCTTTATTATTTGATGGTTAGCCTTACGTTGGATTGCTCTCAGTTAAACAAAGGATGAGATTTGGGGTTTAGTTTGGAAATGCTAGGAAACTCTTTTGCAAGTGACGGTTCACACATATTTCCTTCCAGGTGATGTCTTTTTTCTCTTAGTTTATTTATCCATTTACATGACCATTTACATATCCATCCATTCATTCTTCAGAAATCTATTCATTCAGCAAATAGCCTTACACTGTGCCAGGCACTGGGCTTGAGCTACAGCAGAAGGCAAGACAGTCAGATTTCCTGCTGACGTTCTAGTGGGGGAGGCATGGCCACTACACAAGTATAACTGGACAAATATAAAGAATAAACTCGCAGCTTGTGCCTCATAATCTGAAGACAATAAAAGAAAGTGATCTGTCTGATAAAGGCAGGGAGAAGGCAATTCTTGATTCTGTGTAGTCAGAAAATTTCTCTGAGATGAGCCGACTTTAAACTGCGTCCTGAATGATGTGGGAGTGCCAGCCACAGAAGGATCTGGAGGAAGGATCTCCAGGCCTTGGCAGAGGCTCTGAAGGGAGAAGGAACTGGGTGCATTGCTTACGTAGGAAGATGACTACTTTGCTTAGAGCGTGAAGAGGTGCCAGACCACAGAAGGCATTGTAAGCTCCGGTAAGCACTTTAGCAACACAGGAGTGGTGGGTCTGACTGGTGCCTTTAAATGGATGTTACTGTGTACAGAATGGAAGTTAGCGGTCAAGACCCAAAGCAGGGTGACCCGTTAGACATGTTGATGATGGTGGCTTCGGCTTGCCTGGTAGCAGTAACAGTGGAGAGAAGTGAGTGGATCCTAGACAAATTTGACACAACTTAGTGATGGGTTCTGGATGTGGTACCAGTTACTGCTGTAGGGAAGATGGGCATGCCAGAGAAAGGGACAGATTCATTAAAGGTGTCTAATATGCTAGGTGCTCAAATAAGCAAAAGTGTGTTTGCCTGTATCTTCTCTTTGCTCCTGACTTTCTGTGACTCTGATATGGAAGAAGTACTTGTCCTGCTGTGGAGAGAAATGGTGACCTGCACCGTTTTCCACTGTTATCATTCATTCACTCCACAAGAACTAATAGAGTCCCTAACAAGTACGAGGCACTATGCCAAGCACTGAGGATACAATAGTTCCTGCCCACGTGGGGCTTCCAGTCTAGTGAAGGAAATAGTTAGCAAAGGAGTCCACAGTGATCTGTGTTCCATACCAGTGCTGGGTTTTACCTCCACGCTATGTATTGACGTTTGGAACCAGATAATTCTTTTTTTTAAAAGTCAATTGATTTTATTTTTTTATTATTTATCATTGAAGTATAGATGACTTACAATAGTATATTAGTTTCAGGTGCACAACATAGGGATTCAGTATTTTTATAGATTATATTCTGTTTAAAGTTAATATAAAATAATGGCTATATTTCCCTGTACTGTATAATATATCCTTGTAGCTTATTTATTTTATACATAGTATTGATACTTTGTACCTCTTACTCCCCTATCCCTATCTTGCCCCTCTCCCCATCTCTTTCCCCACTGGTAACCACTGGTTTGTTTTCTGTGAGTCTGTTTCTGTTTTGTTATATTCATCCATTTGTTTTATTTTTAGATTCCACATATAAGTGATCGCATACAGTATTCTCTGACTTATTTCACTGAGTATAATGCCCTTTATGTACATCCATGTTTTTGCAAATGGCAGGATTTCATTCTTTTTATGACTGAGTTATCTTACACACACGGACACATACACACACGTATACATTTACACATCTTTATCCATTCATATGTTTTGTTTTGTTTTGTTTTGCGGTACATGGGCCTCTCACTGTTGTGGCCCGTCCCGTTGCAGAGCACAGGCTCCGGACGCGCAGGCTCAGCGGCCATGGCTCACGGGCCCAGCCGCTCCGCAGCATGTGGGATCTTCCCGAACCGGGGCACGAACCCGTGTCCCCTGCATCGGCAGGTGGACTCTCAACCACTGCACCACCAGGGAAGCCCAATCCATTCATATGTTGATGGACACTTAGGTTGATTCCATATCTTGGCTATAATAAATAGTTCTACTGTGAACATTGGGGTTCATGTATACTTCCTAATTAGTTTTCCTTTTCTTCAGATATATACCTGGGCGTGGAATTGCTGCATCATAGGCTGGATCTGTTTTTAGTTTTTTGAGGAACCTCCATACTTTCTTCTACAGTGGCTGCACCAATTTACATTCCCACCAACAGTGTAGGGTTCCCATTGCTGCACATCCTGGCCAGCATTTGTTATTTGTAGACTTTTTAATGGCAGCCATTCTGACAGGTGTGAGGTAATATCTCACTGTGATTTCGATTTGCATTACTCTAATAATTAGTGATGTTGAGCATCTTTTCCTGTGCCTTCTGGCAATATGCCTGTCTTCTTTGGAAAAATGTCTCTTCATGTCTTCTGTCCATTTTTTAGGCCGGTGGTTTTTTGTGTTTTTTTTGATATTGAGCTGTCTGAGCTGTTAATATATTTGAGATATTAACCCCTTATCAGTCATATCATTTGCAAATATTTTTTCCCATTCAGCATATTGTCTTTTTGTTTTATCAGTGGTTTCCTTTACTGTGCAAAAACTTTTAAGTTTAATTACATTCCATTTGTTTACTTTTGCTTTCATTTCCTTTGCCTTAGGAGACAGATCCAAAAAAATTGCTACAATTTATATCAAAGTGTTCTGCCTATGTTTTCTTCTAGCAGTTCTGTGGTTTCGAATGTTACATTTAGGTGTCTAATTCAATTTGAGTTTATTTTTTATATGGTGTGAGAAAATGTTATAATTTCATTCTTTTACATGTAGCTGTCCAGCTTTTCTAGCTCCAATTATTGAAGACGCTGTGTTTTCTCCATTGTATATTCTTGCGTCCTTTGTTGTAGATTAATTGACCATAAGTGCATGGGTTTATTTCTGGGCTGAACCAAAAAATTCTTATAGAGGTGGGGCTGTGCATAGTAGGATGTTTAGCAGCATCCCTAGTTTCTACCCACTAGATGCCAGTAGCACCTCCTTCCCAGCTGTGCCAGCCAAAAATATCTTCAGACATTGTTAAATATTCCCAGTGTGGCAAAGTTGTCCCCAATTGAGAACTCATGCCTTAATTCCAACTCATGTTGCCTGATGGCAGAAACTAGCAGAAGACCTAATATAGTCAAGTTCAGAAGCTTATTCTCATCACCTGCCAGGTATGAGAGTGTTTCCTTGCCTATTAGTAGAAGCAAACTTTCGATATATGAAGGCAGCTTATAACACATGAAATGGAACCCATCTCCTTTCGATCCTTTATTCAGTTGGTTGAACATACGAGGTATGAGATTGCATGTTATTAGTAACCTAGGAAGTCTGGAGAAGATCAAGTGATTATTTAAATCAAGATGCATCAATTTTGAGTGCTTTGCAGTGCCCTGAAAATATGAGTCATTGAAAGACATTTTGAACTTTCACAGTCTAAAGATGGTATAACACCACACTTATGTTGCATTTTGGAGATTAGTTCTACCAAATTCATATATTCAGTCATACAAGGAACTATATAGATTTGATTTATTCCACTCCTCCACTGCCACCTTGACTTCAGAGGATGGTACTCACCATTTCTACTCTTGAGCTGAGGGGCAGATTCTAGAACACAGTCAGCGCTTGGGGCAAAAGACAAGCCACCACTCTACTCTGAGATGTCAATTACAACAGTGGTGACTAGTCCTGCTGGTGATGATACTAATGTTTATTAAATGACAATTGTGTGCTAGACACTGTAAAAGTTGTTTAAAGTATAATATTTATTCAATGTTTGTAATAACTCTATAAGATCATTTTTGCTATTTTTACCAGTTTGTACGTGGTAAATTGAGGTTAAATGTCTTGCCCTGCTGGTAAGTTTTAGGGCTGGGATTCAAACATCAATGTGTCCTCAGAATCCACGCTCTTAACATCTATGTAAAACTGCCTCTTGAAGCACTATTAATTGATCATGTTATTATTTTCCACTGAGTCCAGATACGGCCTTAGAATCATTTTCGACACAGGCTACTACCGCTTGATCAGACCTGGTAGTTGAGAATAAACCTAGTTGCCCATCAGTACCTTAATTCTCTCCCCTCAGGTACTAGGCTGTGAATTCTCCTGAGACAGAATGTGGGGATGCTTATAGACACATGTGAGTTAATGTCCAGTGAACTTTTAAGGAAGGGGAAAAATGGTTGAAATATATCTCAAAAGTAATATTTTAGGTTCCTCTGAACTTGAATCAGTAGAAGTAGTATTCCTCTGCTCTCTCATTTTATTTCCCTTTTTCATTTTATAAAGGCAGATAGAACACCCCTTCTACCAAGGTGGCATTCAGCACCCCATTGATGGTCCCAGTCTTTGACCCTTGGAGATGCCCCCAAGTGTCCCCATTGTTGGGGGATACCTATGAGGATCAATTCCAGTGATGTTTGTTCTAGATTAGAGTATACAAAATCCAGTTTAGCTTCCTGCACTAATTTAGTTGATCTTATATTCTTCTTGGGTTAGAAAGAGCTGTGTACAACAATCTAAATCCTGAAGGCTGTGGGGAGTTGGCTTTCCTTCCTCCGCTTGCCATTTTGCCCTTTATTAGACCACTCCCTGGTAGAGTGAGACTGGGCTTTGTCATCAGTTGGCACTTTGAGCTGAGATTGATTCTCTGTGCAACTAGTAAATACACCAGTGGAAGAGTTAGTTCTCTTTCTCTGTGGATTGCCCATGAATATCAAATAAAACAGATGGACCAACAGCAAGCACTGGTTAGGTAAACGTTAGATTAAAATGTAGTGGCATGCGGACTTCCCTGGTGGCATAGTGGTTAAGAATTCACCTGCCGGTGCAGGGGACGTGGGTTCAAGCCCTGGTCCAGGAAGATCCCACATGCTGTGGAGCAGCTAAGCCCGTGCACCACAACTACTGAGCCTGTGCTCTAGAGCCTGCGAGCCACAACTGCTGAAGCCCACGCACCTAGAGTCCGTGCTCCACAACAAGAGAAGCCACTGCAATGAGAAGCCTGAGCACTGCAATGAAGAGTACCCCTCACTCGGCACAACTAGAGGAAAGCCTGTGCATAGCAACGAAGACCCAATGCAGCCAAAAGTAAATTAATTAATTAAAAAATAAAATTAAATGTGGTGGCATGAAGATAATAATGTCACTAACTGAACAACACAACTGACTATATAATTGTGAATATTATAGCTACAGTTTTAAAATGTAGTGTGTTATAACGACACGTCTATGAGTGATTCACCTTTTAAAATACAATCTGAGGACTAGTTTTTAAAGTTTCTATATCTATTTTTATGCGAAATACGAAAACACTTTTCAGGGATCAGTACTTTTAGGATGTCCAGACATGACAGAAGAACATGTTCTGTCTTTTTGATGTTAGGCAGTATTTTTATGATTCATGGATCAGTGGTTCATTTTTTTTAAAAAGTCTTGATTTTGGCTGCGTGTGATCTTTAAGGATTTGTCACTCCCACCTAAGTTATATTGCTGTGGCATAGGGCATTGATTAAGATATTTTTCCCTTTACAAAAGTAATTGAACAAATTTCCTGGCATTAATAATGCTCTATTTGCATACAGGCCCACAGTAGTCTCTGAGAAATAATACTTTGTAAGTCTTGGTTTTCACATGTGGCTTAACTTTCCAGCTCTTGTCTCTGCCTGAGTATAATCTGCTCCGTAATCTCTTTAACACTAGGACTCAAAAGTGATGACTTCAAGTTCACAGTTGCTAAATAGATTGCTAATGACCAAAGAACCTATCAATCTTGCTGACCAGAATTATATGTAACAAAGAAGACGGCTAATTACTGGACGGTTTTATTGATGGTTATTTTAATTGCACTGACAGCCCTTCTTGGCATGGAGAGCCATTAGGCAGGAGAGGCAAGAGACAAGCCATCATGGCAAAGTGGTGCTGAGCTGGAAATGGGACTCCAGAGGGCAATTTGTCAGTTTGCTTAGGAGGTTCGAAACTTACTCTGTTGTGCTCAAACCCACTGCCTGTTTGGCTGTTTCCCTCCTGATGATGTAAAAATCTGTTATCTGTTAGTTCCATTCTCTCACTGTTCTTCAACTTGCAAATTATAGGGTCATTATTTAGAACTGCCTGCAGGTAATTCAAGAGTCCCAGAAGATACAGACCTGTCTATAACTCAATTTACGCATGGGACTATGATTTCACATCAAATCATTGTCAAATGACACATTTAGCTTCTAAGTTTACTTTTACCTTTTTCTCTTCAGTTTGGAAACAGTGGAGTTTTCATATGTCTGCTTATCAGTGTTTCTCTAAATTCAGTAGTCCTGTAAAAGAAATATGTTCTATTCAGGAAAATCATAGTGGATGTGATTCCTTGCTTCCCAGATAATTCACTGCAAGAAGTCTTCTAATGGGTCATTCTTCATGGATGTGTAAAATGATTTTACTTATAAGACATCCATGAATATCCAATTTTTAAGGGCCCTTTTGTTTTATAAGGCAAGGGCACAAATGCCTATCCCTATGCTGGTGGCTATCAGAGAGGTGACTAGGATGGAAAGCTTGTTGCTGGGAGACACAGAGAGGCCTGGTTGACCAAGGTGAGGAAAACACAGAGGCTCACTCCATACCTGCTGTCTAGCAAGATGAAGAATTCGGACACTGTGGTTCCCTGGTCTGAAGGAATTAGCTGACATTTGTTCACCCCATCATGGGATTCTTAAGCTCTAGATCCTGTAAGACCTTTTGGCTCCTGTGTGATGTCGGAGTGGCGGTGACCATCTTAGAAAGACCATCCACTTCACATCTGCCCCTTGAGTACTTCTCACCATGCTGCTTACTCATTTGTCCTCTTCTATCGGAAAAATCCTTCTGTTGGAGTCTAGTTCACTAGACAGTCACTATCTTTACCAACTTTCCTTTGCCCCTAATGCAGAATGTACCTCCTCTTCTTCTGTATCATACATCTTATGGCTTATGGTGAGTTGTATGGGACTCTGTCATGGTGGACTTCCTGAGGGTGGAGGTCACGCCATATTGATATTCATCTCCCTGGTTCCTGACATTTTCACTACCACAGAGGTGGCCCTTGACCTCTACTGGACAGCTGGAAGGTTGGGTTAATAGTCTTTAGCTCATAGATGTTGAGGTTTCTAGAAAGTGTATAAGTCCTTGGAGGGGCTATAGGCACATGTCTCACCAATTTGAGAACTTACCCTTGAGGAGTGCATTGCCTTTATTCTGACCTTATGTTGGAGAAATGCTGAGTGTGTGTTTGTGTAATTATATCAAAATTGATGGCAGCCACCTAATGCAGGGTGCAGGTGCGAGTTGACTTAGACCATCTCTTGCCAAAGCAATATTTTCTGCAATGAAACAGAAGGGGAAAAATGAAGAAAGTTCTATGGTAAATAACCTTGGAAAATGCTCAGCTAAATGAAATTAAATACGATTCTTAATTGAAGAACTTCTCAGACGTAACATTCTTCATGAAACTTCAAGAAGAGATAAAATAAGCAGCATTTCCCAAAGTACTTTGAACCATGATGTTTCTTTTACTTTTTCTCTTTCTCTTTCTTTTCTTTTTTTTCCTTCCTCCCTCCCTTCCGTCCTTCACAGTTCTGTGGTCATAGGGTTTCAAAGATCATACTTGGGAAATGCTGATTTAGACTGCTAGGATTCATTAACTGGTTTGGCTGATTTCACACTAGTAAGGAGAATGATTGAATTGGTTCTCATTTTGTTTATAAATTAAAGTAACCATTTTGCCTTGGGAAACTAACAAATGAACTTTGGAACAGGAAATGAAGTGAGGCAGCATAGTTGTTCAGGGACCCCCAGGCTAGCCTCCCCTTGAATCCCTCCAGTGAAGTAGGAAGCTCGTGGGCAGCCCTTTCTAATCCGATGGTTGGCTTTCTCTACAATCTGAAAGAGTCCCAGGGTGGTTCCCAGGACTCTACTTATGACATTCCTAGCATGAGGAATATGAAAAGTGGAGAACCAGCTATGGAAACCACTAAAAACTCAGGTATAATTCCCACTGTGGTCCCCACAAGGAAATCGTCTGCTCAGACCAAATGAAGCCTCCCGAAGCTGTATAACCTTAACCGTCTCAAAGAAGTTAATTTTGGACTTGGAAACAGTGAAATTATTGATGGATCAGGGTGAGCTCTCTGGTATTTAATATCGTCTCCATCTCTGTGCCTTGTGACAGTGCTGTCGATTAGCTGTAATGTGGTATTTTGAGCACCATTTAGATATTAATTATTTTTTAATAACCTCTTCACTGAAAGCCTAAAACTTTGCCTAAGATTCTAATGAAAGTTTTCACATGAAAGAGGAGGATAATCTTAAACAGGCACTAATAAACCCTCTGAAGAAAATTCAGTACAATATCTCTGACAAAAGAAAGGAAGGCAAAAAAGAACAACACACATTCCCAGCAAATGTGCATTCCCTCATTAGGATTTTACATTCATTACTGCACCGTCGCTGCAAATTATTCTCAGCTATATATGCACTTATGAACCCATGAAGAATTAGTGTCTTCTTAACGAGCACCAAAGAATATATGCATTAAAAATCCTTTAACCCTTATGGAACACCCTCAGAAACCATTGATTAGCAATTACATCTTGGGATTAGGAAGCATTTTTCTTTGGAAGCATTCAAAGCACATTTCAGTGTCTTCTCTTACCTGACCTTTTAGCATTGCT
The DNA here is from genome assembly GCF_059928025.1 of Delphinapterus leucas. Lineage (NCBI taxonomy): Eukaryota > Metazoa > Chordata > Mammalia > Artiodactyla > Monodontidae > Delphinapterus > Delphinapterus leucas. The sequence continues at coordinate 75,356,117 of NC_143138.1, read as the reverse complement.
TTGAGGGAAAGCAGGGCCAACGCTGCAGTTTTTTATGTAGGAGAATGGGTTTTTCTAGAGAATGTAAATGGCTTGGCCATGGTTGCCCAGTGTGTCAGGGACCGTGGTAAGGGCTTCACTCCCATGGTGTAATTTGAGGCTGTGGAGAGGCTTCCTTGAGTCAGAATAGTTCTCCTATGGGCCTGTGGCACATGTACCAGAATTATCACCACTAGGCATTCGTGAATTGTCTTTTTAGGCATCTAGTTAAGAAGGCAGATCCTTGGGAAGGGGCCCATATTATCATCAGAACCTTTGATACAGCTGGGGTTGGATGGACATATAGGGCATGTGCACTGGGAAGGCTGGACCGGCTGTGGATTCCTGGGTCTGGTCCCATTCTGACTGGCCAGTGCTCATGCACTGTTGAACATTTTTGAATACATCCCAAACAGTAGGGACAAATTAAGACAAGCGTATTCATGGGAGTAGGCTGAGAAACACAAACTCTGAGTCCTCTAAAGGCTCATGCCCAGCAGGCCAAATCACTGATCGTACAGACTATAGGACTCAGTTCCATCCCAGTGATATTCACGCAGATTTCTTGAGGAAAATAATCTGGACACTATTTTTTTTTCTAGTGTGAAGCTGATGTTTTTTTTGAAAAAAGAGTCTTGATCTTTTCCCCCAGATTTTTCACTGCACCATGAGTGGAATATATACCATTGAATAATATATATCCCTTATTATAATGTCGAAAGTGAAATGAATATGATAATGGTTACTGTATAGTTCACTTGCCTCATTTCTTTGCCTTCAATTTGGCCCTTTTAACTGTTGTGTGATTCCTAGAGGGAATTTCTAAGCTTCAGTTTCACAGGCAGTATAGACATATTTTTCTCCCTAATAAAAAAAAAAAACCAAAACATTCTTTTTAGAAAGGTGGCTCTCCATATGTGCTGTGTATGGTCATTTGAAAATTATAAATTAATTGGTTAGCCTGGAATACACAGTCAATTGGCTAAGGTAGATATCTGAGTGTAGTGGATTTCCCAGTCTGCGTTTCTGGGTCTGAATTTATTGAGAAGCAACTTGTTAAAGAAAACAGACTCCTTTCTTTCTTCTTACTCATTGCCCTAATGGCAGCAGAATCCTTGAAATCCTTAGGGAACAAATTGGGGACAAAAGTTAGAAAGCATACCTGGCTTATTTTCTAAGCTTTGAGCAGACCCAAAGAAAGACTGAATTTAATAAAAAAAAGATTTTATTGATGAAGGTGTCCCTCCTTCAGGCTAAACTTTGGCCCCTGCGTGCTGATAAAACCATCTCATTTCTCAGAAGTAGCCTTCTGCATATAATCCGGGAGAGCCCATGGACAGGAATATATCCCGGGGAGAGGGACTCGAAGACAATCAATCAGAAGTTGGCAAGGTCCCGTGGCGTCCCTTGCTGAGCTAGGAGGCACCTGCCTCTGTCTGGGCTGGCTGACTGTTAACTCTTGGGCAGTCACCTGACTGTGTTTGCGCTCTTGGGAGCTTACTGCTGCTGTGGCTGGATCCGGCTGCCTTCTCTGCCTCGTGCTGGCTGAGCCCTCAGCGATGGCTCTCTGCTACTTGACTTCCATATTATCTGCACATGGGGCACTTCTAGTGCCCAGAGATGAACATGAGCAATCTGGAACTTCAAGTTTTTATGAGTGCTAATTAGTACCCTGTTTGTGCCCTTTTAATCTGTTATTATAATAGGATGGCATGACATTCAGTCTTCTTTTTTTGGCTTGCTGGCTGCTGCAGCCAGAGGGGACTGTATTTTGTACTTTCTCATTGCACCTATGTGCTCGAAGACTATTAATAAGGATGAGTTTAAAAGGGCAGGCTGTGTTCTGTAACTCTCTAGTCCTCGCCTTGACTCTGGAATTCAGCTCTTCTTCTCACAGCCGTGAGAGAAAGCCCTTGTCCCAAAGGTGATGCTGTGACTCCAGTGCATGTAGTCAGGCTGTGGAAAAGGTCCCGTGGCTACTGTTCTTTCTCTCATTCTTTGTGTTGCTTGGAGATCAGCAGGGAGGGGGGTCTCCAAGGCCATGTGGAAAGCGAATAGGCTGGAATAGAAAATTGGGTATCTTCAGCTACGTACCAGGGCGTTCTTGGACCGTTTCTCTTCTTTCCTTTGTTTTCTCTCTTTCTTTTCCGTTCCTGTGCTGTCCCACTCCTCCTTTGCCTGACTCAGTCTCCCTTAACCAGCCAGAAGTTTGTTAGTGAATGCTGGGGCATCTGCTTCTCTGTGCTCCCCTGAGATGTGAATTTTATAAGGTCAGGGGCCCCATCTTTCTCTTCTCTGGAAACCCCGCAGCAAGGTTTCTTGCAAGTATTGATAGTTGATGCTCCGGCAATGTATATTTACTGGGTGAACGAGCCTTACTTTCCTGATCTGTAAACCAGGGATCCAAATGCCACCTCTACAAGGCTGTGGGGAGAATTGATTAATGATATAATGTTTGCAAAGAGCCTGGTAAATAGTTGGTCCTTAATTCATGTGCGTGAGGTTCCTTCTTTCCTCTGAGCCCTGTGAGCTGAGATGTTCAGGTGAAAGTGGCTCTAGGCTTATGAGAATGAATGAGCAGAAGCTAAGGGGATGTGAGAATGGGAGGGGGGTGTCTTTTTTTGTTTTTTTGCTAAATGACCACTTTGGGGAAGAGAGGGTTTCCATACTATAATATATAATGGGAGTGTGGAGTGCTTTGCTTCAGTTGCTGTCTTCCTGTAGTAGGAAATGTTACATGTAACCATAGAGCTATAGGATGCGGGCATTCAGAGGTAGAAAAAGCTGCCTTAGAACTTCCATATTAGAGTTTGCCCAGTAGAAAGTTCCCCCGCAAGTGTATCTTTTTGCTTTCATCCCACAACCCTCCTGTCCTTGCCAGTAAGAATGCCTTGCACTGCCTTCTCTTAGGGTCCGAGTTCTGAAAATTTCAAGGAAAACTAGCCGATGTCCTCTTGGCTGAGACCTGCCTCTGCTGGTTTTACCCATCCTGAATGTGCGTGAGTTCTTAAAAGCCACCACAGGGGACCTGGCACATGCTTGTAATTCCCAGTAGAAAGCTGGTGCCTTTTGGAAAATGAAAGCAGAGCTCAGGTCCTTCTTACATGCCTTAAGGCTTCCATGGAGGAAAGTCAAAGAAAAACTCACCTGTTGGTAACACAGGCATATGTTTTTATACGTCAGGGACTGGAAAAAAGCAGCATTCAAATAGCAAAGTTTTGCAAGGAAGATGCACTTAGGATGTGAAACTGGATCTTGGAAAGTGTAGAATCAGACAGAGCACTCTACTCCACTAAAGCAAATCCAATAGGCTGCAGCTGTTGGTGTTCTCCTTCTATTACAGATGCTGGAAAGAGCTTGGAGTGGAGCAAATAAAATCAGACAGGTCAATAGTTTAAAAGAAAAAAAAATACAGCATCTTGTTCTTTTCTAGAAGCACTTTGGGTCTCTGTTCCTGAGGGCGTTTTTCTTCATGACGTCGCCGCATCCTTCAGCCCCTCTTGGGTAGAGGAGACATGCGGCAGGCTCCCTGTGCCAGTGGGCGCCTTCTGTTTCTTAGGCAATATTCATGTAGTTGAAGCTGAGCCTCAGCCATGATGGAGCTCTGGCTTTCAGCAGCTGAGCCCAAAGCTCGTCCTGTTTCTTCTTCTCAACTTTGACAGTAAATGCACTTCTGGTCCTTCTAAATGACTCTAATTGGTATGTTTTCTTAGGGGACATGAGGATGACAAGAGAAAGAAGGGTTTAAAAAAAATCCATACTTGGAAACACTAAAAAAAATTAGCAAGTCTATTTTAGCATCCCATTTTTGTTGTTTTGTTTTTGGTGAATTTTTTTTTTTTTTTTTTTTTTTACTGTTTCCTGAATATAAAACCATAGGCAGTAGTTGACTTAGGATTTCTCCTCTCCTTGAAGTTAAATGAATTACAGTTCTAAACTATTTTGAATACAGTCAAACGCAGAACAGAATCTTTTAATAATATTTCAGCACATACAAAGTACATATTGTCCCAAAGATTTCACATTCGTGGCCTTTCAGTTCAGTCCAGTAGCTGCTTCTCCACAGTCTGCTGGAGCTGCAAGGTGTTGACCTCTCCCGTTCTTCCCTGCCCACTAATGGTGAATTTACCTACCATCCCCCAACCAGACCCCCCTGTCAACCCCCAAAATAAGAGAAAGAGATTTTAGGTCTGTCACCATCTGTTTGGGGAAGTAGCTGGTATAGTTGATACTACGGCCATATTAGCATATTAGGTAACTTTAGAGATGTAAAAGGACTTCACTGAACTTTAATAATGACCCAATAAACCTGCTAGCCTGTAGTTTCTAACCTTAATAAAGTTGTCCCTAGGAAAGTTGAATGATCACCTTTTGCTAAGTATATTTATTTTATTTGTATCCAGTGGCAAGCTGGTAAATGTTTAACAGCCATCTCTTCAGGGAAAGTAAATATGTATGTGAATGTCTATATCCCAAACTCCATCCGTACGTATAAGTTTATCACAGATTTTACTGATGTAAGATATGTGCAGCACACATTTTGATTCTCACAGGCTGCTTTTGTTGATGTTGGCTGAACTCTCGTATCTGTAGTCAACCTCTGGCTCTGATTCAGCCGTGATTTGAGACATTCAGATGAGGTTTGATGCTGGGTTACTATCCAGTTCAGCAAAGTTGCTAATGTCATTGACAAACAAGTGTGCTTTGGACATGAATGTTGGGTGGTATTTAGTTTACATTAACACCTAAGACAGAAGTCGAACCATGAAGATAGATGCGGCAACCTTACTCATACATTAATAACAGGAGTGACTTTTTGCTGAATGAGATAGATTTAGGATACTGGAAGAATATTTTCTCAGTTTATGCTATTCACAATGTAACAGCCAGAGACACAACATGCTTTTAGTTTAATCTGCACTACTAACATTTTATCTATCACTTCCTCAAGGCTAGATAACCAACAGAGCAATAAATCGATAAGTTTTGCTACTTCCACCCAATCACCATGGCTGATTTCAAACTACAAATTTGACATTACTGCACAAAGTTGAAAAGAGTTATGGAGTAGCACACTATCTTATAGTATTTCCATGTAGACATAAAGAACCTAAGAGCATAGATAACGGTAAAATGTAGTGAAATAATTAAGAAGTGAAAAATTTCAATTATTATCTTTGTTTTATTATTTATTTAGTTGTAAGTTATAAAATTTGAATTTTTAATGGTTTTTTAAACAACCAGCTTGCCAAATTTCTGAAAATTCTACAAACATCTCTTATAAGTCGGTACAAACCATCTCCAGCACATCACTGTATCCTACTTAGGTGAATCACGAAATAAGCAAGAGACTCAGAAAGTTTGGGAAGAATGGAGGTTTGCTGACCTAGTAAAAATGCTCCCAAGAAGATAATTTCCACTGAAAACTTTATCATCTTCCTCTTCTCAGAAGTACATTCGTGGCCAAAGTCAATTAAGTTTTGCCTTTCATGATCTTGGGAAACTTTAGATCAGCTCTAGACTTGCGTTTTCAACGTTGAGGGTGATGCCTGTTTCTTTAGTGACGTCACACAACCAGGACTAATATAGGAAAGGAGGACCAAAGAGCCAAGGTGTCAGGCATTTCTATGAAGCCACTGTTTGTGACAGCATCTGCCTCCCTCTTCACCGTGCGTTTCAGTTTTCTAGACATTCTTCCCCATAATCTGAAGTTGTTTGAAGCTCCTAACCTCTCTGCACTTCCACCCTCTCTCCTTCACAGTGTTCTGCAGAAACAGTCTGCTTTGTGGGAAGATGAAAATTATCTCTCTCCTTGATTGACATAACATCACCAAGGGGAGACTAGACCCCATTGCCAAGTCTGGAGTTCTCCACTAGGTACCAGCTGAGAAATTTCTAAAAGCTCAGTTACTGGCTGCTCTGCTTGTTAGTAAAAATAATGTGCTATAATAATCCCTCCTCCTAATAATTTGCTTTCTTCCCTTGAATAGTAATACTTCTTTTTCTTTATCTACCCAACTGAATATATGAGTGAAGACTTTTCAACAGATGATTCCCCCAGAATACTTCATGAAGTATGTTAACTGTATAATTCCAAACACATTAAAGTTTACGTGTTTTAAATGTTTTGCCTTCCATACCTCAGTGTTCTTTATTGAATGCAGGCGTTTTAAAGGACTCCTACTTTGATCATGTCTGTACTTGAAAGTGTTCAATGTTTAATTTGAACATTAGGCAGGATAAATACCTCACATTTGAGACTGGTTGAAAATTTAAATATATATATATTATTTTAGTTAAAATGAAAGTAGGAAATAAAAGTCCTTAATGCCAATAATTTCAAAGCACCTAATGTTAAATTCTTTCCTGTATCCCATATGGCTATAGTTTAGTAACTGAAAGTTTGCCTCATCTAATTTGTTGGGAGAAAAAATGGATACATTTTTATCTATTCAGAAATTATACAGCAACAGGTTTGTCTTATTTCAATTTGCATTTAATTAATAAAAATTGCATTGTTATAGGTTAAAGCAAATATCCTTAGCTTTAGAATGTAACCAAGCAAATATCTTTTAAACTCTAACACACTGTCCTTATGCTTTAGCTGAATTTTTTAAAACTTAATTTTATTTTACTTGTTTTTATTTGAAGAAGAAATGGCTATCTGGAAGGGAAGAGAGGGTGATATGCAATATTTAAAGAACTGGATTTTCACCCTGGAGTGAGTGGTTCATAGTTTGACTTTGGGAGGTTCATCAACCTCTGGAAGTTACACATGAACATGTATATGTAGGTGCATTTGCCTCAGGGGTCCATCGTTTTAATCAGAATCTGGCAGCAGGCTTAGGTGATTGAAAGCTTAAGAACTACTGCCATATAGGGATAGTGGGACCCACATTCTTCCCATGCCCCCCACCTCTCTGAAATGATTTTTATTAATGAGCTGTTATCTACATCTCATTCATTTATGTCTCTTAAAAAAATTTTTTGGGCCCCAAGTTCAAATCAGTGAAAGGATAAATAAGCAGATATGTGAAAAGAAAATTCCCCAAATTGGGCCAATGTAGCAGAAATAATAGGTATGGTCAACAGCTTGCAGTGGGTTGGAACCTGGTTTCTTTAGAAGCAGGTATCTCTGTAGCCAGGTGTCTTACTATCATTGTATCCCTGCTACTTGGCCCATCAGAAGGATCCAGTTGCACGATTATGGAGTGGATGGAGAGATAAACTGTTGAGTAGTGGGAGCCAAAGGTAGAGTGTCACTGCCTGTGACAAACGTTTGTGCATCAAACGTGTGTTGCTTTTAGAGAACAGACTCATGGATCCATTTTTTTTTCTTTCACCTTTAAGTGCTGTTGAGATGTCCACGTGAACAATGGCATTGCTATTCCAGGTGCTCTCAAATTGGAAGTGATTGATTGCATTTATTGGCACTCCTTAAAGGGATTTAAAAACCGGTACCCATTTTCTCCATTTGGCCTCAGAATATAGAAATAGAAAGAACACAGCATTGTATTGGCTAGTGGTAAAAATAAAGACCAGTAATGAAGAAGACGGCTCATTGATCTAATCATGAATTAATGCACTTAAATATGTCAGAATTACCTCTGTTCTTGCAGTTATAAGAACAACAGCTAATGATCTTTGCTATCTTCCTACGTGCCTGTTACGATCTGAAGATCTTTACATGGGTGATCTCAGTTAGTCTTTACAACACTATCATTAGTAGGCATCACTCTTCTCCCCATTTTACAAGGAACCTGAGCCAAGCAGAAATTGAGGACTTGCACAGGGTTACATGTCTACTAAGCTCTGGCACCACGATTCAAAAGCAGGCAGTCTCATCTCCCAGAGCTCAAGATACGGGGCTGTGCCTAATCCCTCTGTATGGCAGCCAATGTGCTAGAAGCTTAGAAATGTCAGTAGTCCAGACAGACATGGTTCCTGCTGCCACGGAAGGAGGGGCCGTGAGAGAAACCAAAGGGGCTGGGAGTCGAGATTGCTTTGAAACAAATGGACACGGAAGAACCCTCGGAGGGGATTTAAACTGAAGGAAGGGGAGGAGCCAGGGAAGAGACAGATCCCTACAGAGAGAAGAGCAAACGCAAAGGCCCTGGGAGGGAAGGAACTTGGAGTGTTTCTAGCAACAACAGAAGCCAGAGTGGCCGAAGTGTAATGAACAAAAGGGGAAAGAGTTAGACTAACTGTGTCCGCGTGAGAGTGTCTCACTCTTAAAACCTAAAAGGATGTAGCTGTGAGGCAGCTCTTTGGCAGCTTGAAGCTGTATTTCTTTGTCTATGTGACCTGGTGTCATGATCTTCTTGTAGAACTTTCCTTTGTTGTGGTTAATTTCCCACTTCCTCTTGTTTCCACGTGGACGTCTCCTTCTCTTCTCTGTTGATGTCTTTGGCCGCAAAGAGTCTTAAAGAACATGAAAGTACTGGAGGAAGTTCCATTAAACCAAGAACTGAGCCAGAGTCATTATTAGTGTCATACGAGGAACCTTCCACTCGTTGGGTATTTATGAACCTAGCAATTGCTACGATTATCCCATTCCCTCCAGTGTCTAATATAATGATTGTATCTGGTCTTTGTTATTAACTTTAGTTTCCATTTATTTGACCCTACAGAATATTAGCTCATTTGTGTTTTGTTTGTTGTCGTGTGTTTTTTTTCCAGGCAGTTCGGTTTTGTCCTAGCATGCATCACACAGTTAAGATTTCATATCTTTGCTTCATCTACCCCATTATGGCAACGGCAGTTGGTTACGGCTTTCTTTAGACCATTATCAATTGTCTTCTACCTTGCAGGTAGTACTGTTAGGATGAATCTATCATATCCCAGAGATCTTATATAGCTTGTTATTTCCAGGTGATTTATTACTCTCACGGTGGAAATGTTGTTAGTGAACAGTAGGGAAGCAGTGGCTGTATTGAGGAATATCAGTGTATCCTTATGTCCTGGCTTGCAGTGACAGTCAGAGATCCATCTCACTGACAGTTACCTTGTTAACATTTTGATCAGGTGGCAAATTTGTCATTTTTCATGGTAACAAGTATAAGTTTGCACAAGAACCATAGATAGATGGGGAAGATAGTTTTCCTGTGTGATATAATCAGTAATCTTTGGGAGGAGTGAAATAATTACTCTGTGAAAAGCTCATCCACTGGAAAATGTGTTTGTTGTAGAAAGCTCGAATTTTTCTTCATTTGAAGCAAACGTGCTCTCTCTCTCTCTCTCTTTTTCCCCTTTGCTGACAGTTTGATTAACACACCAAGACTCTGTGAAATATTGAGACAGAACAAAAGGGTTTACAGTCAGAATGGTTTGGTTTAATCACAGCGTAAGATGCGAACAAGGTGGGTAAAAATAACTGCATGCAGGGTTCTCAGATATAGAGCATTGGCAGCCGTGGGCATGGGGTTTGAGTTTGCCCTCCTTCTGCACTTGAAGCTTGCTCCAAAACCCTCTCTCATTAGCATCGATATCACATCATGTATGTTCCTCTCTGAACTCCTGTCAGAAACCATGCGGTCAACCATCCTGATGCCTCACTTGCGTGTGATCGCACAGTTGATGTTGTTTTGTATTGTTTTTCTCCCATGTTCTCCCAGGCTGTGCTCCTGAAGCTGTGAAATCTTTAAATTCGTAGCACTTTTGAAAGCTCTGCAGTCTGTCTGCTGCTTAGAGGGTGAACATGTTTGAGAAAGAATTTCACTTTTGGAGGCAGCGTTTTTTACACTGCTTGAGAGTCAGAAACGGGCTTCTGACTTTCCTATGAAGATGGCAGTTCTGGGTACAATGGACAGCTGTCAGAGCTAGTAAGAATCTCTGACAAACAGGTTTTATTGAAACTCAGGTAAGAATAGCGTAAGTAGGCCTGGGAAGCCCCTTGAAGCAGGAAGATGGGGCTCTGGTTGTCAAATGAGTTTCTCCTCTGAACTGTCAAAACACACACATACACACAGACACACACACACACAGACACGTGCCTGGAAGTCTAAAGGAGAGTCGGTTTACGAATGTTTCTGTCAGGTAGCCATGGCCTATGGAAAAATTATATTATGTTTTTATAATTGCAGTGAAATGCAACCTCAGAGAGGAAAATATGCCAAGTGCAGTCAATCATTATTTTCATTATAATATTTTTTAAAAGGTAGAAAATGCTCATAGCTGCATTTACATAACATATGGTCCAGGCGTTCCAATCACGGTACAACCATTAACCTAAAATATAGCTTCTTATTCCTTAATAGTTTTGCCTGTATGCACACGTTCCAATGAAGAGTTGAAAGTAAGCATTTAAGGTGAAAACCATGTTTTTGACCATCCAGCTTTATCTTTTCACACTTTGGCCAGGTCTGCCTGAGGGTGTTTACATTTGGGTCTCCTCTGCATGGTTACCAAACTCACCGGGGGGGAGGGGGACTTGCATTCCACTTGCCTGAATGTACCAATTTGAATTTGTCATTCTGATGACTAGTATTCTTATCGAAAATATACAGAGAGATGTAGGAAATCAGATAGGAATCTCTCATTTTCTTGAAAGGAGATCCTGTGAGATTCCTTATAGCCAGTATTATCTGGATTCCTCTCAATTTTCTGTCTTTCAGCCTTGACGTTTCTCTTTACTGTCTTATGGTCGTAACCCAAGCCCCTATTCTGCATGTCTAAATGAGGTCAACATCTTAGGTGAATTCCTCTCCTGTTTTATTTCTGAAATTCCCCAGGGCTTGTTTACGTGTCATACAAGTGTATCTCTGAGGTCACTTGTCACTTCAGGCTATGGGTCACTGCTCTGGGCCTCCCTTATCATCGCCTCTTGCTGTTTATAAGCTTGTCTTCATGTTCTTGAGGCTCTTCCCAAGGCTACTTCATCCCCTCTATACTCATCAACCTCCTCTTAATTCTCCAAAGGCACAGACAACATTAGACTGTCATTTCCAACAAGACTTTTTTTTGATGACTCGAGGAATACACGAAGGAATTACAATTCTGAATCAATTAGGCAAAATGTTTTTGGCTGCACGTTATAGAATTCCTCGTTCAAAAAATTCAACCAGTAAGTTCAAAGGTAGGATATTCCATGGCTTTATCTCATTGGCACAAGCATCATCGTCAGGAATATAATTTCTTCCCTTCTTTCTACTCTGCATTTTCTCTCAGTGTTGGCTTCTTTCTCAAGGCTGCGAGCTTCATGGTCACAGGACACCTGCAGTGGTGTAGACGTCCCATCCAGAGCCGGTAGCAGCTGGAGAAGGGTGGTACCCATCTCTTCCTATGTGTCACTTTCGATAGACAAGGAGCTCTTTCACAGGTGTCTCTTGCTGGCTGAGTATGTCACTAGGCAGAATCATATCATCTGCCTATTTCCATGAACGGTTTAGACCAATTCAGCTGAGGGTGGGCTTAGCTTCCCAAGAAGAAGGTGGACAGGTGGAAAAGGGTAGCTTCTCTTAGCAAGGTAAATAGGGGGAATGGAGAGCGGGGAGACAGCCAGTAGTATCTGCCGCTAATGCAGGAAGGTAAACCTTAAAGCTGCACGTCAGATATTGCTGCTCTTAACGCTTAATGGGATGCGGACTCCCTACGGGTCATCTCCTCCTTCACCTCCAGCTTGTTACCATGATTCGGGGCCCGTTACCCCCAAAGATAGGAATGCACTCCACCTCTCTTCACTCTTGAAGTCTGTTTTTCTGCTCCAGGGTGACTGACAGTAGAACATTTGTTTCCTTTGAGGGAAGCACCATCCCGATGGCCATAGTAGGGCAGGGGCTGCTGCTTCCCCACTCCCACTCTGTCCTGGTGGTGAAAGCAGGTAATCAACTACTTATCCCAAATTCTTAGTTATTCAGTTTTAAATAACATCTCTTATTAGGCATCAAAAAAATCCATGCTAGATGATTTCAAGCCTGTACAATGCACATTACCATTGAGGAAAAAATATAATCTCTTCGAGATCACAGTTCTTTGTTTAGATATCCAATGCATCTATTTTGGTATTTTTTTATTACTTTTAGAGTTGCGGTAAAATACACCTACCATAAAGTGTATCATCGTAACTATTTTAAGTGTACAGTACAGTGGCATTAAATACATTCACATTGTCATGCAACCATCACCACCATCTGTCCACAGAACTCTTTTCATCTTCCCAGACTGAAACCCTTTACCCATGAAACTCTCATATCACCTCCCCCAGCCCCCTGGCAACTTTTTGTCTCTTGAGTTTCACTACTCTTGATACCTCATGTGAGTGGAATCATACAGCATACGTGTTTTTGAGACATTTTATGGAGCATAATATTCTCAGGTTTATCCGTGTTGTATCATGTGTCAGAATTTGCTACCTCTTATGGCTGAATAATATTCCATTGCATGTATATAATCCATTTTGTTTATCCAGTCATCTATTGATAGACACTGGGTTACTTTTACCCCTTGGCTTTTACAAATACTACTGCTATGCTCATGGATGTACACATTATCTTGTGTTGTTTTGGTAATAGTGATCCTAATTGGGTGTAAGGTGATAGCTCATCATGGGGTTTTTTTTGGTTTTTTTCTCATCGTGGTTTTGATTTGCAGTTCTCTTACGATTAGTGATGTTGAGCATCTTTTCATGTACAATTTATATTTTTAAATAAGGTTCTTAACATCAGAGTCTGAAGCATCTGTGTTCAGAATACTTGGCTGACTGAGGAATTCCCCAATTTTTCTCTCAAAGGGAGGCATATGCCTTCTATTTACAGGACCAGAAGTGGTTTTCTAAAATGATCCCTTCCAGAGAAAGGATACATCTGCCCCAATGTCAAATCCAGATACCTTTCTAGAACAAAGACATTGTGTAAGACCCCTCCCGCCTTCAAAACAAAATATTTTTTTTTCTAGCCATACCAATTTTACAATCCAGACTTCACCTCCAGGAAGCAATTTCTAGAATGGTTAAAATAACAACTTGTCCTCATAACACCAAAGCCACAATTCACATAGCTCACACCCCACACAGATTAAAGGAATAGCTACAAAGAACAGTAAATACTGTGGAGGAGATCCCAGGCCTGATGCATATAAATGTCGGCGAAGTGATCCTCAAAATGATCCCAGAGTATCTGCATCTTTCTTCTTGTCCCAATTCGGTAGCTCCTCCTTCCCCACGTGGCATACTGTATCAGTACTCACATTCCATGCTTGCAGTGTGGGTCTTTCTGAATGAGGGAGCCTTTTAGAACAGTGCTTGTTCTTAATGTTTCATGGAGAGCCAAAGACACATCACTCAGTGGTTCCTTTATAACCTGAGGGAAGATTAAGCATATGAGGTAACTCTAATTTTATCTACCGGGGAATCCTCATTGGGTAGGCCTACGTGTGTTTGAATGACCGCCGTCTTGTTTCTGTTTCTCTACACTGGAATAGAGAACTGCAATTTGAATTCTTGAACTAAAGCATTTTTCACAAAGCAGAGGAGTTGTTTCTGATGCAGAGGGCATACGTGCTTGGGAAAAACTCTGATATCTTACGAAATTATATGACCCCTGGCTGACATATGGATGCCACTCAAATCTATATGACTGTGACCCATGGATGCCTTATGATCCATATCATGGGCCATCTTTCCATAATAGAGTACTTCCAAAACTAGTCCCCTTCGTGTTGTCAAAGCATAGTTAAGTCTCTGGTAATTCAAGGTTAACCCAAAATAACTGTCTCTAAAACACATTTTTAGTTGCACAGAAAGGCACATTTTTCTTCCCTAAAAACTGAGAGTAAGCAAAACCATCTGGATGTTCCTAATACTGCAGAAATATAAACAGTTATTTTAAAGGCTTCTCCTTCACTGCCCTGGAGGGATTACAAATTGTGGGACATTTTTACTATTCCCTGAACAAAGATAACAGATCCAGAAAGAGCCCAGCATGAGACAAGTGTCTTGATGACTCCAGAGAGAGTGCCTTTCCCTTGCCTACCCAAATGATGATGAAAAGGTAAGCCAGAGCAATGTCCTCTCTGGGAGATGGAAACTCTTAAAAAGTAGACAGTGAGGAGTAGTTAAGGAGAAACAGTTGACGCCTCTGGCAGTCACCTCAGAGGTCAAGGAGAATGTAGATTGCTTTCCCAGAGGCCTTGGTGACAGTGACAGAGGAAAGGAAATGTCCTAAATCATAGTCTGAATTACTGTTCCCTGGCAACAAGTCTGAGGCGCTGCAGACTTGGCTGTCAGCATGGGAACAAAGCACTGCTCTCCTCGGGACCAGAGACAAATAAGAAGCGGTAGACTAATGCCCCTCCTGTATCCAGAGGATGTGACTGGTATGGGCCATGCTATTAACGGATGATCAGAGTCACAGAAAGAGAGAAGCGCTTGCTAACATAGGAGATGCTTCTAGAAACTCTTGGTTCTCTTTTTCATTTTGTTATCCTGGCTTGTTTGGTTTTGATTTTGAAAAATGGGACCTGTCTTATGGGGATTTAGAGAATGATTGAAGGTGCCGATTAGCAGCTGACAAACAGAGCAGAGTGCTAGAAAGAATGGAATAGGAGCCCATAGAAGGGCTTCCGTCTCTAAACAGGGGAACCAGCAGGGGTGGAGTAAGTGCAGGGAGAAGAGGCCCTGTCTGACCTGTTCTCCCTGCATCCCCAGGGCCTCGCAGGGTGCCCGGCACAGGCATGGATGGAATAGCTTTCTCCTGATTAACTGAAAAGCAAACACCTGAGCAAGCAAGCTGATTCAAACTCCTGGCCTCCCTCCTCTCTTCCCCGAACCCACCCCACCCAGACCCCTTCAATCTGCGGGGAAATAACTTTTTGAGGCATTTCTATGGGATATACAACTTTTTGAGAAAAGCCGTAAACATTTATGTGACTCTGTGGTGAAAGGCAGGGATGGTTTACAATCTTCCCATTTTCCTGCAGAAAGGTTGTGGCACTTTTACCTCCCAGACCCGCATATATGAAGGATGAAGAAAGCTTCAGGAGACAGAAGTAGGGAGATAATATAATGTCTTCAAAGCTGGGACAGTTTTCAAAGTGAAGGAGGGGGCTAGTAATAATTTCCCTGGGACAGTAGGTGTAAACCGGGCCTCACCCTAGACCAGTGGTTCTCAACTGGGTGATTTTGTGTCTCCACCCTCCCACCTCCTACACCCCTATTTGCCACTCCCAGCTCCCCAGGGACTTTTGACATTGTCTGAAGGCGTCTGTGGTTGCCACAGCTGGGCTAGGGAGGTATGCCGCTAGCCTCAGTGGGTGGAGGCTAGGGATGCTGCTCAACGTTTTACCATGAAGAGGACCTCTCCCCGCCAAAGAGCATCGTTACCCGGAGCCCTGCCTAGGGTTGAGTCAGCCTTGTAACTGTGTTATCGACGATGCAATTCTTTAACACCAAGGCATTCTTAGGTAGTTTAAATTGACTGATCTTGCGGTGTTTTAATCTGTATTACATCTCTCTCAAAGACTCGTCTTCTCATCATCAATTCACCACCTTCCCACTCTGCCCCACCCCCACCCCCAGAGGGCATAAATTCATACCTCATGCTAATTTCTGCAGAAGCAACTTTTCTTCATTTCGTTCTTTTTGTCCCCTGAAAATGATTCTACTTTGTTCTGTTTAACTCCCTCATGTCCTAGGATTGTAGGGGATAACAATGGCTTTTCAAAACAAGTGTTTTGCTTACAGTCCTGATTCATGATGAGCACTTTGCTTGATGATGTCTACAGAACGGTAGTAGGCTTCCTTCCGTGTAAATTCAATAGGATCATCTAATATGGACAGAGGTGGAAGTGATGGAATAAACCTGTTTCATCAGGAAGTATGTCTTTTTGTTTTCTAGGATCCTCACATTATAGTTTCAGTTTTCCTGAAGAAACAACTATACAGTTAAAAACAATGCTTACTTAGTTTAAAAACATTCTGTAGTTTTAAACAATGTTTTATAATTATGTTAAGGATGATTCCAATACCCATGGCTTTGAAACATTCTTTCATCGTCTTGTATTTTACTTTTATTATATGTTAATGCTAAGATGAAAATGAGCTGAAATTTATTAATATTTATTGAGTTGAAGATAAGTTGAAAGCAAAAGTTGCAAGCCAGCTCTGGGTTATCACCAGGGGCTTGATCCTCGCAGGGCAGGAGAACCTGGGCTCTCTAGTAGATCTTCCTCCCCTACTGCCAGCCTTAACCCAAGCCTGATGTGGTTTGAGGCTGGCAGAGAGAAGTGGTCTCAGTGCAAACTAGTCCCTGCCTCTAGAGCCATGGCTCCTGGTGTGAAGCAGAGGCTGAAGGAGAATGTTCTGAAGTTTTGTGGGATCTTGAATCATATTTTATAAACACAGAGAAGAAGCGCTCTTTCTCCTTCCCCTAAATGGGAAGACTTGGCAGCACTACTGCAGACAGGCCTGGCTACTGAAAGCTAGTGAAAGTTCTGTTAACTGGAGTCCGGAAACCCACAGAATGTCCTAAATGCAAAAAAAAGAAAATCTCTTCCCACTTCATTCTAATAAATTCTTTTTTTGTAACGTCTTTATTGGAGTATAATTGCTTTACAGTGGTATGTTAGATTCACTTTGTTATAAAGCATTCCAATAAATTCTTATTTCCCGTTTATCAGGAGACACATTGTGCTGAATATCACTGAGTCACAGGGAGGATTATGCTTCCTGGCAAAGCCTACAGTCAGCTTGGGAAAATGTTAGTCCAGGGCCCCAATGGTAAAATAAGGTTCAGTTAGATGAGTTGACAGATTCAGATCAGGTGCAAAGCGAGTTGAAAACCGTAAGGAATGACATGGCCTTTGTGGCTCAGAAAAGGCTTTTCATTGCTACGTTGCCCATCAGGAGTGGGTTTTTAGATTACCTTGAAGGACAGAAAGAATTTTGGTGAGGTAAGGAAGCTGGCAGGGCTGGGGAGCAGGAAGCTGGGAAATTCCAAAAAAAAGCTAGCAATGTAGAATAAAATATAATTAAAGGTACAGAAACAGTTATTTTGATGGTATGTCCAGAATGAGAAGGAACTCAATTTGCACTAGAGCAGTGGTTCCCAGTGGGATGACTTTGCCCCCAAGGGACATTTGCAATGTCTGGAAATATTCTGATTGTCACTTCTGGGAGAGAGTGCTACTGGCATCTAGTAGGTAGAGCCTAGAGATGCTGCTAAATATCCTGCAATGCGCAAGACAGCCACCCACAGTTATCTGGCCCAAAATGTCAATAGTGCCAAGGTTGGAAACCCTTGGGCACAGGCTGGATAGGAGAGTTAGGTGGCCAGCGTGAAGCAGTTAGACTGGGGCTATGCTCTTGAGTGCTAGGACGAGCTGTTGGTAGTAATTGGCCGCTGAAGACTTGCGAGCAGGGAGGTGTTTCGTTAGAAGATGCTTTGTTCCCTGCTTCATCTCCACTACCCAGCCTGATGTCGGGCCTATAGAGAAGGATCAGTGAATATGCTATCTATTTGTCTATCCATCAGTCCAACAAATGTTAGCTGAGTGCCCACCACGTGCCAGGCAAAGTGCTGACTGTTGAATGGGAGGGTGGGCTTTACAGAAGTGAATTGGGTACCGGTTTAAAGGATGGATTGGAATGGGTAGTTAATGGAGTTGAGGAAACAAGTGAGGGGTCTGAGAGAGGCAATGAGTGCTTAAACAAGGACATGTTCAGAGGATGGAAAGGAGAGAGGAGAGATTTCATCAAAAATGCATGTCTAAACCAGCTGTAGGATTCAACACTTGACTCATATCAGGGCATGAAAGTGTTCAGGACAACTTCTAGATTCTCAGTCTAAGAAAGGGGCTGGTAATATGAAAATAAGATCTCCTTTGGTGGGAAAACTGACATGTTTAACTGTACCTGCTGAGTTCAATGTGCCTGCTAGGTTAGGTGGAGCCACCCAACAGGCAGCTGGGAATGTGGATCTGAAGCCTAGGAACCACAGGCCAGTGGAAGCCTCCTGCAGAATTCACTTCTACCTCTGAGCTAAGGCTCTGAAGGTTATCATATCATCCTCACAACAGCTAGAGGATATGGGATGATCTGCTGAGCCCAGAATTTGTTGTCTTCTTGAAAACATCTGGAATTCTGCAGGGTTTTTGTGGGGTTTTATTTATTTATTTATTTTTGCTATTTATCTATTCTAGATATGACTCTTGCTGTGTGACCTAGTGGAAAACTTTGCTTTCAGCCCTAAAATTCTTCTGTTAGTAAAAGACATTCTTCTTTCCCCAAAGGACTGTTCCTCTGGAATGTCAAAGTTACATTTAGGCAGTGAATTTTCACCTTCACTTTTTCTCGTTCTCAAGTAAACATGGGTACCTGGCATTTTTTTAAGTAATACTGGCTTTGACATTGAGTCACCAGGAGTAAAAGCCAATCCCCTCATCTGTTTCCCTACTCTCCTCATAAGCCTCCATGTGTTGCTTCTTCTTCTTTAAGGTAATTTGTTTCCTCCTCTAACTGTCTGAGCCCAGGTTACATTTTACCTGCTAATTATGAGGTTGTGTTTGAGTATTATGGATCCCAAAATGAAGCCAAGGTTCCTAACCTTCTTCATGGCCATTTTTTCCTCTCTGCTGAGCCTTTGGGAGAGCACCGTGGGGAAAGTATGTAAATGATGGCTTAAATGGCTCCTTTCTGCTAAGCACCATTTCTGTAATTGACTAATATAACAGGAGGGCTTCGTCTGAGATAACTCTAAACTTTGAGAAACTATGTACCACCTTTTCTTTCATCTAGTAACTTTACATGAAAGGGTAAAAAAAAAAGAATGCACTTTAAGGAGGGGTGAGACAATGACTAGTACATGAAAATGCAGGCATTCAGCATTGAACTTACCTTGATGAAGGGTATTGTTTTTTTCTTTAATGTGGTATGTAAGTTAGGAAATTTATCACCTACTGAATACATTGTGATTACAGTTATAGAATTTGGGCAAAACTAACCTGAGAGACTCTTATACATTGCTTATTCTTCTTGACTCATCTACTAGAAGGAACTGAACTACTTGAGCTCGTTAGTTTATGAACAGACTTTTACTTCTAATTTTGGAATTGAAGCCCACTACAGAAGAGGACCCAGATTTTCCCTTTCATAATAAACTTATTTGAAATGACAGTGGACACCTGTTATTTCTGTGTGACAGGCATAACTTTCAACCCTTTCTGGTAATACTACCGCATTTTACTGGATAACCATTTTCCCCACATTTCGTATGGTTCTGGCTGGTCTACTAGTCATAGTATCCCTCTTCCCAAGCCATAGGATGAGCATGTGACCAGACATACATATTCCATCTCTTGGCCACAATGATTTGTCTAAGGAATGAGCATATGATTCAAACACAACCAATCAGATTCTTTTCCTGGAATTTTATATATGAACAGTAAGAAAGAGAATTTTTCTTCTCTTTCTCCTTCAATCTGGACTCACCGTGCTGGTATAATTTCAACCTAGAAGTGGCTAAAACCATCCACTTCCTCCTCCGGGCTCCCTCACCCCAAGAGGAGCAAGAAGTTAGCCCAAGCACCCATAGGACATCAGATAGAAGAGACAGAGAGCCTGAGGGGCATCATTTTGATTTGCCAAACGCCATGGAGTTCAGGACTTGAGCTTGCACCTAATGTTGGTTGGTTTGGAGGCAAGTGTGACATACGTTTGGGGTTCTGAGTTGCTGTCAGAGAAATGGATGGCGAACCATGTGGTATTGGGGGGCATAAGCTAACTTGTAGTAAAACAGTATTGATAGCAGTATGGCATAATTCAGGTCTTCATATGTGCTTTCTCTGTCAGGGGATACGTGAGCCAATTTTCTTTTCACAGTCCATCGACAAGGAGCGATTCCTTGTATTAAACATTCTCCATTATCATTTTGAAACACATACACTGACAGTCACATGAAGAAAATAATTTTTTTGTGCGGAAGTGGCCCAGCACTAATCTTATTCCTCCGTGCTATACTGTGACTAGGAAATGGAAGAACGTTAATCTCCCTGCTTTCGAACCCAGAAAGCATGTGTGTAGAGAATAGTGTTTTGGTATACAGCAGTGTAGAGAGAAAAGGGGTCGCCTTTTGGATGTAATGATTCTTTGAGAAGATTATTTTTTTTAAATATTGAAATTAGCTTTTCTGGTAGGGCCATGTTCTTTACAGTGGTAAAACACAATGAAAAGAGACAAAAGTTATTTTCAAAATATTTCCATAGCAGTTCATTCACTGACACTAAAATAGCATTAACTAAGAGTAAAAAAATGTTCGGTTTTAGTCTCAAGACTATTACCAGCCTTTCGTAGGACCTTGGTCCTTACTTCTTCCTTGGACTCAGTTTTGTCACTATAACAGATTACTGAAGTAGACACACTTTGCATTTTGACCACAAATAGATTTACCTTATGACTTGGGATGATGTGGACACACCCTAGGGTGGAGGTCTGAGAAGAATTTTGTTCGTGGATTTAGAGTGAAACCCTCAAAGGTTTAGGAAGTGTGTAATGCATGATATTTGGTCCTGAATTTTGGACAAATTTTGAATTACACAGTAGTTTTTTTCTTTAGCTGAAGCACACAAAAAAAGGTGAATTTAATAGATTTTCCTCTGGCTCTAGATAAAAGGATTAAAGCAATCACAAAGAAGAAACTGGAGGGGTGTAAGATAAGGTAATCAACAAACAAACAAACAAAAAACAACTCGCAGGAAAGCAAGTGCAGTCACCATTTCAGTGGTAGATAGAGGATAAGAATGAGAATATCCTTCTTCCTGTTTCTCAGCGTATGGACAATGAGAAATCTTAAAAGGGGAGGCAGTTTCTGTCTTGAGATTTCATTTATAACTTAATTATGTGTTCTACAATAAATTCCTTTTGCGGTAATGTTAATTGAGAATGAATGTGGTTATTACTTAGGTTTTGATCTTATATTACTGGAGTAACTTCTTATAAATCACTTTTAGATGCAAATAGAAAGTGCATGCAAATTTTAACACGGGAAGGGCAACCTCCGTAGCAAACAGAGAAGGTGGGTAATCTTCATACACTGCCATTTATGACCCATTCTCTTATTCGGTTGAGAATGGTTCTGGTGATGACTAAGATAATTAGAGCCATCAGATTTTGCCGTACATGGCTCTGGCGGTATAATTTGTAGAGTCTTTTAAGTAATTAGATGCTATTTATATGGGGTGGCTGTAAACGGGGGAAAAAATGGAGTCCCCACATAAACGCAGTTCACAAACCCCTCATTTGTCATAGGAAGCAAAAAATAGAGTATTTTGTTTGTGGCCACGTTCAAGTGAAGGAAGAAAAGAGGTAATCTAAACACAAAAAGAGTTCAAGCCGTGGTGCTCTGAAACCTTCTAAAGTTCTTGGCCAGATTGGGAAGCAAGAGTGAAAGAGGTGAAAAGAGACAAAGGCAAAACATTCTGGTCTCAGCTCAGAGACACTGTGTTGATTCTTGGCAAATCGTTGACCAAGGAGTTATCTGTAGAAATGGCAATTTTTCTATTCTTTCCGCCACCTCTTCCGTTCCCACACACAGCCTACACCCTCTCCTTCTGAAATTGTGGTCAGTAGTTTCAAATGGTCATCACGTCCTCTCAGATTTACTTTTAAACAAGGAATGTTTACCGTCTTCCTCTGGCAACCAAGTCTCCCTGCTTCCAAGAGTCTATTCTGCATGTGGTAGAAGTCTTTAAAACTTAGATGTTGCCATGCCCGTTTCTTTCAACCTTCCATCGCTTTCTGTTCATCTTGCAGTGACACCTGAAGTCCTTGTTTGAGTCTGCAGGGCCCTGCATGATCTGTCCTCCTCACCTTTTCACACCTCCCTTTATTCTCTGAACTACCGTCACCTGACCCTCTTCCTGTTCCCGGAGACATGGAGCCTGTTCCTCCCTGGGGGTCTTTGTACTGGCTGCTTCCTCTGCCTGGAGTGTTTCTCTCCTGGATCTCACATGGCAGATGATTTCTACTTATTCGTGTGTCCACTCAAGCTCTACCCCTTCAGCCAGTCTTTCTCTGCCACCATATACGAAAGTGGCCCTTATCCCAGGTTCTCCCTGTCCCATCATCACGCTTTCCTGTCACTGTACCATCTGTCACTATCTGAATTTTTCTCATTTGTTTAGGGGTTTGCTGTCTGTGCCTAGGAGATATTTATTGAACTAATGAAGTACCTTAAGAGTAGAAGCAAATTGTGTATGCCATCATTCACGGAACACTGGTGTCTAAAGCAGATGTACGAGGAACCACTGTGCGCGCAGCAAGTGGAAGAGAAGGCACTGAACCCACGTGGCCCCTCCCACCCGAACACCGCTTTGGACTCATGAACAGAATTTGGACACCATAGCACTAGACTGCTGGTCATGGCGGGGAAGGGGTGGCTTAATACGCTTGCATTATTGTCCACCCAGGTCCAAAGCTTTAGCTGGCCATTCCCGCCATGAATCAGGTCTGTCTCACTTGCTTGTTCTTTGTAGATGAGCTGTAAGTAGGTGACATGGGGTAAAAGCATTCTGTTAGTGAGTGAATGTGTCTTAACAAGAGACCTGGCTTCTTTCAAGTCCTGCAGAGGCTCTGACCTAGAATCCCATTTGGCACCTCATTATGTCCCAGGCCCCACTTGCAAGAGGAGGTCATTATTTCAGCCTGTAATCCAACATAAAGGCTTCCCATTTTTCAGTTCATAAAGTAATATAACACACATCTCAGCATCAGGATTCACACTGACAAGGCTTACGCTAAAATGTTCTACCAGACAGCATCTGTAAAGCGAATAGAATAGCTAACGTGCCTGCACAATGATTCTTGCTTCATGAGGAGAAGGATTTATGTTTAAATACTATTAGCATTTTAACTGTGACAGCCGTGGTTTAGAAGAATTGGATTTTAATATAAGATTGAATGCATTTCTGTAACAGTGCTAATCCCTTATTATTAATTTTTTTAGTGCTTTTAATTTCGATAACCCAACTAACTAGTTTGGAGAATGTCATTTCTTCCTTGACTTACTTTTTAAATTTTTTTTTAAAGGAAATTACACTATTAAGGTAAAGTGCACAGTTTGGAAATGGGGAACTGTCTATTTGACTCAGAATGTAGGAGTCAGAAATGGGCAGTTTTCAACTGAAGCTGAACATCACCGTTAATTAGCAGTGATAGTAGTACTAGTACAACTAACTATGAGCCTGAAGCCCTGACCCCTTGGGGAGTGGCAGCCTTGACGGTGCAGGAATGGCTCTGGAGATTACATGAGGATGGAACAATTAGGACTCCCTTCCAAATGAACAGCATGTAGAATTTTTTTCTCGGTCACGTGATTTTAGAAGTGCCTCTTTGAGTGGAAGTGGTTAAGCCCATGTACCCAGTCTGTCTTCTTCCCCAGCTAGAAAAGCAATGCCTGTTAAAGGTTTTGTTGTTTGCAAGGAAGAGATTAATGAATGCCAGAGGGTAGAGTGTACATGGCAGTTCATGAGAGCAGAGAATGTACAAGTCATATCAATCTACCCAGGGCCACTGAGTGTAGGGCTGTACGTTGTCCACTGTACCAGTCAGAATGGGCTAGGGATGCCATAGTAGCAAACAGCCTCAATATCTAAAGAATAAAAGGATATTTCTACTGTAGGCCACAAATCCTTTGTGGCATTCTGTAATATGTCTCTTTCACTTTAGGAATGTAGGCTGATCAAGGCTCTCCTATCTGGGAAATTGCTGGTTACTGTGGCAAAGGGAAAGGACTATGATAATTCTCAAAGGCCTCTGCCTATAAGTGGCTCACTTCTGCTTTCATTCACTGGCCACAGCAAGCCACGTGGCCATACCTAATTTCACAGGAACAGGGAGGGGCGATCCTTTCATTCATAAGAAGGAGGAAAACCAGAGATATCAGTGTACAGCTTTTATGACTACCACAGGCACCTTGCTGATGGGTGCACAGGGGCTGAATTCTAGTCTGCATTCCTTTTGATAAGCAGTGAGCCCTGGCTTAGGGCTTTATCTCCTTTGAGTAAGGGACACCTTTGTCTAATTTATAGGAAGTTGCCTCATGGGTAACAGCAGTCCATCAACTCAGGTAAATAATCCATTTTGCCTGATGGATGATGGTAGTAATCTTCAGTCATTTGTTTATTCTTACATTCAAAAGTGATGATGGAGTCCTTACTATGTGTTAGACACAGGGAATAAAGCTGTGGATAATCAGGCATGGTCTCTGGCCCCACTGAGTTTATGGCTTCTCAGATAAGACAGATAATGAGAAAGAAATAATTACAACTGTGGCGAAGGCTAAAGGAAGGAGATGGGTAGGGTGCTGTGGGGTCATACGGCAGTATGCCTGTGTGCAGTACAAAATGGACTGAAAGTGCTGGAAATTTAATTCCCCCCACCACCCCGCCTCCCCTTGGTAGCAGCCATCACCAGTGACTCGTGGAAATTGGTGAATAAACACTTGGGTTCCCTCGCTTTCTTGGTGGAATAACTGAAACACGTCTACACTGCCTCCCAAGGGAATTGAGTCCCTCTTGGCCAAAGCAATAACCTACTTGATAACACACACTTGGAGGATGTATTCCCTCCAGTCTCACTTTCCCTCTCCCCTACTGGCGTTTTCTGGAATCACCTTCTAACTCAACTTCTGGCCCTCAGTCTTGCCTCAGGATTTGCTTTAGAGGAACTCAGCCTAGACAAGCATATGTAAACACGTAATCAGTAATCCCCAGAATCAAGGCCTTTGAACGTTTCTCTGTCTGCTCCTCTACAAATGGGATGCTAAGGGGAAAAAAAAAAAAAAAAAAAAAAAGTGACGTTTGACAGAGAAATAGAAGTGAGTCCTGCTAAGTGACCACCGATCCTCAGATGCTGGTCACTATTGTGATGGCTCTTTTAAAAGTACAGCTCTGTTCATTTAGTCACTGTATCTGCAGCTGGCAGAGTACATGGTAGCACCAACTGCAGTTTTTTTTTTTTTTTCCCCAAATGCATCTGGGTAATTTGGCATTTTTTTGTTCATATTCAGCACACCTAGGGCCAATCACATCACAAAGTCCTTCGGAGAAAAGCATTTTAAAGCAGAACTAAGGTCATAGAAAATGTATTTAGCTGTTCCATTTTTTTCCTTCTGAGTATCATGTTTCATGTCCTTCCAGTTCATAATTCCTTCCCTAAATACACTGTTTACTGTTTGACTTTGGGGTATAAAAATACATTGATTAGAGAAATAAATTAGGGTCCAATTTATGAAAATAGACTTCTTGTACTTAAAGGAAATTCAGGTAGTGCTGTTTGGAAAAGAGGATGAATGTAATTTTCACTAGAATATCTGCGTAAATTATGATTGATTTGCAATTCATCACCTTCCTCTCCTTGCTCCCCCTCAGCGAAGAGCCCTTATTCATGCATTATCAAGGAGGGAATATTTTTAGGGATGTGATTATTCCACAGAAGTGCTAATAATGATGGGGGAAATTTTCAGAAAATATATCCAAACTGGAAGTTTCTGCAGTTACCTTGAAAATTTGCACTTTCAGTCTTTCAGGCATTGCTTCCCTTAAATGATGTCTGAAAATTACTGTTTCCCTGTGAGTTAGTGCACACGTGGTTTTGACCTGAGGCTTCAGGGTGTGGCAGGGGAGCGCACGGAAGTGTTGCCGGCGCCGTCTGTTCTACGGCCCCCCGAGTCGGCATCACTGGTGGCTCAGTATGCTTCACCTCCATCGTCTTTGTGTTTGTTCTTGGCATCTGTGTCTGCCCCGGGATGGATCATCTTGTATTCTTGCCATCTGTGAAATAGATTTCACCACCCCCGTGCCCCCACCCAGGCCTCCTTATCTCCATGTGCTTGTGCTTACTTCATCTTCTGCCAGGAGTCCATTCTCTTCATCCTGCCAGCCAAAGCCTTCTTCGCGTTTCTGTTCAGTGCCTCTTCCTCCACGAAGCCTTCCCTCCCTGTACCCCTCCTCTCCAAGCCCAGGCAGAAGGCAGCCTACTAGGATGGAATAAATAAAAAATGATCTTTGTGGTCCTATGGACTCGGGGTCATATCTTGACTCTGCCATTTACT
Organism: Delphinapterus leucas; assembly: GCF_059928025.1. Taxonomy (NCBI): domain Eukaryota; kingdom Metazoa; phylum Chordata; class Mammalia; order Artiodactyla; family Monodontidae; genus Delphinapterus; species Delphinapterus leucas. Next base: position 75,330,060 of record NC_143138.1, on the reverse strand, counting down.
AGCTGGGGGAACTTGGTCTTTTATTAAAACTCCATGTCTTTCAGTTTCTGTGTCTAATTCCCACCCCCTGAGAACATTGTGAGGAATAAATGTGACAGCAGATATAAAAGGCCTGGTTCAGAGAGGGATCTCAAGAAATTGGAATGTTCCCTTTTATTCCATCCTCTGAAGTCCTCCTGCACTGTCTCTGACACTCTCTGGCAGCTTGGGCTTATTCTTTTCTACCTTGTACTAGGGCATTTATGTCTATGTTTTATCTCCCTCTTCACATGAAACCCAAGCGTATCTGTACACTCTGGGCTGCCCTGTGCGCCCTCAACACCTGCCCTCCAATCAGCCTCCTACTAGTCATCAAACCAAACTAACAAACAAGGTCACAAATATAGGTCAGTCCCAATGGTATTGATGAATCACGTGGTTGTTATTGGTGGTGTCTTGGAATAATGGAAGGATTATATTACACACCCCAATTCATTCAACTTTTCTGTAACAGTCTTCTTTTCCTAGAAGTTCCATTCCCCATGGCAATGTTTTGCCTGTCTCTTTCTGTCAATATGTAACTGTCAATTTTTTTCTTACACACACACCCTACCACTCTCCTCTCCCTTCCTTATACTGAATCTTCCTTTCCTCTTCTTAAGTCATCTGGCTCACCTTTGCAGGTTCTCATTAGCATCCTGCTTATCAGTTATTCCTAACAAAGGGCCTTCTTTAGGACCTGTACTTCTTAGAAAGCACAGAAGGGATTCTAACCATATATAATTCCCCCCTGAAACATATGCTGTCTTCTTCTTTTCAGAACTCAACACTTTTACTAGTTCTTTTTATTTTGAAACTGTAGAAGAATTGCAAGAACTATCACATCCCTTTCACCCAGATGATTCAACTTTTGACATGTTAATTCATTTATTTTCTTTCTCTTTTTCACATAGATAATAGATTTTTTTTTTCTGACATTATGCACCATTACCCCTAATTATCAGTGTTTACCTTCCCCAAACAAGGAGTGTCTTCTTATTTCTACTATAAAAACCCTCCTGGTTGGGAAATCAACACTGATACAGCCCTACAGTCCAATCCACGGACCCCATTCAGATTTTGCCAACTGTCTCAACAATGACTCCTTGTCTTTGCTGGTCCAGGATCTTATCCAAGAACATGTGTTGCATTGAGTTATTATTGTTGTTCATGAGTTTCCTTCGATCTGGAACCATTTCTCAGTCTTTCACTGTCTCGCATTTCCCCTGTAGGATGACCCTGGATCTGGATCTTTCAAAATGTCTTCATGATCAGACTCAAGTCATGTATTCTTACATGCATTCCTGGCAGGAATTCTGCAGAAACGGTGCTGAGCTTTTCTCACTGTATGGCATCGGAAGACACACTACACTGACCCATCCTCTCACTTGATCACCTAGTTTAGTTGGTGTCTGCCAGGTTTCCTCACTATTCTTTGAGCATTTCTCTACTTTCTGGTACAAAATGAGAAGTTCCTGGATCATCTTATACTTTCCCTGTCCAGCCTTGGAATCAGTCATTTCTCCAAAAAGCCCCGGTTCCTTTTATCGGAAGATGGTTTTAGAGACTAAGATCTGGGCGTTTAGTGTGCTCATTGCTCCTGGGATGTCATTACTCTCAACGCACAAAGCTAGAAGATATATGCATGTATTTCTACCCATTCATTTATTACTATTTATCTATGTGAATGAATAAGCATGTGTACATGTACTTCCTGTCATGAGTTCATATCAAATCAAACCTCCTTTCCTCTTTCCTTGTTTACAAATACCTTCTCAGAAGTGAGAAACCTGGCTCTCATTTTCCTTAGCATACGTACTCATTTGTTCCGTATAAGGACTCTCCTAAATGCTCTGTCGCCCTTCCCCCCACTCTCATCCTCTCTATACTACTTCCTCAGACGCTGCGCACACCACTGCCCTACCTCTTCAGCTACAGCTCATGCTGCCACTACCACTCACCTCCACGAGACGCTCCTCCCTCTTCCCACCCACCTCCTAAGATGCTATCATCTCTCTCCAGGAGAGCAAGGCAAGGCATGGTGGGAAATAAAGGGAAGGGAAGATCACCATTTATGCCTTTTCACTGATGGATGGATTTGGGGAACTCCCAGATGCTTTTCACAACACATATGCATCTGTGTTGAATGAACAAATCTTTCTTCTCCATGCACTTCCTTCCCTTTACTCTCTCAGCATTACCTGCCTCTCTCCAAGGCTGTGTCTCACCATAGCTGAAGACAGAACTCATTTGATAATATTCACTGAGCCAACTAAGCATAAAGCTCTTAGCCTAGAGAAAACTAGGAGAGCTGGATGGTATGGGTGGTTGTGTCAGGGGACCAGCAGGTGGTACCCAGAGGTTCAGCTCAAGATCTTTCTGTCTCCAGGCTTGTTCAATATCCTCTTTCACTGTCTTGTTTCCTCTATCAAAGCTCTCTGAAAATATGTTAACATTCACAGTTTCCAGTATCACTTTGGACATTAAATGGTGAGAAACACATTCTTGTTGTTTTCCTTTCCAAGGTACCAGTACTACAAAGGCAAGCATAGAGCCTCTAAGATACAAAAAAAGAGCATCTTGCACAGCATAGTAATAAATGGTGTCACTGTGTAATCTTTAACAGGGGTGGTGTTTTCCACACTCACAGAGCAAATTGATTCTTGAATCTTTGTTAGTTCTCTGTGTCTAATCAATAGGCAAGCTTCTCCGGGGGGAAGAATAGAGTAGAACACTGTATCTCCTCTACTAATTTTTCAAGCCAGCTGAGTCCCCAGGCCTCATAAGTTTCCTGCTACTCATCTTTTCCTTCAGTTGAGAACTCTCATTCATTTTCCTAGATTGCTTGTTTGTGTAAATAACCTTTTCCCATGAAAATATGAAATGGATTATTGGCAACATTCCTGGTAACCTTAATGGAATAAAGCCATAAGGCATACCTAAGGGAAATTGTCGTAAATCTTATATCTCAGGAACCTGGCAAAGAGTTCCAGGTGGATGGGGAAGTGACCAGAATGTTGGGGAAAAAAAAAAGTCTTCTGACCTAGAATTTGTGGCGGAAGCAGAGGGAGCTACCATGACGTGTCTGATCTCAGTAACGTTCAAGGTTCCCCATGCAGGGATGGATAGATGACAGTGCATCACTAACTCCTGCCCTCTGAAGCCTTTCCAATAGAAATGCTGCAATTTAATCTCACATGTCACAAATCAAGCCCCAACTTGAAAACTACCTTTCCCAAAAAGGTGAATACATCCCATGCTCGTGGAAGGAACTACAGTGCCTCTCAGAGGAAGTGCTGGGTCCTCAGTGGCAGCTATTGCCTCCAATTGGAAGTGTCCCCTGTGCACCAGTGTTCTCAACGCACATGGTTGTTAAATTAGCCTGGCTTTTTGCAGTTTGTGTGACTCTGGGAAAGTTGTTGAAATTCTTCTTGACTCTGTTACTTCATTCCATAACTGGGGATAATACTCTCTATCTCTCTGGGAGATAGAGCATTAAAGGAGATTTTTTAAAAAAATGCTCAGCTAAGTAACTGAGCATTTGATAAATAGTAGCTATGACTCATCATTATCATTTATGGTTACTTCTGGACACTGAGCTAAAGGCTTTGTATGATTTACTGCATTAATCCTCAAAGAATTAGACAGATATTATGAAAACACCATTTTTCAGAGAAGGAGACTAAGTATTGGAGAGCTTAGATGACATACCTACATCATACAGCTAGGAAAATGGCGCATTCCAAAGTTAATGCGATCTTTCTATAGCGCTAAGCTGCTCCTTGTGCATTGGAAATAAAGTTTCTTATGGATTACAATTGAGTGCCCTACTAAGAAGAATGATATGCGTCTGTGTTTATGAGTGAAATGAGAATGGAATTTTCTTCTCTTGTAATGTTTTTGTCTGGTCTTGGTTACAGGGTTATACTGACCTTATAGAATCAGTGGGGCATAAGTTCTTTGTTTCGATCGTCTGGAAAAGTTTGCGTAAAATTGGAATATCTCTTCCCTGAAAGTTTGGAAAAACTTGCCTCTGCAACTATCTGGCAGGGTGTTTTCTTTGTCAAAATGTTTTTAATCACTACGTCCATTTCTTTGATAGTTAGAAGACAACATAAGCTTTTGGTTATTTTTTTGTGCCCATTCTAGAAAGTTATATACTAGGTATTTGTGCATTTCATCCGTTTTTTTAAATTGTGACTTACAGTTGTTGATATTAGTTCCTTTTTAAAAATAAATTTATTTATTTATTTTTGGCTGCATTGGGTCTTCGTTGCTGCACACAGGCTTTTCTGTCGCTGCGGCAAGCAAGGGCTTCTCTTGTTGCAGAGCACGGGCTCTAAGTGTGCAGGCTTCAGTAGTTGTGAATCTTCCCGGACCAGGGCTCAAACCTGTGTCACCTGTGTTGCCAGGCAGATTCTTAACCACTGCACCACCGGGGAAGTCCTGATATTAGTTCTTCGTCATCTTATTTTAGCTTTGTTTGTGTCCACCTTTTCATTCAAAACGCTGTGTTTTTTTCTTTACCTTCTTTTTGTCAGTCTTGCCGAAGTTTTAAATTTTATCAAAGAACCAACTTTTGGGATCTCCTCTATCAATTTATTTGTTTTCTATTTCATTAATTCTGCTCTATTGTATTTATTATGTTTTTTTCTTTTGTCATATATGGATTTATTTTGTTCATTTATGTATTTAAGATTGATATTGAGCTTGTTAATTTTGAGGCTATATTCTAATATAAGTTCAGATTTTGATATGCAGTGTTTCATTATTCAGTTGTAGGTATCTTTATTTATTTTTAACGTATTTTATTTATTTATTTTTATTTTTGTCTGCGTTGGGTCTTAGTTGCTGCGCATGGGCTTTCTCTATTTGCGGCGAGCAGGGGCTATGGTTGTGGTGTGTGGGCTTCCCATTGCGGTGGCTTCTCTTGTCGCAGAGCACGGGCTCTAGGCATGTGGGCTCAGTAGTTGTGGCTCACGGGCTCTAGAGCACAGGCTCAGTAGTTGTGGTGCATGGGCTTAGTTCGTCCATGGCATGTGGGATCTTCGCAGACCAGGGCTTGAACCTGTGTGGCCTGCATTGGCAGGCGGATTCTTAGCTACTGTGCCACCAGAGAAGCCCTGCAGGTGTCTTTTAATGTCTTACTAATTAAATATTAAGTGGGGGGGAAAAATAAGCCCACAAAGAAGACATAAAATTGTGTAAGGATATTATCCTTTTTTATAAAAGTTAAAAGCAGCTTATATTATAGAGCATTTTAGGAACAATTATAGATATGTGTTCTGGAATAAATGTTTGTATCGCCCTAAATTCATATGTTGAAGCCCTAATCCCCAATGTGATGGTATTTGGAGGTGAGGCCTTTGGGGGCAATTAAGTTTAGATGAGGTCATGAGGGTGGTGCCCTCATGATGGGATTAGTGCCCTTATAAGAAGAGGAGGAGAGAGAGAGAGAGAGAGAGAGAGAGAGAGAGAGAGATCTTTCTCTCTCCACAGATACGAACTGAGGAAAGGCCATGTGAACACAAAACAAGAAGGCAGCAGTCTGAAAGCCAGGAAGAGGGTTCTCACCAGAACTCAACTATACTGGAACCCTGATCTTGGACTTCCAGCCTCCAGAACTGTGAGAAAATAAGTGTCTGTTGTTTAAGCCACCCAGTGTATGGTATTTTTTATAACAGCCTGAGCAAACTAAGACAGTGCAGCAGAACCATATAAAAATAAGACACAGGACGTATGAACCTGGGACTAGATGATTACTTTAAGTGGGGGTCGCAGGAGAGGAAATGCGAGAGGTCTGGATGCATAGAAAGAGGTTGTTGTCAGGGGCGTAGTGTTTTTGTTTTGTTTTGTTTGTTTTTTTAATATGTGACATTCATGAGTGCTTATTGCATTCTTTGAAGTAACTTACTAAGTAAAATCAGGAGAATTTTCATAGCTGACATTGGACAGATGCTTACTATGTGCCAGGCCCCATTTTAGCACTCACTGAGTCCTCACAAGGGCTCTAGCAGGTGAAGATATTCTCTACCCTTGCAGTCGTTGTTATGGATCCAAGTACTGAGCTCAGTCAGTACTGGATCAAGTGGCTTGAGAGGCCACGACTGAGATCACTGGATATAGGTTCTGGAAGAGCAAATTTAAGTCTTTTGAGTAACCAAGTTGTATGAGGTACAGAGCTCCCTGTCAGGAAGGATTCCAGCAGAGACCGTTTGCCCCTTCCAGGGAAGTGCCATTGGATAAGAGACCTAGCCACGTGAGCTTCTTAGTTTTCTTAGTATTAATACCAAAGGCTTCTGAGCAGTCTGGCTGCTCCCTTGATCACTTGATATAAATATTATTTAGGGAGGGGGCCTGGTGTGGCAATAATACAGGCTCTAGAGTTTCCTGGACCTGGGTTCACATCCTCACCCTACAACTTACTAGCTTTGTGCCCTGTGATACACAGTCCTCTGTCCCCAGGCGTTAGTTTCTTTATCTGTAAAAATCACAGGAGTGCTCTGAGGATTATGGATTATGCCGTGCACTGCGCTTAGACCCACGGAAAGGGCACTGTGGCATGGAAGAGAAGGAAACGAGATTGGCTAAAATTTATGATGCCAGAGCCTGGATTCCCTAAGACAATGAGCTGATACTTCCATGAGGCAGAGTAATGATCTAATTGATAAGTGGGATGACAAGTGGAAATTCACATGGGAAACTTGACTGCTTTGCCTTCCCCTCCCTGTTTTTTAGCTCATGAGATGTGAGCACGGTGGAGGAGTTTTCTCTACCGAGCTTCAATTATTTATCAGACGTATTTGTGTTCCGTGACACGTGTAGCAGATATAAATCCATGGGCTCTTCCCCCTGGAATGCTTCTGGGCAAGTTATACAGCAGGGACCCCTTAAAACATCAACGTTGAAGAGCAGAGATTGATTTCCTTCTCAGACTATTCTTTCACACAGCTAGGCTTCTCAGGATTTCCTTGCAGTGCAGGGATAATAGACTTTTGATACCAGTCTATGCAAAGCTAATTAATTTACTTAAGAATTTTCATTTACTCAAACTACTCAGTGCTTCCAATGATTTGTTGTTGTTTGTTGGTTTGGGGGGAAGTTTTTAGGAGTCTGTTCTTTGTCTTTCCTTTATACAGGGACTAATTAGCTCCTGATGACTTTATCTGTTGATGAGATTTGAATTGCAGCAGGACTGTGGAAATGCAGGGAAGAAACGCTGGCATTCCCTGCCTCCCGTGCTTTTCTACTCCTGAATCTTCATGATGGTTAGGAACTCTGTAGTCTAAATAAGTATAATTTTATTTTGATACTTATGGAAGTTAAGAAGCTGATTTTAACTGTCTCTGGAAAGTTCCAACATAGCATAAGAGGAAAAGGGTCTCTTTGTCTCTCTCTCTTTAACACACACATAACAGAACATGATGAAAATAAAAATATGTACATGGAAATTATTCTCAATCTGGAAACTATAAATCCCTTGGTCCCCAGTTTAAAACATTGTCCCTTCATAATGATAGTGAAGGTTTTGTCAATTTAGTTTAATCTTTTTCTTTTTTATTTATTTATTTTTGGCTGTGTTGGATCTTCGTTGCTGCATGCGGGCTTCCTCTAGTTGCGGCAAGCAGTGGCTACTCTTCGTGGCGGTGCGCGGGCTTCTCATTGTGGTGGCTTCTCTTGTTGTGGAGCACAGGCTCTAGGCATGGGGGCTTCAGTAGTTGTGGCTCACGGGCTTCAGTAGTGTGGCTCGCAGGCTATAGAGCACAGGCTCAGTAGTTGTGGCACATGGGCTTAGTTGCTCCACGGCATGTGGGATCCTCCCGAACCCGGGCTCGAACCCGTGTCCCCTGCATTGGCAGGCGGATTCCCAACCACTGCGCCACCAGGGAAGTCCGTCAATTTAGATTAATCTTTGAGTTTGCTATTTTTTAAGTATTTAGAGGATGTTTGACACACCAAAGATCACACTTTGTTATATGATGGTGTATTTTAAGTATATCCTACTGCAGTGATAAAACTGACAGGCTATGAAATTCACTAAACTTGGATTCGAGTCTTTCCTCTGAATCATATAGTGACTAATTTGAGATATGCACATTCTTTGAGTGTCAAATTCCTCAGCTATAGGATAAGGATCTTAATATCCTGTGGAAGTACTTCAAGAATGAGTATTCATGTGAAGGGTATAGCCTATTTCTTGGTAGTAAAAGGTGTGCTATGAACGCTAGCCACTGTGTTGTTGGTGTTACTAGTTGGTAGTTCGTTCCCTTTCTCTACTCTCTACTCCAGGAAAAAAAGTATCATTCAAGAGTTTAAAAAAAGAAAAAGCTTACATAGAAGGCCTCCTCCTAGTTTACTTAAGGAGATGGAAGGTGGCTGGCTGGAGGGCTATATGCTAGAGACCAGGACTCCACAGCACAGTAAGTCATTCATATGGGATTTGCAGAAGCTACTCAGTATACTAGTTTTCTGTTTTTTAATTAAAATACTTAGAAAGAACTAATATGCTCCTACTGGGTGACTCTTATCTCTGTCTAAGCTAAGACTCATGCAGTTGAAACAAGATTAAGGTGTAAATTAGAATCAGTTCTACAGGTATGTGTGACTACTCTTTGTCTCTTAATTGGAAAATTCCTACTAATTTGTTTAAAAATGAACTCCACAGTAATGTCTGATCTTCATGTTGTCAGAAGCTTATAGGAGCAGTTTAAAACTTGCAGTTTAAAAATACTACTTCCATGGAGAAACTAGCATGACAAGCAATGTAGAATCATTAGAGGTCAAGGTGAATTCTGGTGAGAATGACTTTTGATGGTGACACTTTGTACTGTTTTGGGCCAAGACACTGTTATCTTTTGAGAACACAGATGCATTTAATATGCTTGATTTTGGGGTGAAAGGAACTTCTCTACAGTGTAGAGGTGACTGAGAATAATGCTAAATATTGCAGAGGTTGGGTAGGTATCAGGTGATATCGAACGGCCTTGGAGTTAGCCAGACCTGGGTGTGAACCTCAGGTCTACCACTCATTAGGTGTTTAACTTCAGTCGAGTTACTTAGCCTCTCACACTTAGCTTTCTTATCTGTAAAATGAGGTTAAAAACGGGCCCCTTGCTTGGAGTTTGTAAGGATTAAGTACAATAACCTATATAAAATGCTTAGTATAGGGACTGACCTAAGAAATGCTCTATAAATTGTTATCTTCATGATTCCTATTAAATCCTACATTGTAACTGACATTTAACTAATAGCTAATGAGCTATGATAGTTTTAGTTTAATAATTAGTAAGCTATGCTAGTTTTTGAGCTATGAGATTACCCCTACTTCCACCACCCCCATCAACTGTGGATTTCACATGTGGGAAGACGCACCAGCTGATGGACTCAGCCAGGCTGACTTCGTCCCAGGACCCGAGAAGGGCCGTGTGGTCCTGGATCAGAGCATCATAACTTCATCTTCGTCCAGGATGGAGAAGACCCTGCACCCTTAGCTGGGCTTTGGTGGACGGAATGAGACCGGAAGACTATTAGGAGCAGAGAGCACCCTCAGCAGTAATCTAGTCACTCTCAAGAAGAAGAGACTTGGTTGGGTCAGAATGGATTAGAACATAAAATCGGGCCCTCGGGATGCCATGAAGGCCACCTCCACCTCCTCTTGCACCGGCGTCCTTTCCGTTGTCTCACCACCACACACACGAATGCAGAAAGGCTCTTGCTTGTGGCAGATCGCACCTCCAAGGTGCCTTTTCTCAGACTTGTGTGACTCCTCAGCCAGCGCCCCACGTGTCTGGGTGTCAAGTGATGAGTGTGGGAGCTGAGCAGAGAGACATGGTTTTAATTGATATTTTAAAGAAAGTTCCTTGGTGGTGGCCATCTTTTCTGTTCCTCGCCTCTTTGGTTAGAGAGCCTGAGATTGCATCAGCTCATTAAGTTTAATAGTTTGGCCTTTAGCTCCTCCGCTGCGTGTGATATACCAGGCTTCACTTCTGCTGTGTAATATAAAAGGAGAAACAGACCACTATTTTTTATTGGAGGGCTTAGGTCTTTCAGGGTTACTCTGAGTCTGAGTTTCACTTTAATGAGATGGTGCCAGAAAAAGAACATAGGGTGGTATTCCTTCAAAGAGAGGTACCCAAAGCCATTGGCCCAACATAGTACTTGTGAAGCTGCAAATTCATGGATTACGGTAGACGTTGATAAAGAGGTAGAGTTGCCGGATCAAAATTTGCTAGGGAATATTGCAAATTAAAACATTTTTCTACTGATAATGAAAAGTGACAATTTCCTCCTGCTTCAATGCTAAGTCCAGCATCTTTACTCTTGCAATTTACATGGAAATAATGAATGTTTTGCGTTAAGACCTTCCCCATCCGGGGAACAGAGCTTCACCTCTCTAATTTTTATTGAATTAGCTGCCAGCATGCAGGAAATTTCATGTTAGCCTTTGGTCCTAGCAGATCATTTCAGAAGGCATTGAAAAACATATACCTAATTAAAATTGTATGAAACAAAACCCAGCATGACTTATCTTTAAGGTTGTGCGTATATACAGTTGTGTATGTATATTTATTTTAAGGAACTAAAATCAAAGGTAGCTTCTGTGTACGTAGTATATATTCTTTTTTTTTTTTTTTTTTTTTTGCGGTACGCGGGCCTCTCACTGCTGTGGCCTCTCCCGTTGCGGAGCACAGGCTCCGGACGCGCAGGCTCAGAGGCCATGGCTCACGGGCCTAGCCGCTCCGCGGCATGTGGGATCTTCCCGGACCGGGGCACGAACCCGTGTCCCCTGCATCGGCAGGCGGACTCTCAACCACTGCGCCACCGGGGAAGCCCAGTATATATTCTTTTAATATTGTTGAACTCCATCCAAAATTGAATGAGGCTTTTCCTTCACCGCAGAATTAATACATATCTCAGTCTTTGAGCTACTCATATAGATATATATGATCAGTTCAGAATAATTCATTTTTATTTCTGACGACAATGCTAACCTTTCTTTTAGAGAACCAAACAGTTTTAGTTATTTTGTTCTTATTAGAAAACAACTAGCTCCTTCCTAGTAAACAAGCACCTCTTGTTCATCCCTTCCCCGCAGTCCCTTGGCTATATCTGTTGGAAAGCTTGAGGAACAAATTCCCAGCAGCTGGCTGTATTCCATGTCTGCATATATGTGTTAGTTGGGGGCCTAGGATAGTTTGTAGGTACCATTCACATTCACCTTGATATTTTTGTTTCAATTCGATTGTAGCTTAGACACAGCCCATCTGGCATATACCATCATTTCATCTTTTTTACGTGCATTTTACAATGGGAGAATCTTATTTTTTAACAAACAACTATACATGTTAGCTTAAATGGCCTCCAAAGGGATGTGAATCTGACCTTCGTACATGAGATCGCTGTCGTACATAGAATTTGTGTGATAACGGAATTTATTCCATTGAAGATCAGGTGATATTTGAGCAAAAAAGGAATATAACAGCAGCGAAGCCTGACAGATGCAGCTATATGCTCAGGGTGAAGGATGAGACACATGAAGGACTGTGATATGGTATCTTTGTCCTTCAGTATTTTATTGTTCCCGGGAAAGTAAGGAATTATCTTTGAAATACTACTTTTCTGGTAGAGCTTTTCAACAGTATTTATGTGGCACCACATTCGCAGAGGCCTCTTAGCCAATCTGAATGTCAGCAGGTTGTATGGCATCTTTATTGCACAATAACAAAGCTGGGCTCTTTAGCATAGACTGATCTTTCCATTGCATTACCTGCTTCCCCTAATATACCTTTAACCATGAATATTTTGGGGACTTCAGAGAGAAAATTATTGAGTGTTAACACCAATGAGCCATTTATTAGTTTTCCATTAAAAAAAATAATTTCCCCAAGTTCCAGCATTATTTTAGAAGACACAAATATTACTGAAAGTACTCAAAGATCCAGAAATCTGTTGAAGGGCTGTGTTCTTTCTACCTTCTTGGTATTTCCTCTCTGTAAAAACAGAAATATTAAAACAGAATTGATAATCCTTCCCAACTCTGTAGATGTATCTGACTCTATAAAACCTGTGGATTTCCATGCAAACCCGGTCTTCCTCATGACCAACGCTGACTGCTTCATATTTATTAAAAAGATACAGTTTTAAAGGCTTGCTGGGGCCTTAGGAGTGGGTGTGCATGTGTGCGTGGTAGGTTGGGTTCTGGGGAAGCAGCACTGAGATGGAGTCTGGGATGTAAGATGTTTATTAGGCATCAATGTCTGTGAAAGAAGGGGCAGAAGGAGAACCAGGCAGAGCAGTTAGACTGTAAGACAGGCTTGTAAAGCATCACCCAGTCCAGCTGGGAGCTCTGGAGTATTTTGTCCATCAGGGTTGTCCTGTGACAAGCTGAAATGGCAGTGCCTTTCCAAGCTTGCCTTGCTTAGTTAGGAATTGCTGTCTGCCCAGGAAAGGGGTGGCCTCCAGGGAAGCAGCTGTGTGTTGCTGAGGCCCATTTGAAGGAGCCAGTGGCTGGACACTGTTTGCTGACCACCTGCCTCCCAGTTGGGCAGGAGGTCCTTCCTTGAGGGGAATTGGGATGGTGCATACTGTTTCTGCCTTATTATGTGTGTGTCCTCTTGTCCTCACCTACACCCCACACAGACCTAGTTTAGCATAGAGCTATTGCCTTCCTGAATGACAGTTAACCTGGACAAGATCATCTGACTTTCTTTTCATTTACACCATATTCAGAAACCAAGAGGGCTGTGGATTCTGCCAAGAACTTAACAAGCCAATCTGATCTTCAGAGGAAAAACTAAACTCCAGAGGTGAATAAAATGAGACCAATGAGACTCTTTGAAACAAGAAGGTGTGAAATGAGGGCACCATTGGTTCCTGGTTATTTTGATAGGATCAGAATGAAGCAGCTTCCCAGTGACACTGACTGAGCTGTTATTCTGTGAGCTAAATGATTTGTGCCCTCCTATCTCATTTAAACCTCCTAACAACCCTAGGAGGTCAGGGCTATTTTTAGCATCCCCAGTTTACAGATGAGAAAACTGAGGTTGTATGAAATTCCTCAAGGTCTCAGAGCTACCAAGTAATACAGGGGTATAAACCCAAGTAGGCCAGACCCACAGCAGTTTTAACCATTCCCTGAGAGCTTGGCTGTTTTTATGCACAGGTGCACTGGGGACGGTCCATTTGACTGGCGTAACTATGCAAAAGATAGCAGAGTAAACAAACATCTGTGCATCTTTGGGCTTTAGGGTCAAGCAGTATCAGATGTGACCCCTGTCCTTTGGGAACCCATGAGGCAAGACTTCTACACCCCCAATTATAAACGTACAGCCGTGTAGTTTCTACATTCATGCTTAAGGAATAGTGATAGATTTCACAGGGAGGAGAAATCTCATGCAGCTGAGAGGATTGGTGTCTACCAGCCCTTCGCAGTCGGTTAAAAATAACTTTTTAACTCACTCAGGAGTTTCAGGCTACCCAGGAGAGGTATGACCTCTTAGGGCAGTTAGTTACCAACGTTGAAAAGTTAGAACAGTTAGCACTGAAATCTTGATTTCTGGCAACACAGGGCACACTGTGGTTCCTGGGAGACGGCAGTCTGTTGGAGGTGGGGCATTTGCCAGTGTTGAAGGGCTCCTTTAGGCATCTAAGTTGGTAACCTCAGAAGGGACTCAGGTGTAAGACTTTACCATTATCTTATACAGGCATACCTCATTTTACTGCACTTCACAGGTATTGCACTTGTACACATTGAAGGTTTGTGGCAACCTGGCATCGGGCAAGTCTGTCAGTGCTATTTTTTCAAGAGCATTTGCTCACTTAGTACTTCTGTGTCACATTTTGGTAATTCTCATAACACTTCAAATTTTTTCATTATTGTTATATTTGTTATGGTGATCTGTGATCAGTGATCCTTGATGTTACAATTGTAATTGTTTTGGGGTGCCATGAACGGTGCCCATATAACAAAGAGAACTTAATCCATAAATGTTGTGTGTGTTCCGACTGCTCCACTGACCAGCCGTTCCCCCATCTCTCTCCCTCTCCTCGGGCCTCCCTAGTCCCTGAGACACAACGATACTGAAATTAGGCCAGTTAATAACCCTACAATGACCTCCAAGTGTTCAAGTGAACAGAAGAGTCATACATCTCTCACTCTAAAGCAAAAGCCAGAAATGATTAAGCTTAGTGAGGAAGGCGTGTCGAAAGCTGAGAGAGGCCAAAAGCTAGGCCTCTGGCGCCAAATAGTTAGCCAAGTTGTGAACTTAAAGGACAAGTTCTTGAGAAAATTTAAAACGCTACTCCAGTGAACACATGAATGATAAGAAAGTGAAACAGCCTTACTGCTGATGTGGAGAAAGTGTTAGTGGTCCGGAGAGAAGATCAAACCAGCCACAACATTCCCTCAAGCCAAAGCCTAATCCAGAGCCAGGCCGTAACTCTCTTCTATTCTATGAAGGCTGAGAGAGGCGAGGAAGCTACAGAAGAAAAGTTTGAAGCTATCAGAGGTTGATTCATGAGGTTTAAGGAAAGAAGCCTTCTCCATAACATAAAAGTGCAAGGAGAAGCAGCAAGAGGTGATGTAGAAGCTGCAGCAAGTTATCCAGAAGATCTAGCTAGGATAATTCGTGAAGGTGGCTACGCTAAACACCAGCTTTTCCATGTAGGTGAAACAGCCTAATACTGGAAGAAGATGCCGCCTAGGACCTTCATAGCTAGAGAGGCAAAGTCAGTGCCTGGCTTCAGAGATTCAAAGGACAGGCTGACTCTCTTGTTACGGGCTAATGCCACTGGTGACCTTAAGTTGAAGCCAGTGCTCATTGACCATTCTGAAAATCCTAGGGCCCTTAAGAATCATGCCGAAGCTACTCTGCCCATGCTCCATAGATGGAACAACAAAGCCTGGATGACGGCTCACCTGTTTACAGTGTTTACAGCATGGTTTGCTGAATATTTTAAGCCCACTCTCAGACCTACCACTCAGAAAAAAAGATTCCTTTCTAAATATTACCGCTCATTGACAAAGCACCTGGTCACTCCACAGCTCTGGTGGAGACGTACAATGAGATCCATGTTGCCTTCGTGCCTGCTAACACAGCAGCCGTTCTGTAGCCCATGGATCAAGGAGTCATTTCAACTTTACTTACTGTTAAGTAAGTCTTATTATTTAAGAAATACATTTTATAAGGCTATAGCTGCCATACCTAGTGATTCCTCTGATGGATCTGGGCAGTCAGTTAAAAACCTTCTGGAAAGGATTCACCATTCTAGATGCCATTAAGAACATTCATGATCCATGGGAAGAGATCAAAATGTCAATGTTAACAGGAATTTGGCAGAAGTTGATCCCAGCCTTCACAGTTGACTTTAAGGGGTTCGGAACCTCAGTGGACGAAGTGACTACAGATGTGGTAGAAATAGCAAGAGAACTAGAATTAGAAGTAGAGTGTAAAGATGTGACTGAATTGCTGCAATCTCATGATAAAACTGTGACACTTGAGGAGTTGTTTCTTATGGGTGAGCAAAGAAAGTAATTTCTTGAGATGGAGTCTACTCCCGGTGAAGATGCTGTGGCGATTGTGGAAATGACAACAAAGGATTTAGAATATTACATCGGCTTAGCTGATAAAGCAGGGGCAGGTTTGAGAGGGTTGGCTCCAATTCTGAAAGAAGTTCTAAGGCGGGTACAGTGCTTTCACACAGCATTGCCTGCTACGGAGGAGAGGTCAATCAATGTGGCAAATTTCATCGTCTTGTTTTAAGAAGCTGCCACGGCCACCCCAGGCTTCAGCAACCATCACCCTGATGGGTCAGCAGCCATCGACATCGAAGCACGACCCTCCACCAGCAAAAAGCTTACGACTCGCTGAAGGCTCATGTGATGATGAGCTTTTTTTTTTTTTTTTAGCAATAAAGCATTTTTTAAATTTAGGTATATACATTGCTTCTTTAGACATAATGCTATTGCACGCTTAGTAGACTTCGGTACAGTGTTAACACAACTTTGACATGCACTGGGAAACCGAGAAATTTGTGTGACTCGCTTTATTGCAATATTTACTTTATTGAGCTGGTCTGGAACTGAACCCACTCTATCTCTGAGGTATGCCTGTAATGACAAGGTTGCATTTTGACTCTCTGAATGGAAAGGAGCAGATCTGTAAGACTGAGGGTGTGCCTTTTCTTTAGGATAGAAGTTGAAGTAGGAGGTCAGGATTTCACCTTGCCCGTCCTTTTAATTACCTGGAGCCAAAAGGGCACATAGTCCATAGAGTGACAGCTCTGTCGTCTTCTGACCGTTCCTGTGGCCTTTCTTTAGTCCCCACTCATCATAGCTTGGCTACTGAGAAGGGCTTTAACTAAAAGTGAGAGGTGAGATTCAAAAGGGCTTTAACTAAGAGTGAGAGGTGAGATTCAGTGGTGAAACAGGAGGCTGAAGAGTCAGAGAAATCATCTTTGAGACTGAGGTATAATGCCGACTTCTCCCCTGAGGGGCCCTGTCGCTTCAAGCCTTTAATACCAGGCCTGACAAATATTTAGAAAATGTTCAGGCTGGAACCATTTTGCACAAGGAGAGGACAAGATGTCCTGAGACATTTTTTTTTTTCTTCTTCATCTCTAATATCTGTGATCCTCCAAAATCCTGCTCAGGAAACACCGATCTCAGCGGCTATTCTCTAGCTGGTGTTTGGTGCTAGGACAGAGAGATGGTGGAGCAAAGGCTGAAGTAGATCTTGCCAGAAGGTGGGGAAGGGCAGATAAGGAAGCCTGGAGCTCCTGCTTAGGGAAATAGAGAGGGAGCCGCTTGGTGGGCTTAAACTTATAAAAGGGGGATTTCTGGAGGAACAGGCAGGGAGAAAGGCACCGAGAGTATTTAAGTATCTACTGAGGTAACTAAATGTCTCGAGGTAACTCAGGCCGTGCTCCTAAGGCACGTATAGAATATCCGGGGAGACCGGCCGTGCAGGGTGCATCAGAGCAATCTCTGTGGAGGGTAGTGAGCGAGCAGGGGTGTGTGTGCTTCTAACGGCCCCTCACTATGTAGGATAGTGGTTTTCTTCTTTCTTTTTTTGGAATTGCGTGCTTTTTTTTTTTTTTTTTTTTCTTTCTTTCTACTTAAAGGTTACCCTGACCCTAAATGCGTCAGGAAATTGATCAGGGGTGCGCAGCTCCGGTTGAAGCGTGGAGGCTGGGACTGGAGGTCTGGCAACCTGGCCTCTCTTCTGTTCCCTGAACCATCACCAGACCAAGGGCTCTTTGAAAAACAGACAGGAAGCCTCTGGGAAAGAATCGGGGTGTGTGCAGAGTGTTTTTATTCAAACCTCATGATAACCCTGTGGAGAGAACAGAATCCATCTCCATTTTACAAATCAGGAAACTGAGCTGCGGAAAGGTTACACAGCTCAACCAAACACCTCCTCAAGGCACAGATTGAAGCTGGGAGAGGAACCCGGGTCTCTAAGCCTAAACCGCTGCTTTCCCTGCCCTGCAGCACACACTAGGGTTCCACGCCAGAGGAGGGCAGCTTGACTGGGGTAGGCCTCCAAGAGAACACGGGAGCCGAGCCGTGTCTTGGGATTTACTTGGGAATTTGAGTCTGAGTAGGACTAGTAAGGATCTTCCAAGTGGGAAGGGCCGCAGGAGCAAAGGCGGAGGTAAGGGGATGCGCGAGGTTTGAAAAGCACGTTTGGGCTGCTTCGTGAGGGGTCTGCAATCCGTGGTGAACTTGAGTTCTGCCCGCTAAGCAGTGGGGATGGGACCACCGTAGAGTCTCAAGCAGGCTGGGGCCAAGAGGACAGCGGAGTTTGTGGCAGGTCTGTGTGGCCTTGGAGAGCAGGAGCTGTGAGTGGAGGGTGAGACAGCTCAAGGAGCCAGCTCTGGGGAAGGCTTTAAATGCCCAGCACAGAAGCAGGAGGATGGGTGCTGGTTAGGAAGATGGGAGATGCCGAGTGTGAATGATAACTGAACAGGGTCCTGCAAAGGTGGGACTGGCCCCGGCTCCTAATTAGGACACTCTTTTACCTTCAGATGGTCGGTTTTTACTCGTTGTAGTGCTATTTCTGGTTCCAAACTCACAAAATGTGTATGACACAGTTTCCCAAATTATACCCCACGCAACACTCACGTCTGGAGAAGCACAAGCGAATGTGCTAAGAGAAAAGAGTTCTGGTTTTCAGATTTTCTTGGGAAACACTGCACTGTGCAATTCTCCTTCTGGCAATTCTCAGGGTTCATTATCGCATTAAAAAGGGTCTGAGAGGTCTTGGAATGTAGGAGCATGATTAATTTAGTCACCCTTTCTCACTCCAGTGTCTATTTTCATGATATCTTTGATAAATGTCCCATGGAATACTACTTGAGAAATTCCGGTTTGCATAAGTAAACACACATAAGTTAAGACAAGTGGATTTCCATAGCAAAACTTGGCAAAGGTCTCTGCTCCTGTCATGGCATTGGTTCACTTTCTGTGAGATGTGGTATATGCTGTACAGGGGTCAAGGGAACAGATTTGGGGCCAGACTACCCGGGTTCGAATACTATCCCCATTAGCTACTCAGACTTGGCATTGCGCTCAGCCCCTCTGGCCCCGCTCTGCATTTCTCTTGATAGGCGGCTTCCTGCTGAGTCCGTGTGTAACACACATGGCGGGTATTCCTTCTCGCTGGTAGGAAGTGGCTGCACCTGTTAACAGCCTGGGCCCAATTATTCTCAAAAATTTGGACTTCCGTTGCCACAGTGAAGCGGCAGTCCTCCGGCCTGTTCAGCCCTTCATAATTTGATTTCTAATGACACTCCTAAAGAGGGCACACTCCACATTCTCAGGCAGAGGGTCAAACTTAGGGCCAAGTTCACCTGGTATGTGCAGAGGTCAGCCACCCTTTAGCAAGAGGGGGTGAGGGAAGGGGGAGAGAACCTTGAGTGGGTTTGCTGGGTTCTACTGCCTCTGACATCCTTGCCAGTAGCTACCCACCTACCAGGCCTCCTACTGAGCTAGCCTGAGCCTGTTAACAAATGCATCAAACCAGCGCTAAGTGTCTTTGAAGGGACATAGTATGGCTCACTTTCTTCCTTGTGCAGCCATCACAAAGGATAAGAAGGCCCAGCCTAACAGTATGGGGCGGTGCAAAGGAGCCCAACCTGTGAAATTTGGAGAGAATCACAAACTATATGTTCGTCTTCTAGTCTCTTGTAGCATCTAGCGAGAAACTTTCTTGTCTCCACTCAAGACTGAGTCTCCTTGACCTGTGGGTCTTATCCATTTTATAAACTCAGGGGAGGACCCTACGTAGAGTCTGCTGTCTTCGTTGACATTTGTGGATATTCTTCTTTTTTTAAAAATAAATTTATTTATTTTTGGCTGCTTGGGTCTTAGTTGCCGCACGCGGGCTTCCTCTAGTTGCGGCGAGCGGGGGCTACTCTTCGTTGTGGTGCGCGGGCTTCTCAGTGCGGAGGCTTCTCTTGTTGCAGAGCACGGGCTCTAGGCACACGGGCTTCAGTAGTTGTGGCACGTGGGCTCAGTAGTTGTGGCTCACGGGCTCTAGAGCGCAAGCTCAGTAGTGGTGGTGCACGGGCTTAGTTGCTGCACGGCATGTGGGATCTTCCCGGACCAGGGCTCGAACCCGTGTCCCCTGCATTGGCAGGCGGATTCTTAACCACTGTGCCACCAGGGAAGCCCCAACATCCATGGATATTCTTGACTTAAGACATTATAGGGAGTGAGGGAAAGTGGTAATAACCTGGGTGCCCGTCCAGACAGAATGTCGTGGGCCCCTTTGGGAACCATCTTCTCTTTGATGATTTGTGCCCCCTTGACTTGCTCATTCTCAAGCTATCAGGGCTGCCTCTTTCCTCTTACCTGTTCCTTTAGTAATACATCACTTTGCCAAAATTGTAATCATCCAATATCTCATTCCCTCAAGATGGAACTAATCCAGTTATTGAGCTAATGGTCTTCAAGTACGTGGGTGTTTCTTTCTAATGCATCTCAGATGGATGTTCCTCAGTAGAGTATTATGCTAGGGAGGATAATTCTCATGATTTGCAGTCCCAGACTAGGTTACTGAGGAAGACACATTAAGAGTAGTGTCTTTAATCCTCAGACTGCTCCAAATGTTGCCTCTTGGTAGGTCTTTTATGTGTGAAACTTGGTCAGACTTACCTGTGGAACTAGGTTTGCTCTTGACAGTCATGAGTGAGTTATGAGTTATTGTTGACATCCATAAAAATGTCAACAATTCTAGCTTCAGCATGAACACCTAGGTCTCCTATCTTTGTAAGTATATAAGAAATGATCCACACAAGGAGTCTCCTTATTATGAAGGTGAGCGAAGATTAGGAGAGATTCATATTGAGTGCAGAATTTCATTGGCTAGAATAGATAGGACGAGAGAGAGAACTCCAATGATGGAAAACAGGAATATCATCATTCTCACTTTCTTCTGCACCTAAACAAATTTTCAGATCTCGTTTTGACTTCCAAACCATTATCCATATCCTAAAAGCTGAGTCCATTAAAAAGGGAAGTGCAAAATCTATCAAAAAGACTATTTTGGCCCAGGCTGACGTAACTACAAGGGCCTCTGATCCACACAATCAGTGTGGCAAGAGTAGATTGTAACTCTTAGGGAAAGATTGTCTCTGTGAAAACAGTAGACTGGGGTGTTTACAGAACAAGGTTTACATGCCTTTATAAAATTAGGTTGATCAAATTCAGTCTAGCAAAACAACAACAGGAAAACCACCAACACTGCAACGTATTGATTAATTTAAAACTATTCGGTACTTTGTGGAGGAGCTTGGCTGCTTACTTGATTTCCAATCATTTATTTAATTAAATTTTAATTTTATATAACTACATAGAGATATAGATCTTTATATCTATAGATTTATGCATTGGTAAGTCTTTCTAGGTGTGCATATCTCTATCAATCAATTGTTTAACACATATTCTCTGCCAGGCACAGTGAAAAGCACCTCTAGTGCATTGTCTCATTTCATCTTTATAAAACATCATGAATGGAACAAGGACATTGGAGTCAGAAATCGTCTAATGTAAATGGATTAATTAGGACTTGAACTTGGGTCATCTCTCAGCCAGTATGTGTGACCCACTCTGCCGTGCTGCCTCCTTTTCCCTTCTGTCTCTTGGTGTGTTGCGTGGGCACCAAGCTCTTGCTGTTGAAGATTTTGTGTGTTAGCCTTGGCTACAGTAACAAACAACCTCCAAATAAACAAGCATTTATTTCTCGCTCACAAGTCTGTGGTTGGCAGTGGCTCTGCCTGCCTCTGCTCTTGTGTATGTCTCTTATTCCAAGACCCAGGCTGGAGGAGCCCCGATCTGGGCCATGCTGTTTTCACTGCAGAGGACAGAAGGGCGAAAGGATGAGTTAAGCCTTGGAATTGCATTTATAGCTTCTGCTTGGACATGGGTATTTCACATCTGCTTACGTCGCATTGGCCAAAGACAGTCACGTGGCCAAGCCTGACAATGCGGTGGAAAGCCACAGATAAAGTAGGGATGTATAATTCTCCTAGAGCGAGAACAGATATTTGGGGAAAAAAATACCACCTACCACAGTGAGGTGGGGATTAAGTTATGGAAGAAAAGCCTCTCTCTGACTCAGTGGTTGAGAAATGACAGGGAAGATCGAAAAGTAACTTTTGCCCCTTGTCTTGCCCCCGTGGCTCCTGAAATTGAGGAGAAACTGCCCAATATTCTAATGCTAATATTGGCATGAAGTGGTTCCCACAAATCAGCCATGTCTTCTAAAAGACTGGAATGAAATGAAGTATTCAGTGTGGTGAAGGACAGGCCTGGCCAACTAGACTTGGACATAGGAGTGGCCAAGGCCTTTCCCCAACAGGGCAGAGGACATCTGGGCTCTCTCTGTGAGCTTAGAATTTCTAAACTGAACAGGGGAGCAAGCTGATCACTGGGTGAGTACTAGGTAAGGGGATAACTGGTTAAAATACCAGGGCGGAGGGAAGAAGAGATGAAGACAGCTACTGAGGGGCGGTAGGAGCAGGGGAGGAAAGGCACCGTTTGTTTGCTCCACTCTCCATGGCTACAGGATAAACCCCATCAGCCTTTTGGCCACAAACTGAATCCCGGGCTAGGACTGAAAGAAGAGCAATACCCTTTAAGCCCTCCCTGTACCTCTGGTAGTTGTGTTTTGCACAGCGTCACCCCTTCCCACCATAAATGGTCTACTTCCAGGCAGAATTCCCATCTCCTATTACCCCGATTTTGAATGAGGAGGCAGGACACTCAGACACTGAAGCTCTCTAGCAGGTTCTTGCTGCTGGCAACTGGGGTATTTTAAGTAAGTTTTGGCTCACTCCTGTGTGAAGAGTCCCGTGGCGCTGAGTCAGCGTCAGGACGGCTAACGGCTATGGCTGTGTTCTGGTACATACAGGAGTGTGGGTAGTGACAAAGGGCGAGGGCTCCGGAGTCAGACTGCCTGGCTTCTCTTCTGGCTTCATTACCTCTTGGATTTGAGCAAGCTTCGTAACCGTTCTGAGTCTCAATGTCTTCATCTGTCAAAAGGAGATAATAATAGTCTAAATGGCTGCCCTGAGGATTCAATGAGATAATCCACATAAGGCACTTAATAGAGTGGCGAGCACATGGCAAGCACTTAGGAAGTGATTATTATTACTGTCATCGTCGTCGTCGTCATATCATCACCATCACCATAGTTAATGAGGATGAAAATAATTCTATCAATAATGTATCACTGACGTTTTCTTATCAGTAATACTCAACAACATGAATGGTTAACAGTTATTGAATGCCTTCTCTGTGCCAGGCTTCTGAGCTCTTCTCAAGCACATCTTTACAAGAACCACTAACAGGTGGGTAGGATTATAACCCCCCCACACACCCTCCCATTTTACAGATGAAGTAACTAAGGTTCACAGGTCGTTAGTAGCTTGCCGGGTTGATATAATTAGGAAGAGGTAAAGTAGGTCTTTCAGCCCAGGTAGGCTGGTTCCAGAGCCCAGGCTCTTAACATTACAGAGGATGCTTCTTGCAATAACACGGAACTACAGCTCACATTAGTGTTTCTTTGGGACCAGAGTGACTGGACTGGTTGTAAATGCAGGCGCCCCCGTCCTGCTTCACCCTGTGCAGCTGGGGGAAAGCAGGCACGCTATTCTGAGAACACCAGGCTTGAGGGCACATTGTGTATAAATCACCCAGTAAACAAACGGCCCAATTAGAAAGGTTGGCTGCTTGCAGGATTGGAACCACTAGAGAGCTTGACTGTAAGGCTCTTTGAGGGCCCGTGCTCTTCCTTTACCAAAGGCCCCGCTCAGAGGTCAGCTGGGGTTGGCTGTCTGTGCTGTGGTTGACCTGGTCCACAGATAATGAGCGAATTTATATCTGCAGAATTATGATGTTGTTTTTAGGATTTAGACTATGGAAGAATGGGAGAGTTGGAAGGTTTTTCTAATGATTAATTTTAGGCCTGTTGAAGAAAACGGCATGCTGTAAAATCCCAGAGATTTTTCAACGAACTTTGCTTTTCTAATTGCAGTGTAACATTTTCAGGAAACAGTTTTGACATGGCACATTTCAGAGTCCTTAAACAGGGGACCAGTTATGCATCTACTTAGCATTAAGGATATCTCTGAGTATCTGAAGGTGTCTTGGTCAAAGTCATATATAATACTCATTCCCAGCTTTTACCCCATGAAAATGAAAAATTCCCTAGAATTTCCTTCTTTCCACCTTGGAATGTTGATCATCTCATTTTTTTAAAAAATGTATTCACTTATTTATTTTTGGCTGTGCTGGGCCTTCATTGCTGCATGCGGGCTTTCTCTAGTTGCGGAGAGGGAGGCTACTCTTCATTGCGGTGTGCAGGCTTCTCATTGCGGTGGCTTCTCTTGCTGTGGAGCACGGGCTCTAGGCGTGAGGACTTCAGTAGTTGTGGCACATGGGCTCAGTAGTTGTGGCTCGCAGGCTCTAGAGAGCAGGCTCAGTAGTTGTGGCACACGGGCCTAGTTGCTCTGCGGCGTGTGGGATCTTCTTGGACCAGGGCTCAAACCTGTGTCCCCTGCATTGGCAGGCGGATTTTTAACCACTGCACCACTAGGGAAGTCCCTTCTTCTTTTTTTTTTTTTTTAATTAATTAATTAATTAATTTATTTCTTGGCTGCTTTGGGTCTTCATTGCTGCGCGCAGGCTTTCTCTAATTGCGGTGAGCAGAGGCTACTCTTCGTTGCAGCGCATGGACTTCTCATTGCGGTGGCTTCTCTTGTTGGGGAGCACGGGCTCTAGGCGCCCGGACTTCAGTAGTTGTGGCACGTGGGTCTGGAGTTCTTCCATTGGAAAAGGTATGAAAATAAATGTTTCGTGTTTAGCATGTGTGTCCTACTGTAGTACTTCTGATTACTTTGATTATCTTAATAGGTGCTATAGATGATTAGGGTAAACTACACTATTCTAGAAATACCTTCCCTCAATTTTAGTAGCAAAACACATACAGCTCATTTCCCAAACTATGCGGAGGGACTGGTGGCTCTCCAGGGCCAGCTCCTTTACAAGGGATCCAGTCTTCTGCATCTTACAATTCTGACATCTGCTCATGCATCCTCCATGTCACTGAGGCAGAGAAAGAAAGACCTAGCAGGTCGTGTGCTGGCTCTTAAATTCTCTAGTCCTTACTGTAGTATTTTTACTCAGAACCCATTGGCCAGAACAGGTCAGAGTGGGCCCCTTTTCTGCAAGGGACTTGGAAATGCAGCCGAGCATGTGTATATTCATGGAGCAGTCAGTGCCACTTCCACAATACCTAATCAATTCTACTTTCCAAGGATGGTGAAGGCTATCAGATCTTGCATGCTCTAAATGCTGTAACTAAGATAGCATGAGAGAACGAGGAGGCGTAGACCTTCCTGGCTGAGTCTTGCATGTTTTTTCCTACAGGCCTGATTTTGAATTTGAGGGCTCCTTGGTCTCGCATATCCTCCTGCTCCTGGTACAGAGATGTGGGAGCGTAGCTGCCCATGAGCATAGGGGAACCCTAGGGAAATCACATGTTTAACTTCCCTGGCCTGAGATCTTGACTTGTGCATATGAATCCTTTAGTTAGATCCATATACATCCACATAGAACAAAGATAAATTTCAGAGGCCAAGGCGCTAGAATTATATATCTTTAATTATGCAAAGGTTACCTACCCACTCAGTATCCGTGTCCACAGAAATTCGTGTTGTTAGTTCCATGTTAGTTAACTGACCTGGAGTGATTATTGTAATTAACCATCACCTACTTCTTGGTATCCAGTGGGTGTCATATACATGTAAAATAAACATAATTCTGCATCCGCCTTTCATCTTTTATTTATTTTATGGTTGTTTCTTCATAGGCATAGTGATTAAACTACAGAGGCTTGAAAGACTTAAGATTTTCTTTCCTGGAAAGTTTATATAATATCAAATGAATTGAGTAAATTGTCTTGCTTATTAACTAGGTGACTTGGTGTTTTGTGTGTGTGTCTGTGTGTGTGTGTATAGCTGTTGGTTTAAAAAAAAAAAAAACCCTCTATCCCTTACAAGCGCAAAAACTCAACAAATGGCTTGCTTTTAAAACATCGCATAGTATTAGAAAGAGATTTTCCCATTAATCTACCTTAACCAAGGGTATGACATCATTGAAATATTGGTTTTCAATGAGTGGTGAGCTAATTTTCTTCACCCAAAGCCTTAATGGAATTTGGCCCAAGAAGTCAGGCAAGTGCTTGGTAAAGTCTATGGAACATGTCACATCTAGTTACTTGTCTGGGAACTTTGCATCTCTCTTTAAAAAAATGCAAACTTCAAATAACTGCCCTTTATCACCTGTAGGCACATAACCTCGGCCAGGATAGCTCTGCTTCAGAGTGCGAAGAGAGCTGTCAGTGACTAAGAGATCCATCAAATGTTCCTTGAGAGTTGCAGCAGAAAACCACAATTATATTGATTTCTTAGAAGTTACTGAAGCAACACTTGTAACTTTCATTCTAGATTTTCCTACTTATTAGGGTTGTATGCCAAGTAGAAAATGTCTTCAACCCTGGAGGCCAAGCAAATGTAGTTTATTTCTGTTTCTTTGTTTCATGTTTTTGATGATCATTTTCAAAAAGCGATATGAAGATAGAAAAAAGGATCACAGTCTGACAGTAGAGTTCAAAAATGAAAAAGCAAATGAAACAACTGTTTCTTTGCCTGAAACACCAAATAATTGCTTATGATTCTACCTTGTTCACAGAATTACACACTTGTGTTATTCGATGATGTTGCCAGTTTGACTTTTCATTTTAATTTTTGGAAAGATCAAAAAGGTTTCCTATATAAGTCTCTTCAAATGGAATACAGATGGATCTCTAAGTGCTTCTTTAATATGGTGAGTTGTAATTAATTACAAGATGGGCAGTTTATGATCAAATGTCAGATTTGCGGAGGCCAACCTATTAGAGCTATAGAGATTTACATGGAGTGTAAGGTAGAGAGTACTTCAACACACGTTACTTTAAAAAAAAAAAAGAGTTAAAAAAATATATGTATTATCTATCTCCTTGTGTTTGTTCCAATACAACCCAAGTAAACAAAAACTGAAAATTTCAGGCCGTAAAAAAAGTTACTTTGTCACGTCATAGTTAACTCTTGGGCATCAGACAAACTTGAACTTAAGTAGTGGCCTTACCAATTCCCAGCTGAGTGAGACCTTGTTCTTCTACTTCTCTGAGTTCTAATTTTCTCATCTGTAAAGTAGGTACCTGTAGTATCCATGTCAGCTATTAACTGAGATACAGCATGTCAAGCCTTTCGTATAGCGAGTCTCAGTATCGGCAGTTACGTGAGTATTTGTATTCGTGCGCATATTTCATTGTCACCCGGCAGACTGACATTTGATGCCACACCTTTTGGTGTCCTGTAGCACAGTGCTTTGTATCCAGTAGACAATCCGTAATTATTTGTTGACCTTCCATCATAGAAATGTCTGTTCTTTTTGCCACCACTGACTTTTAGATGTCATTCTCTTGGACTGTGTTATTCCAGTTTCACTTATCAGTTTGTCCATCACAGGTGGATAACTGACCAGCACAGTGAAAAGAAATCAGTCACACTTGTTCTCTGACTGCAGTGCCTAGCTTTTGCCTAAAATGTGGGAAAGGATTAGATCAGATGCTGACTTCCAGTAGTCCTGCACATGCACAGCCTTGGCGGGCAGGGTGTCATCTGTGCTTAAAAATGTACACCGCACAGCATGGAGTCAGACTCCAAAGCACTTAGTCAGTATTGGTTTACTGGCTTGTTAATGGCTGACATAGAAAGCCTGTATGAAAGCTGAGTTTTACTGTAAAATATCGCTGTCTTTCATTGTGTGAAAGGATTTTGAAGTCTGTTGAATGAGGTAGGAAAGTGTATCATCTCTGAGAGGGCCCCTAAGATGACATAAAGTGGACGAATTATTCGCTAAGTAGAACTCCAGTGTGAGAAAATAGTTTTGTTCCAAGACTTGCAGTAGTTATCAAGCAAAGCCTTACCAGAGCCATGAGGGGAATTTGGAAAGGTGCAGGGATGTTTTTAATTGTTGCATTGATCATGGGGGTGGGGGGTCTGCTGGCAGCTGGGGAGCAGGGGTCAGGCATGCCAGATGTCCTGCAGCATGTCTGAGACTCGCACACTGAGGATTTGTCTCACCGATGATGCCAACAGAGGAGTTGGGAAACATTCTGAGTGTTGGGTAGAGTGCTGGAGGGTCGTATCCTCTTAGAGCCTGAGACTTAGTCAAACATATTGATCAAACACATACCATGTGTCACACTTAGAATATATCAGTGAGCAGTCAGAGATCCCTAACCTCATGGTGGTGACACGCTAGAGATAGGCAGTAAGCCATAAATATAATAAAGGAATACAGTACATATTAGACTGGGAGGTGGTAAGTATAATAGAATAGCAAACAGGTTAAGGTCCATGGGATTGCTGAGGAAAAGAGGCATATTACAGTTTTAAAATAGGGGGTTCAAAAGTAGACAAGAAAAATTGAGTGAGATATGAATACACCCTCATTTATTCTGGATATGGAAGCATATTGTGGAATTAAATTGGAAATAGCTGAAGGATTCACGTTTTGGAAGATGCTCAAGACTGTGACGGGATAGTGGAATGAGTTCCACTAGGTTAGCTGTTAAGATTCCTTATTTTAAGGAAGAAAGAAGCCCTAGGGCATTACCACTCATGACAGATGGGTGAGTGGATGGCTGGCAGGATAGTTGGATATAAAATAGCCATGTAAAATGGTCATTAAAATAAGTAAAGAATATTAAAAATTTCTTGTGTCGGGATGCAGTCGCTCCATCAATTCAGACTGCTCCCTCTGGTTGGGGGCTTTCTCAAAGCCTGCCCAGGGCAGATTGGGCAAATGGTTCTCTGGGACCAACAGAGCCTCAGTCCGTTGACTTGTGGTCCTTCCCCACCAAAGGCCCCCATGGGAGCCATTAGTCCTCTCTAGAATGAGACTCACTGATGTAAGTTAAGCTGAGGCCTTCTTTCAAAGCCTGTTCCTTAAACTGTGTGTGTTCCTTAGACATAGTTTCATTCTTCTACAGACCCAATGTATTAGGTGAGTGAGCCTGAGCATTTTTCTGAGTGTTCAATACTCCAGGCTGGGGAAATGTCAATACTCCAGGGCTGCAAATTAATAATGGAGAAATCTTCGTGGACAGATGTGGCCAATGCTCTCAGGTTCTCTCCCTCTCTGAGGCCACAGAAGTGAAATAAAATGGCCAGAGTTGCAAGAGGATTAATTTCTCCTCTGAACCACAACAGAACTTGACTGTCCCCCTAGAAGTTGAAGTTGTCTATGACAGTAAATGAAAGTGCCGTTAACACCCGCTGAGGCCCATAGGAAGCTGTTCTGCCAAAAGAAACATCCATTTAAAAAAAGCACATTTGAAAAGAAAATGACAAGATCTGAAATTAAAGATCAAACAAGTAGGGATGATCTTCATAGAAAATCCATCCAGAGAAGAAATATGAACTAAAGCAAACAGGCAACAATACAGCAGCATATGCACTATTGAAAAAGAATCAAACTCTTTGCAAGTCAGCAGGAAGGGATGCTCTTGACAGGCCAGTCAGAAGATGGTAGGAGGCCACAGAGGGAGACTGCAACACTTCAAACAGCAAACCCAACCAAACAAACAAAACCTTTGCGTACTTTTACCGAAACATACACAGAGCTGCAGATTTCAAAAGTTCTTTGAAAGCACCTTTGCAGAACTAGCTGGAAAATCCTAACAGCGGAGCTTCCTAAGAGAAATTTTCAAAGGCTTAGGATGACGACCCCCACCAGCCTCAACAAAGAAATTCGCCCACCACAGTTGGGATGGGGAGAGGAGTGGATGGAAGGAGTAAGGAAAGAGCAGTGGGAAAAAAAAGGGCTGGGGGGTGGGGGGAGGTCAGAGAAAAGTTAGAAGCTGGAAACTAGCCTTGGACATTTAAACTGATCTCAACATATTGATAAAACACAATGGAGCTTCAGAGTCTTGATACACTCACCATATCTCCCCAAAAGGAGGTAGGTTCACATCTCCCTTTAGCAAGTTACTACTTTTGAAGTACCAGCTTTTATCCAAGCCAAATACTCTTGCCACTGAGAGTGCAAAAAGAATGCACTATTACATGGAATTCCCCTAACTTGTTTAACATGAATTTTGCTGCCTGGCTGTGTGAAAATTACCAAAGGGTCTATCATTTCAGAGGCTGACCTGCTTTCCCTGGATATTCAAAATATAGTTATAGCAGGCATGTATTGAGCGCTCAGAAGGTGTCAGGTATTGTGATAGAGACCTAGCATATGCTGGTGCCTGCAGTATACGTAAAAGCCCTCAAGGCTACACGGCCCATGCAGGTCAATCCCCAGGGCCAGGTCCCTAAGCTCCTCTGCTGGTCGGTCAGTTTCAACACTCTGCCTCTCTTCTTTCCTTTCTTCTTCCCTCCCTTTCTCTTTAACTCCCTCCCTCCTTCTTTCTCTCTCCTTTGCTCTCTCTCTCTCTCTCTCTTCTCTCTCCCCCCAGATATATGAAACAGGTGACTGTCTAAGAATTGGGAGCAAAAGGAAACAGTTCCAATCTTGGCACCAAATGCTTTGTCGGTTGGTACCAGGTGGGCACCGGCAGGGCTGGCTCAGTGGCTACTGGGCGCCGGGCATCAGTGTGCCAGCCGTGTTTGCTCTACCAGGCACTGTCAGAGCTGAACTGAGGGAGAACTCTGCAAGGCAGGGGCAACTCCAGCTAGCATCCCATCTGCTCTGTGGGAAAATCACATTGTACTTCCCAGGGGGTAGGTGTGAGGAGACCACATGAAAAGGCAGAGCTGCAGCTGTCTCCTTGCGGATGGTGGGTGGTGGAGGCTCTCCATGGATATCTCCACAGGAAGCTGGCAGGAGGCACCCGGTCTCCAGAGCATTCTCCATGGTAAGCCCAGCAAAGACCACCTGCCAAAGCCAATATCAGTGGCTCCGCTTCCACAAATATTATTCCTGTTTATTTTTCTCCCACCCATCTCACTACTCCTTCTTAGGTTTTTCGTTTGCCAGCCCCTTAACCAATGGGGTTTCTCAGAGTTTCTTCCTCAACCCACTTGCCTCCACGTGTGCTCTGATCTGGTCTGGTCCATGAATTCTGCTCCCATTCCCAGACGGTGGCCCCTTAGTCTTTATCTTCAGCCCCTACCTCTTTCCTGAAGATTGGTTCATATTCTCATTGTTTCCTAGGCATCTTTATCTGTGCCTTGAATTCAGAAATTCCCTAACTTGGATTCTATTCACCTTGTCATAAACACCTTTCCTTTCACGATCCTCATCTTGGTTGATGGCATTCCCCTAAGCCCCAAGTTGGAAATAAGAAACTGTTGAATCCTCTCTAACCCTTACTTCATACATCAGTTAGCCAGAAAGGGCTGTGGATCCCATTTCGGTGTGCCACTCACCTTCCTCTTTTCCTTTGCCCTGATTGATACCCCCCTCATCATTCTAAATTGTCCCCTTTGCCCCATTCTCTGTATCGCCACCAGGATCTTGCTAAAGCAGAGATCCACAGATGTTTGTGAAGAGCCAGTGGTTAAGTATTTCAGGCTCTGTGGGCTGTGGCTCAGAGTCAGCAGCAGTGGACTAAACCCGGGGTACACGCATATTGTCAGAGCTCCTCGGGTGATTCAAAGGAACAGACATGTTGGAGAACAGAGAGCCTTTCAACCGGTGCTTCTCAGACATTAGCAGAAGAAAGAACCACCTGGAGAACTCTTTTAAAAAAAAGCGAATTCCTGAGCTGCAGTCCTAGAGCTCCATTAGGTTCTGCAGGGATGCCTAGGAATCAAGTGTTGAAGAGCCATGCTGGATGATTCAGAGAAGCTGGTCCAGAGATCATACCCTGAGAAACACCGAGGGTATAAAACGAAAACACGTTAGCCTGGCACATATCTTGTTCTTCGGCACCTTGTCCTAACCCACTGGCCCAGCCTCTCCTCCAGCCGGTCGGCTCGCACACGCCACACCCAGGTTGTGGGCGCTGTTCTCCGGGCCTCCATGCACATTCCTGCGTCCTTGCCTTTGCACGGAGAGCTTCATGTGCGTGGAATGTCCCTCCTAACTCTTCTCTATTTTATTTATTTTATCGGCTATGTCGGGTCTGAGTTGTGGCACGCGGGATCTTCGCTGAGGTGTGCGGGCTTCTCTCTAGTTGTGGCGCGCGGGTTTTCTCTTCTCTAGTTGCCGCGCGCGGGCTCCAGAGCGTGGGCTCTGTAGTTTGCGGCACGCGGGCTCTCTCGTTGAGGCGTGGGCTCAGTTGCCCCGCGGCATGTGGGATCTCAGTTCCCGGACCAGGGATCGGACCCGCGTCCCCTGCATTCTAAGGTGAATTCTTTACCACTGGACCACCAGGGGAGTCCGCTAACTCTTCTCTAGCTGGAGAAATTCTGCTCATTTTTCTCTGGCTCTATTCTAATCTTGTTTCTTCTGAGACTCTCATCTATTCTGGCTAAATTTCTTTCTTTCTCCTCTATTCTGCTTTAATGATTTGTTCATAATGCTCATGCTTGTTACCTTCTTTTTCTCATTAAGTGTATGCACAGGTGCCTCCCACACTAGACAGACTGTGATTCTCTTCAAGGACAGAAACGTCTCCGTGTTACTGTGCCCGTCAGGCCCCCTGCACCGAGCAGGGATGGACCAGCGTTCACGCTGTGGCTGTCTTTGTGCGGGGTCTGCTAGTCGGGTTGGGTCTGGGGTGAAGGCAGGTGAGGTGCCCGGGAAATAAACTTTAAAGAAGCACTTTCTCTCAGGGTTGTGCGGATGTCAACCCTGCATCCGCATGCCCCTGAGCGTGAGTGCCTCCCTGAGAATGAGGCACCTGCAGCCTTAAATGTTGTGCCTTGGCTGCTTCACTCACCTCACTCCGGTCGCCACCCGTGCTGCTAAGGTTCCCCCTCTGGGGGCTGATTCCTGGTCAGCTAGCTCAGTATATTTCAATAAAGGGATCCTAGAGCTGGCATCTCAAGCTCAGATGCCTCAAGGGTCAGCCAGGAAGGAAACTTAAAGGAGGAGCGTGGGCTGCAAGACGAGTAGCTGTCTGAAGGACAAATGCCTCACCTAAAGACGGCAGCCAGTACTAAGCACCAGCTAACAGTGTTCCCCTTCCTTACTTCCATCCATCCTTCCATTTATCTTCTATCAGTTCAGTAACTTTTTTTTTGAGTGACTACTGTGTACCAGGCATTCTTAATGTTGGTATTGGAAAATAAATAAGAGGAATAAAAATGTTTGCTCTCGTGGACGTAATATTGGCTTAGGGGAGACAGACACTAAATGAAATACGTAAGTAAAAGATAAGGCATATCAGCTGGCCTTTGGCAGTGATGGGAGAAAAGTAAAGTAGGAAAGGAGCATTAGGAGTGCTGGGGAAGGTTTAGGGGGAGCTGCTCTGATCCATGCTTGCCTTAATCACTCTAAATCGTTCCTTTCTCTCTCCTTTTTCTGCTTTCCGTATTGTCTGAGTCACCACCAAAACCTTTCTAAAGCATGAAAGATCCATCTTCCTACACAACCAGTAACTTTTCTTGGCCCAGATGTACAGGCCTAGTTTGGTCAAATAGGATTTTCTTCCAAGTAATAAGACTGCATTTTTTCTGGGAAATCTCCTGATTTTAAAATATGGATGACTAATTCAGTTAAAACAAAACCTCTGCGTGACTAAGAGAAAATTCATCTGTACCCTCCACAGTCCATCAAGTCATTAACCTTTGAGTTAGAATGCAGTGCCACCGGTGATCCCTATGAAACCTGCACGATTCTAAGTGCAGAAGCCTGTGGATAACAGAGATTATGGCACATTTTTTACAATAAATATGTTTCCATTGGATTAAGTCACTCAGATTGCAGTGTGAAAAGCCTGGCCTTAGTACTGGGGGCTGTGGCCAGACAGGCTGATCACCGCACTCACCCCTAACGCCCAACAGAGGAGGAGGTGTCGATCCAAGGAGGACAGTGGCTCCCCAAGACCACCTGGACATTAGTGACAGAGCTGGACTAAAATCCGGTCCAGTTTCGTATTCTTTTTACAACTCCAGCCTGGTTCAAAATGGAACCTACTCTTTTAGCAAATTAACAGGCAAAATATATAATCCATCAATAAAGGAATGGGCAGATACATCGTGAAGCATCCATTCTATGGTATGATTCTATTTATGTATCAACAGTAGCAATAAAAACAAGACATATGACTGCATACGTAGATCTGTGCAAATATACAGAAAAATGTCCAAAAGAACTTGAGCCACTCTGGTGACATTGTTATCCCCAGGGAGGGGACGAGAGGACTGGGGCAGGGCGGTGAAAGGGGATTATAATCTTGCGTCTATTTGAAAGTTTTACTATACAAATATATGAATCAGTTGTTTGCATCAGTGAAAATATTTTCTAAGAAAAATAAAATGGTAAAGAAGCACTGGTTATAATCTCCAGAAAGCAATATGAAACACAGACAAACATATTGTCTCATATACGATAACAGAGACACGGTTGCTAAGATGAGGGATTTCTGGGACTTAAATGGTTCCAAGCAGGCAAGAACCTAGAGAAATGAGCATGTCATTTCAGTTTGTGTTACAGGAAAGGACTGGCAAAGAACTTAAGAGTATAATGCTTTCCACAATGAACTGTGAACAGGGGACTCAAGACAGCTAGCAGCCCTCCCAAATCCAGAGCCGGTAAGGGAAGGACAGTTCTTTTGCTAACCTTGCTAACCCAGTAGGCCACATTGTTAACGGAAGTTGTATCCGATAGAAGATCTATGTTTAAACTCTAAGAAGCAACGGGATAAAAAACCACAAAAAAACACAGCATATGGAACTGTTTCTATACCACTTCAAGTCAACAGAGACAATATTTTAAAAATAACCAGGAGAATTCTCCAGGATGTTTCTTTTTAGCTCTGTCTCCTCTGCATTGCCATTTTTACTGATTCTGACACAAACGAATCATTGCAAACAAATAAGAAGTTGAGGGCTGATCTCAGATGCGTGCCGGTGAGGAGTCTAGTTTCTTTCATGGGGGGCTTGCTGCGGAGGAAAGCATTCCTGTGCATCTCGCCCAGCTCCATCCAGGGGGACCAGCTCTGTTTCAGGAGGAGGTGGCCGATCTCGCCACGTAACTCCCTATGTCCACAGGAGCCAGAAGTCTGCCCAGTTATGTCTGTGGTGCTCACGTAAGCAGATCTCTTTGCTTTAATAAAAGCAAATTGTACTTTTTACACAGGGCTCCCAGGCTGTGCTGGAGAATGTTTGAATGGGAAGCACATTCCCATCCCACTCCCCACCCAACTCCAAAGAAAGGAAAACTCTTATTTTTGAGATTCAAAAGAAGACTTCGAGGAGATCAGATTTCTTCCCCTTGGGCTATTATTTAGCCGTGCGTTACTGTGAATGAGACTCATGGTGTCAAGGAGACAAAATGCCACCCTCTCCTTTGGAATCTTGTAAGGGAACGTGGTATTTAGCAGCAGCTGTCCTAGACAGAGTTTCCTTCCACATCAGAAGGGGCCGGTGAAGTAACCGCACTTAGAAGCAGGCAGCCTCAGGTATTTATGCACTCAAACCTTGCATGTGCTCTGTTCTTGGGGCGGCTGAACAAGCTGAATTGCGTGTCTGCGGCAGTCACACGTGTGTGTGCTAGGGCGGGAGGTAAGCTGGTTCGAGGCGAATACTCCTTGTATTTAAAGCAGGGCAAAGTGCTGGAGGTTGTTTCCCTGCTTTGAAGTCTTCTGTCTCCCTCTTTGGAGTGGATCAAAGGGCTTTTTTATCTCTTTCCAGAATTCATACAAGCTCTTAACACAGTGCCCTCCTCGTGGTATGTCTCCCCTGCTATCACAATTCCCCTCTCTGCCAGCTCAGGATCCTAAAGGGGGGTGTCCACCACACTCTCATCTGTATGGTTCCTCCCCCCCTCCCTTCTGCCTTTGCTCCTTCCCCCTCCTTTCCTTGCCTTTTTTGGAATCCCCTAGAAGCTCTCCGCCTCAGCTTCTGGTGGTACTGGCTCTCTGAAGCACTCTGCGGCCTCATTTCTTGCTAGTAAAACAAGGACTATTAGATTTCTTTTTCTTCTCTTTTTTTAAAGAAAGGGGAGTTTGGATTGGAGAGAAAAACTGCTGTGAATAAAACCAATGAAAGTGGCATCACAAGTTGCTTTGGAAGCTGACGTGAATGTGAAACAAAGCTTTTTAGTGCCTTTCAGAAGCTGGAGGACGACTTCTGGTACCAGTCCTGTGGTAGCTCCGGAACTTGTCTGTCTTCTGACAGCTAATGCTGTAGTCGCCACGGTGCAGGAAACCATACCAAAGCCGCTCTTCTTGGGCAGTGCTCAGAGACCCGTCCCCCACCTGTTTGGCAGGCGGTGCAGAGACCGGAAACCACAGTCTTACACGCCAGGTTCTGTTGCCAGCTGACTTTCCTCGTATCCCCTGCACAATCCCTCTGGGACAGAGAACCTGCAGAATAGGTGCACTACCAGCCCACACAAACATTTCAGTTAAGTTCAAATCTTAAAGGCTTAAGGCAACAAGTTTTTAGAAAACAGAGGATCTTATAGATGGTAATTTAGACGATTAATGCAAAAACACCATCTGCTAAATCTCTGATCTGTGAAGACTCTGGGGTCTGCAGAGAACGCAGGCTGTGTGTATGTGGAGCCGTCTGCACCTTTCAGCCGGATGCCCGGGAATCTTTCTCACTGAAAGATCAGTGATCGGGGTCACGTCGGTCCAGTTCCTGTGAGTCCATCCCCAGCCTTGCACAAGTGCTTTGCAAGAGACCCTCTGCCCCACCCTGGTTTTCTCACTAGAATCCCTGTCTTCCCACTGCGGGGTGGGGGGTGCTGATTTTCTAAAGATCCCCAGGGCGTTCATTCAGCAGACATTTCCTGAGTGTAAACCAACTGCCAATCCTTGAGGGGGGTATAAATGTGAACATAGGGCAACCTGCTCTTAAGACAGGGAATACGGTTCAGGAGAGGGTTAAGATTGGTGTATTAGGAAGGGCATGATGGCTATGGAACTTTGAAGAAGACTGTTTTCTTACCCTATGTGTTTGTCTAGCACTTTATTTTCTCTGCCCCAACCTTCTAGCGTGAGTCAGTGTTCTACTTTCCACCTCTTATCACTGCCTGAAAAAAATACACATTTAGATCACTGCAATGGCTGTTACTGTTTCCACGGGTAACAATAGGTGAGCATGATCCCAGGATTTTTCCCCAGGACTTGAGAACATCATGTGGAGTGTCCCTTCCTCCTTTTCAAATCACACCAAGGTAGGAACCCACAGACTTAAAAACCTAAGTCCACTGTGACTGCTGTTCTTGTTGCTGTTTAAATTTTTAATGAAAGCAAAAGGACTGCATCAAATAAGCAGCGGTCATATTGAAGATGACAATATGCCAACAATTGAGCGCTTACCACGTGCCAGGTGTGGCATTCGTGTCTTTACACTCATGATTTCATGTCATCATCCCGGCAAGCCTGGGACCTAGGCCTCGCTGTGTCCCCATTTCACACATGAGGAAACTGAGGCACAGGGGGATTCGCTGACTTGCCCGCCGTCTCACAGGTATTCAGTTTGCAGCCAAGCCTGTGCTGTCAGTCTCCATGAAATACGGCCTCCCAGGTACAGGGCCGACACACAGACAGGGCAGGCCTCTGCTGTTGTTTGTTCAGCAAGACATGCTCAACAGGTAAGTGGGTTTGCCTCCATGAGAACAGTTAGAAATGGCAAAATGGGACTTCCCTGGCGGTCCAGTGGTTAAGGCCACATGCTTCCGATGCAGGGAGCACAGGTTTGATCCCTGGTCAGGGAATTAAGATCCCACATGCCACGCAGCCAAAAACTAAAAAAAAAAGAAAAAAAACAAGGGGAAAAAAAAAAAGGAAATGGCAAAATGTTTTCTGGTATGCTCTGAGAGGATGGCATACTTTTTCATGGAGTCGACTTGTCTCAGTCTTTCTGCTGGACTTGGGCTGAGGCTTCTGTGAGGACGTATTCCTTTTCTTGCCACGATGGTCTGGACTCCAGCTCCGGACAGAATTTAACAGACAGATGAGAGCTCATCCCCAGGCAGTCAGCAAAGCATGTAATAGACCTGGACATACTGGGAATGGCCCCGCTCCCGGTTTTCACTGTGCCCAGTCCAGTTTCTCTGAAGCGGACTCAGCACAGCGGTCCATGTGGGATACTCAGCACAGCACCCACACCTGGGGAGTGTGCAGCAAACAGCATCCGTTTGTATTAATCGTCCTCCTCTCGCCTCATGGGCAGGAGCTCGTGTCA
Source organism: Delphinapterus leucas (assembly GCF_059928025.1). NCBI lineage: Eukaryota > Metazoa > Chordata > Mammalia > Artiodactyla > Monodontidae > Delphinapterus > Delphinapterus leucas. Next base: position 75,292,176 of record NC_143138.1, on the reverse strand, counting down.
TTCTGGGGCCTAATGACCTTAAACGCTTTTTCATATTTATTCCCTCACAACCACGGTAGGCTTTGTGAGATCGGATGATAAGTGGCGAGTCAGCAAAGGGAGCTAGAAAAGAAAAGGTGATTTCCAGTGGCAGGAAACCCAGAGGGAAATGGGCTCTGGATTGGGAGCTCCGTAAGGGAGGGACTCCATTCCCAAGCTCCCGGCACAAGTCGGGTACCCTATACAAATTGAATGGATGGATAGGGGGAGAATATTATTTTTAGAGGCAACATGGCCTGGGAAAGAAATAGAACATGCATGGAGACAGGGGTGGAAGTCTAGTCGGGCCCCCACTCCCAGTCACAAAGGGTCTCACATTTTGACTTTTGCTGATACTTCCATGTGAGTTGTTATATGGTATATGTGTGCTAAAGCGTTAACTTAAATACAGATATTCAGAAAATATGACAAAAATGTAAGCTTCGTCCTGACATGTCTTCGTTTTGTAAAATACCAGCAGCCTCAAGGATTGCCAGTGAGAAGGTCCTCTCTGGACCTCAGAGCCTGTCTTTCTGTCACCTCAGACCATCACTGGATGTAACTCTGACATTTGGGCCAATGCCAAGCTGCTGGCCATCATTTATTTCTTCCAGATGTTTGGAAGATTCTGACTGGCTTGTCAGAAATACATAACAGACACGGAGCGTTCTCCAACCAGCCTGACGTTCTACCTCAGCTTCGCTCGGAAGCTGTGAATCCTTCCTTGCAATAGCAGCATCTCATCTTCCCTTTGTTCAAACCCTCCTTGTGTAGTTTGCTAAGGATAGCAGATTTCCCTTCCTGGAATAGTTCTCTGTGCTCAGTGTGGTGTGGGTAAGTGTGTGTGTGTGTGTGTGTGCACACGCGCGTGCGTGCATGCGTTTGCGCGCGTGTGCACATACAGGCAGGCGTTTATGCATTTTAAAATCTATTTTGCATGGAGGCCATTAAGATGAATCTGTCTTCCTTTAGGATTCCCAGAGACAGCTCGGACCTCAGGTCACTCACAAACACGCGAGTCCGCCAATTAGCTACCCCCTTAGCGCCCAAAAACTTACATCACAAAACCACCACTGAATTTGTGAACTCTGGTACCTCAATTACCCTCTCCATGGCCTAACCACATGCAATCCTGCAACAGTTGCTTCCACATCTGGTTGTTGAGTAGCGTGTATCCCGAGTACTGCACCAGGAGGTAGGAATACAATGGGGTACAAGGCCTATATGGGTCCCTGTCCTTCGGTGTTTACATTTTCATGGGGAAGACAGGCTTCCCCTCCTCTCCTCAAAAAAGTAAATAAGAATATCTGTGGTATTGCAAAAGGATCAACGAAAATCCTGCCTCATATGAAATTCTTCACCTCCCTCCCAGTTTATTCTTAATTCCTTAAGCTCTAAAATCAACCTTCATGCTCTAAAGAGTACCTCCAAATCCTTGCTCTATCCTCTCTCAAAAATCCATGAATTTGGATCCCACATTTGTTATTAACTAAGGGTTCCAAGAATTACTTTTCTCTTCCCACGTTGTGCTCTCTGGAAGCAGGCTGACCCGCCTCCGTAAGCTGGAAGAGAAGCATGGGAGGGCTAAGCCTCCATGCAGACCTCATGAGAGCCAAAAGCCACACATTTCCTAAGTGTAAATATGCAGGCGATGTCGCAGGCCTGAGATGCAGAGCCACGTGAGAGTGTTAAAATAAAATGAGGTTGACAGTGCCACTTCATCAGAAAGAGGAAGTGAATTTGATGTTACGAAATGCTTGTAAGCCTAGGGAGTAAGGTGCTCAAAGACAATTACCAACTAAACATTTCATTAATGAAATAATGATTAATTATAATCACTAATTAAAATGCAGGATTATGCTGTTGGTTTTGAGCATTAACAGGAGTAATGACATTACCATTTTTAATGGAATTCCAGGAACAAAAATTATAACAAGTCACAGAAAAGATATGGCTTGCAAGTGTGATTAGGAGTTATTGTGAAACCCAGGGGCATGGAATTTTCCCTGCTGGTGAACTTAAGTAAGTTTAATGCGGTATAATTTAATTACTAAGCATAGTTTTCTCCTCAGTGGGAAGAGATACCAGGTTTATGCTTTAAAGAACAAAAGGAAGAATGTAAATAGCTATGGGTAATGATTGGCTACTAGCAGGAAAAATCAAAGCGTACTTAGCTGTCTTTCGCATAATATTTGAGGGGAGATGCATCCTGGCTCGGTTGTAAATTTTATTTAATTAATGCTTGGAGGATTAACAACAAAGTAGCTGGTGCAGACAGGGAATGGTAGTGCTGTCAGGTGTATCAGGAAAGTGCATTTCCATAGGAAGGACATCTCCGCTGAATAATTAATGCTTGGGACTTTTCATAAACGTCAAATTCCCACAGGAAGCAGGAACTTGACCCTCAGTAATAAACCACTTAGGATTCATTAAACATAAGCATCGTTCTTAAACTGTTTGCCATGGCGTGTGAGCTCATCCATAATGCAGTATGTCCGCCTGAGCTGCAGGGTGAAAACGCCCAGCACTGGCTTTTGGGTGCCTGGAATACCCTGGTGTGTCTGTTTCTTTCTGCCTGGCTCAGCTCTAGCCCTTCCAGGGGAGCTCTCACTTCCCTTTCATTGTTAGAAGGCCGAGATGAGTCCACCATCAAGCAAGAAAGGTCTTGTTTGGCTCTTCTGTAGTAAATGTTGGGAGGGGCTCAGACCCTCTTTAGACCCTCTATATCACGGTTCCTCAGTTTCAGCACTATCAACCCTCAAGGCCAGACCATTCTTTGTTGTTGGGAGTTGTCCTGTGTGCATTGTTGGACGTTTAGCAACATCCCTGACCGCCACCCACTAGATGCCAATAGGAACTCTCACCAACCCCCGCCCCCCCCCCCAGAACTGTGACAATCACAAATCTCTCCAGATATTGCCAGATGTCCCCTGGGGGGCAGGATCACCCCTGGTTGAGGACCACTGTTTATGGAACTTAAGTGCATCCTGTAACGGGGATCAGTCAGTGGGAGGCAAGGCCTGCCATTGAACCGGGCCCGAAAGGCTATGGAAACCCAGAGCCCTGGTCATCTTCACAGCATAGCCATCTGCAGGACCAAATGCGTCTTTGCTCTTAAATAACATCGACTGCCCCTGATGGATCATGGCCGCAGTCATTGTGCCATTAAAATCAGAACTACTCACTCCGGTGACCCAGGGGTGCCTCATAATCCCCTTCATGCAGAAATGACTGCTTCCTTTCCCTTATGCGTTAAAATGACTGGTGCTCTGAGCAACCGCCACTCTCTCTTTTCCCCCCTCCTGAGATTAGGGTGGAGGGAGGGCACAAATGAGCTCGTCCATGGAAGATTTTTCTCAAACTGTTTCTAAAGTCTGAAAACAAATCAGAGGCTTTTTTCTTTTAATCGAATATAGATTTGATTTCTTGACTTAACAAAAAAACATACTTTTAATCCTGTCTGGGCATGCAGAATGCCCACACACTGACCAAAAGAGGACACGTGAAGCTATTTGGAGAATTGCTTTGTCTACACGTAAGCAGAAACTGATTTGACTAATGATTTTTCTCCTCTTTGATTTTTGCTTGAACCAAAATGAGCAGTGGTTTCTTGGTACCCTACAGCCATCACCTCTGCATTCTGTAAATAAAGATTTGACATGTTCAGCGTGACCACGGCCATGGGTGACATAGTGAAGCAGGGCAACCTGGAGGTGCGTTGAGGGCAAGTGCCGTAGTAATTGGGCACAACCATTTCACATGGAGAGCCTGAGATTGGTCAGTTACTGGAGACCCTAAGGGGTTCTGATTTTATCCGGTGACGATAATTCCGCTTTTGCTTGTCGCTAACTCACACTCTGGCTTGAGGGTGGGCCATGGTTAAGAAATGGTTTTTCCCGTATTCCACTTTCAAAAGACATGCTTTAAATTAACCAACCACAGGCAGCTCAGGGCTCAGAACCAGGGAGTGAAAAAGTCTACTTGGCTCAGAACCTCAGTAAGTCTTATTAATTCAGAGAGTAGAAAGCTTACATGTGCTAATTACCAAAACTACTAATTAGCTTTAATTATAAGCTTGGAAGGAAGCTGAAGTGTGTTGCATTTGATAGTGTTGTTGACCTTTTCAGTGTACTTTGGCGGGGAGGGTGGAGAAGCAGAAAGGAGGTGTTTTACACAGTTCATCAGAGAGCAATTAATTTAGGTGTTCTGATGAATGTGCTAGAAATTCACACATCTATGCATCTCAGAACATAAAGGCATTTTAATAAAGCCTTACCAGTGTCAACTCAGACTGCCCAGCCCGTCAAGAAAATGTGCTCATTTTGTAACTGATTTCTTATTCTGTCACTGTTACAAACCAAGGGGTAGTAGGTTGGGTCCAGCCAGATGGATGCTTTTCTACTGCAGTCGTAAATAAGAAAGGGGGCTGGCTTTGACTGACTTCGGAGGGTCGCTGGCAGGAGCTGTTCTTGGAGACATTTGATGAGATTCTCAGAAACGTGCCCCATGCCAAGGTCTGGTAATCCTGTCCCCGTGGACCTCTCACCTCAATCTTTTTAGTCACTCTCTCTGAGCCCCTGCAGCCAGAAACCACTCGGATGTGGCTGGGATCCTCTGTGCTGTTTTATTTACGGCCAGACAGCTCCGCATCCACTATTCCCATGAACACAAATGATGCTTTCAAGGATCACCAATGCAGCCTTTCACACCCTCCTCGGGCCCCAGGACCTGTCTCACAAACCTGGGGAGGCGCCCAGAGCAGTCTAGCATCTGTTTGCCTTGCAGTAACGTGTAAGCCCTGAGTCCCTTATCCTCTGGATTTGAAGATTCTTTTGTTTGCCTCTAATCTCTCAAAACTGACGTGTCTCTTAGTAACCACCAGAGGGATCCCATATAATGTGATAAAAGTTAAAATCAACATGGAGGAATCACAGCTCAGCCAGCGCAGTGCACACTTGCATCTGAGGTCCCGGTCTCTCTCTGGGAAATGAGAAGGGGGCACAGAGGATGAGCGGTGAGGGACAAGACTCTGCTTGACAGCCTAAGGGAAGGGATCCTGAAGAGGGAGGAGCAGATGTGAAGACAAAGGGATCCGAGGGCCAATCCTTCTCTTCACCAGGAAACAAACAGAACAAGCAGACAAATAAAATGGGTCCCGGTCCGTAGAAAGAAAGCACTTTTTAAGTCAGTGCAACTGGATGCTATACTCGTGTCTGAAGCTCTGTTCAGAGGTTGAACTCCAAATATAATGAGATTGCATTTTAAGGGCTAATGTCTTTTCCATTTTTAAAATAGGTTTGAGCAGTTGTATAAAAGAGGGAATCGGGAGTGTTCTACATAGTTTGCTAGGGCTACTGGAACAAATTACGACACGCTAAGTGGTTTAAAACAGCAGAAATGTATACTCTTTGAATGTTGGAGGCTAGAGCCCCAAATCAGGGCATCAGCAGGGCCGTGCTCCCTCTGAAGGTGCCAGGGAAGAATTCCTCCTTGTCTCTTCCTAGCCTTTGGTGGTGGCTGGCAGTCCTAGGCCTTCTTGGCTTATAGCTGTACCACTCCAGTTTCTGACTCCGTCTTCATATGGCCTCCTTCCCTCTGTGGGTTTCTGTGTGGCTCCAAATCATCCTCTCTTTATAAGGACACCAGTCATTGGATTTAGGGCCCAGCCTAACCCAGTGTGACCGCATCTTAACTCATTACATCTCTAAAGACCCTATTTCCATACAAAGTCACATTCTGATGTTTCAAGGAGACACAGATTTTCAGAGGACTCTATTCAGCCCAGTACACATTCCTTAACTAATTTTTTAAAAGAAACTTTTCAACCTGTGGTCCTAGTTGAAAGCAGAACTTTCAAAGCAGGGCTGATACTCTTGTTCTAAAGTGATTTCCAGGTCATGGATGAAATCTATTATCACCACCTGGAAAGTGATACTTCTGTGATCCCCTTAGATTCCCCTCTCTGATTTTTTCCTCCAGCTTCTCAAACATATCACCTGTCCTCTAAGCTGTTGGAAGGCTTGCGTCAGAATGTTTATAGTGGCTTTTGTGTGTGATTGTGTGTGATGGGGTGTTGCCCCCTGAGCAGCTGAAGACAATGTTGCTACCCTACAGTCCCTGTGTAGCTAATTTTATTGCCCTTGCTGTCAGGTTTTATAGATGATCCCTGAGCTTATTGGGCCAAATCAGGGTATTTAAAACTCAGACGATCCTGGTTTATTCGTGCTCTTAGTGCATACCTGGCTGCACTCACGGCCAACTGAAGCTCCAGACGAGCTCAGCAGAGAGCTGGCTGTACATTCAGGTCATACATGCTCGAGTGAGAAGAAGATCGTCCGCAGTGTGCCAGGCAAATAGGCAAACAAGTGTCAACAGAACGGGAGGTGCGAGGAGAGCATCAGGAGAGGAGGTCAGTCCGAGCAGCAGGGTTTTCTAGGCCTGTGGTTCACGATACAGCGGAGGACAGAGTCGGGGTGGTGATGAGGGAGGTCATCCCTGGGGGGCTTGTCACAGAAGCCCTGACATCCTTTCTCACCTACTTCTTGGGCCTGAGTCCCCACCACGTAGGCTTCTAACCTCGGCCTGAACTCAAGGATCATGGAACTCAAACTCACTACCCAGCCCCCTTTCAAAGCACAGAGCTCTGCAATTCTAGATATGAGAATATCGGCTTCCCCAGACACTAAAGGCCACTTACTATGTGATTCTGTCTGTGTGAAATTTCCCTAACAGGCAAATTGACGGAGACAGAAAGCAGAGTAGTGGTTTGCAGGGTCTGGAGGGAAGGGGCAATAGGGGATTACTACTTAATGGCTCCAGCGTTTCCCTTTGGGTCATGAAAACCTTGTGGAGCTAGACAGTGGTGATAGTCACACAGTGTCGTGAATGTACTAAATGCCACTGAGTTATACGCTTTAAAATGGCAAAAATGGCGAATTTTAAGATACGTGTATTTCCCCACAATTTAAAAACGAACAAGACAAACCTTCCTTGCGATCCACCCACTGGTTCTCTATTTGCCCCATGAAACCAAACTAAGGTCTAATTCCTTGTCCGTGGGGCCGCCTTTTAAACGTCTTTTTCTCCTGCATCTGCAGGCACCATTATGCCCCTGTATCTCTGCTTTTCTAGACGAATCACCCTGTGCGCTTCACTTGTTCATCTTTGAAGTCCCTTGTCCAAGGTGGGTAACTTCCACTAGATGTACCCGCTTTTGCCATTGCTTTTCTGAAATGATGGTGCCACTGGGGTTTACTACTGCTGCTGTGAACCATGGCCAGCATACGTTATGGTGGGAGAATCGCCTGCTTTGGCTGGGACTTGGGACGTCTGGGTCTCAGCCTGAGCCCTGACTCTAACTCACTGTGCATCCTTAAAAAGTCAGCCAGCCTCTCTGGGCCGCAGTTTCTTCACTTGTAACATGAAAGGACCTCCAAAGTCTGTTCTACCCCTCAACCTTTATATCCCGCTATCTCGCTCTGGGCCTTTTTCCAGCTGATGGCACCCAAGAGTGAATTCCTGTTTAGCGTCGATGCTGCATCCCTCGTCCTTCCTGAGCTGTAAGTTAACTAAAGTGCTGCATCTTTCTCTCCAGCCTTAAGCTAGATCTTCCCCCTTGCCCACCCCAAATGTATGATGTCTGATTTGGGAGGACAGATGAAAGATTCACTGGGATTTTGATTAAATCCCATACAATTAGATATAGCACAACGTTCCAAAATATTCATTTTAGATGTTCATTGCAACATCTAACCTATTTACATTCCCCTTATTTTGCTGAGGCCCAAACATCTCTGGATGTCCTCAAGCAGGTCCCTGTAGAGTTTTGGATAGGAGGGGGTCACAGCCAGAGCCCAGGATGGCCCAGTGGAGACCTTCTTCCTGGTGTTCTCCCCATCCCCCCCCCAGCCCTGTTTATGACGGTGCCGTAGGGCTTTTTTTTTTTTTTTTTTTTTGGCGGTACGCGGGCCTCTCACTGTTGTGGCCTCTCCCGTTGCGGAGCACAGGCTCTGGACGCGCAGGCTCAGCGGCCATGGCTCATGGGCCCAGCCGCTCCGCGGCATGTGGGATCTTCCCGGACCGGGGCACGAACCTGTGTCCCCTGTATCGGCAGGCGGACTCTCAACCACTGCGCCACCAGGGAAGCCCTATAGGGCTTTTTGAAGGTCTTTCCTTTGTCTTTATCTTGAGATGAGCGTGCACTTGTGGTCTGGTGGTCTGTGTTTGATTTTGTTGTTGTTTCTCCAGTGGTGAGTTGGGTCAAGTCACCAGGAGAACATCCTCACGTTCCGTAGCTACATCTGGGCCTGCCTGCCGGGGATGTATATCGTTTCCAGTCTGCAGTAACTCATTTGAGGCAACAGTGACTGTGTACGATGGGACAGAGGCAAGGGGACAAAATGTCACGTTGGTAGGAAATGCCACTGGGGATCTAGAAGCTCCACGTTAAAAGTTCTGATGTAGCTGTGACCAGTCTAAATACAGAAAGAACATACAGCTTGGGGGTCCCAGAGCTGAGTTTGGTTCCGTCAGTTTACAAGCACTGTTGCCATAGCCAAGCTTTTGGCCTCTCTATGCCTCAGCTACCTTATCTGTAAAGTCAGGGCTGTCTTGCGGCTTCACTGAGACCTAAATCTGTACTGAGTATGGTACTCTTCAGATATTACTCCCACTTCCGCTCCTCTTTGATAGATGTTAAGGATCAGGTGAGATAATCTACATGAAAATGAATGTTATAGAACCCAGGACTCATGTTGTTATCTGGCACCAGGGGTAAAGGGTTGAGTCAACATTTAGGCCTCTCTCTAAGCTCTGATCCTTCTCTGATCCCCTTGGAAAGCGAGAAGCACTTTT